>NW_022589706.1:33467648-33479878 GCF_004348235.1 Phoca vitulina
TTTCTTTCTTTCTTTCTTTCTTTCTTTCTTTCTTTCTTTCTTTCTTTCTTTTTCTTTCTCTTTCTTTTCTTTTCTTTTCTACTTCTCTGACAGCACATTCTCCTGGTTTCCCTCAATAGCTGCTTCTTCTCAGTCTCCTTTGTTAGATTATCTTCCTCTTTGTGATCTATAAATGTTGGAGCACCTCATGTCTCTGTGCTCTTACATCTCTTCTTCTTCTTCTACACTGAATCCTAGGTGAGTTCATCTGAATCTATGCATCAAAGGCACTAATAACTCCCAAATTCAAACGTCCAGGTTTGCCCATTTCTCTGAAATCCAGGACAGTGCGTTTGGGTATCTAATAATCATCATAAACTTAGTGTCCCAAGATAAATTCATGATTCCTGCTCTGCTTCAAAACCAACTCTTCTCTGCCTTCCTCCTGCTCATCCCACAGTGCATCCTAGCTCACTAAATAACACTGTCATTCTCCCAATTGCTCAGGCCAAAACTCATACAGCCACTGTTTACCTTCTCTTTTTCTCAGTCTTGACCTAATCTATCCATATTTCCCCTTGGCTCGCCTTCATAATGAATCTGGAAACTAACCATTTCATGTTCACTGTACTATTGCTCTCCTAGTCCACTTGCTATCATCCCATGGCATGCCTGGATTATGGCGATTTGCCTTCTAATTAGTCTGTCTGTTTTCACTCTTGCCTTCCTCCCATTTATCATTCACAGAGAATTCAGAATAATCATTTCAAAAATAAGTCATAGCCTTCTATTTAAAACCATCAGTGGTTTCCCATACTGTATTAAAATAATGTCCAAATATAATAATAGATGGATATGTGTGTATAGATAAGAATAAAATCCTTACCATTACCTTCAATCCTATAATATCAGATGTCCAAGACTTCTCTGACCTCAATCCCTACCCTTCTTTCTTCCACCTACTCTTCTAAAGCCACAAGATTCTTCTTACTATTTGTCGGGCACACCACACTTGCTCTGCCTCCAGTCTGCTTTTGCTAATCTCTGCTTAGAATATTCTCCCCCTAGATGGGGCGCCTGTGTGGTGCAGTTGATGAAGCATCCAACCCTTGATTTCGGCTCAGGTCTTGATCTCAGGGGTTGTGAGATCAAGCCCCATGTGGACTCTGTGCTCAGCTCTCCCTCTGCCCCTCCCCCCACTAGCATGCAGGTGCTCTCTCTCTCTCTAAAATAAATAAACAAGTCTTAAAAAAATTCTCTCCCAGATACTCGCTATCTCTGATCAACTACTAGCAGCTCAGAAAAGTGACCTGATCACTCTATCTAAAAATGGTATCTCTTTTTTTTTAAATTTTATTTATTTATTTGACACAGAGAGAGAGAGAGACAGAGCACAAGCAGGGGGAGCAGGCAGAGGGAGAAGCAGGCTCCCCACTGAGCAAGGAGCCCGATGCAGGGTTCGATCCCAGGACCCCAGGACCACGACCCGAGCCGTAGGCAGACTGACTGAGCCAGCCAGGTATCTCTTGAAACTTTCTGTCCCTTTATCTCCTGTACTTCTCTTCATGACATTTATCACTACCTGACATTATGTTTTATATCCATTTGATTATTTTTCTAGTGTCTGCTCTCCAAATTGAATGTAAGCCTCATGAGAACAGGATTTTGTCTACTTCATTCACAGATGAATGCCAGAACCTGAAGCAGTAGATGGCATATACTAGATATCTAATAAATATAATTTGAATGAATCCAGACATGAGAAAAGGCAGAATATAAGACTATCCTAATAGTGCCTCAGACTATAAAGAGGAAAAACCATGAACAAGATGGCCTTGGCTTCTCACTGTTATCCCCTTATATGGAGGGTCCAGCATAACTCCAATTCTAACTGCGTATCCTGAGTGGTCCAAAGTAAGGAGTCAAACATGAGTGATACATTTCTAGTGGGTGTTGAGCACCCAGTGTGAGCTGGATACTCGGCTGAGTATTGGGCACTCAGAGATTATTTAGAAACGGTCCCTGTGTTCCAAAGGTTTGAGGTTGAGAAAAACACAGAAATAAATACAGTGCACTGTGGTAAGTAAAATAGAAGTATGAACCCTGTAAATACTTTGTGGGGCCCAAATTGGGAAGAGCTCATTCTGTGCCCAATATAGCTGAGTTGCAGAAGACTTCACAAAGGATTCTTGTTCCAAATTAATCTTTTAGCTAAAACCCTGTATAAAATGTGTGTCTTTTAACTTCTTATAAGTTGACTTGATGAAGAAATCATAATTTATTCATAGAAATTATAATTTATTCTATTGAAAACTTTATTCTAATTAGTATTCCTTCTCCTTGACAGATTAGAGACAAATAGTTTTCTTATCATTCTATCCAAAGGAAATGTAGAAAAAGAATACTGTAGTTAGTGCGGCAGAAAGCCTGTCAGAAATCTTACATCATCAGAGTTTAAGTTTTTGTTCTTTTTTTAATGCTTACACAAAATTCACTAGGCAATTCTGAACACTTTGGTGACTTTGGGTGTTGTATGCGTAACATTCAGCTCAATTAAGCAGATGATATAAGTTGAAACAGACTTTAAAAAGCAAGAAATGAAGAGTGAAAATATTTTAATGACGTTGCTTTTTTATAATCTTTGAAAAAGTGCTTTTTTTAGAAGCAATTGGTCAGAAACAAAATTATTTCCAAGTGGTTTGAAAATAACACCATACTATATATATTTTTTTTCCTATATACTCAACTTAATTACTTTGTTTATGTGTTTAAAGTAAAATTTCTATAAACTGATGGAGATAGTGTATATGAACCTAATCAGGATCACAGTATAAAACATGTATCTCAAAACTGTGTCCTCAATCCACTTCCAGCACACACATACACAGGCACACGGGCATGTGCCCACACGGATTTTATCTGGTTAATTAAAATGTGTTTTCAACAAGTTTTAACTTACAGTGAGTAGCTTGGTGTGCTAGAAGACTCATGAAATCTCTTAAATTATTGTGCACGCTCTTTTAGCTAATATCGACAATTTTGGCATGTAAAACCAAAACGTCCCTTTTTCTACCATTAAAGATTAATTTTTAATTCACATAATCCAGGTGGAGGTACACATGTTCAAATTCACCCTCCAGTATGACTGACTGGCAATAGAAAACTTCTAATAAGCAGACTTTGACATAGCTTTGGGCCTCTGGAAAAAGGTTTAAAGATACCTAATTAAGAGAAAGAAAGAAACAGAATGGAGAGGTGGGGATAACTGAGCATAAGATCTCTCTAATTTACAAGTTGGCTTAGGAAGTCATCTAGTCTAAAATTTATTATTTAAAAAGGTGCCCTAGAGAACCCTAGGCTTAGTCATAGCCAATATTTAATGCAAACAATATATATAATGTATGGTCATTAAGACTATTAAAATGTTCTGGCAGAGGATTCCAACCACTGATCAGCTGGATGGTATCCCCCTGAGTCAGGATATGCATTGGCCTATTCAATCCTTTGAAAACAAACGTTAGAGGGAGGAACAGCATTCATTTTTTTGAGAGGGGTCATTGGCTACAGTCATGTTTGAATCTAAGCCCCACTGTTGATTGTTTTACTAGCAGACATTTCCACTTCTAACACACTTAACAGCCTCACTTTTGTTCTAATATCCATCTGCTAACCTCATGTGATTAGAATTCTTCCAGAACCAAGGCAAATGTAGTGTATTCTTCTTTTTTCATCTATTGGTGTAGAAGTGAGCACGTAATCCAGTTTCAACTAATAAGACAGAAGAAATCTGCTAGGGGCTACTGGAAAAGCCTTCTTCATGCCTAAATAGAGTGACCAAAGAAGAAATTATTCTATTTCTCCCACTGAACACTGTTGCATTTTCAACAAAGGGATGAATCTGTAACAGCCATTTTGCAATTAAAAAGAAACTCAGCCTAAGGGGATTACACTAGTAGGAGGCATGAAAACAGAAAGATGGAAAAAACCTAGCCCCAGATGACATCGCTGGCTTACAAAATTAACCAAACCTGGAACTATTCTACCTGAACTTTTTCTTTTGTTTTTGTTTCCTTTTTGGTATGATTGTTTCCTTATTATTGAAGCCATTTTGTTACTTGCAGCCAAACCACTTTATCTGTATAAAATCAAAGGGAAAAATCATGCATAGCAATAGTTTTCAAGATGCATCATTAAGTTACAAGAAGGCAGGGTTCCTGGGTGGCTCAGTCAGTTAAGCTTCTGACTCTTGATTTCGACTCAGCTCATGATCTCAGGATCCTGGGATCGAGCCCCACATTGGACTTCCTGCTCAGCATGGAGTCTGTTTGTCCCTCTCCCCCTGCTCTCATCCCCCACTTGAGAGCATGCAAGAAAGGAAATAAGTCTATCCCAGAAATATAAAATGCAGCAGGAGCATTTGCTCTCAGTTTGAAGCTTATTGCCTCCTCCTCCTCATCTTAGTGTTTCCTGTTTCCCAAGCACCAACTTCTCTGTCTCACCATGCTGGGGCCACCAAAGCATGTTTCACCATGTTCACTATGTGGTAAGAAAGCAATTCTGGTTCAAAGTTAACCCAAACTCCCATTTGGGTAGATGGAGATGAGATGATGGAGTTTATATTAGGCCTATTAGGACAAGTAGAATAGGGAGATTCAAAAAGGAAGAGGGAAGATTTTTCAGTGTTATTATTTAACTCTACATGGTACTATTAGAGCAGGCATTTGGTTGGGTTTGACCAGGATACCTGGAGGCCAGAACCGAGGAGTCATGACCAGCTCTCAGGAAGGTGAGAGGTCTGTCCTGGCAGTACTCCACAAGGAGCTGGATTAAACCAGACAGGCCCAGGATGGCAGATACCATGACAGAAAACTCTTGACCAAATTATCAAGAAAAAGTGCAAAACCCTGCATCCCTGCCCCAAGTAATAAATATTCTGCCCCCTAGCTCACAACTATCTAGCAAAGAGAGAAACCCAACCCCCAGGGGGCGCAGCTCTCTCCTGAGCTCACTGGCTCTCACATCTCCAGAGTGCACTTTTCCCTTAGTAAACTGCCCCACTTGTGTTACTCATCTGCTGTGCTGCATGTCTGTCCTTAAATTCTCGTGACAAGACCAAGAACCTCCAGGGAATCCTGGCTGTGGTGAGGCCCCAGGGTGTCCCCAGTTCATTCCACAATAGTACCATGTGGATTGAACAAGGTATGTTCAGAAGAACATAAAACAGAAGGATGATGTAAGGAAGGAGTCAAAAATAAGAGAAGCACACAAGTTTGGATTAACTCTGGAAGTCTTGAACATCAGGTTAACTAAGAAGTCTGACCTTGATTCTGTAGCTGAGAAAGTAATTGAAGATTTTGAGCAGGGAAGTACAATAGTGAAAGAAAAATTTGATGTTTGTGTGAAGGATTAGAAGGGAAGAATTGGAAGCAGGATGCAGTGAACAGGCCATTGCAAAAATCTCTTCTCTTGAGAAAAGGCTATCCTTATAATTCACATCATGAAGCACAGTTGTCATTAAATAGAACTAAATTGACTTGAGATTGACAATTCACTAAAAGAAGAAAACCCCATGCAAGATATTTGATACCATGTAGATTAATAAACAAGATATTGACTGATTTCTCTCAATCTTATTGTGATAGAGCTTCCTGTTCAATGTGGGAGTCTCCAGCTGATACAGAGAGAGAAATGAAGATCAATGGCTTATGGTCCCTCATTCCATTGTTGCTGTTAATTTGTGGTTGTAGGATCTGCCCAGAGTAGTTAAGGGAAATGTAGCTTCATTGTTCCATAAACAACAGAAATAACCTTCATTAACCAAGTTGGAAAACAAGGATGTCAATTCTTCTAGCAGGATTTTTGTTACTACTTACAGTCCTTAATTATGAGATTTATTTATTCAGCCTTTGATTACACCATCTTTAATTATTAGGTTCATTTATTCATCCAGACATTTATTCATTCACCCAAGAACTTATTCACCCATTTATACTTATATCCAACAAATATTTATTGATTGCCTCTTCTGTGCTAGCTATTCTGTGCTTATTACAAGAGATACTTAAAAACATGAACAAGACAGCTTCTTCCCCCTCTGGAAGTCAGTCTAGTTAGGGAAGTATCCCACGAACTTTAGGCTATGATAAACTGTAACTCTGATTAGGTTTATAATGTGATCAACTTGAGAGCATGCAAGAAAGGAAATAAACCTATCCCAGAAATATTCTTGGCAAAAATGATATCTCTAGTCTATTTCTATCACTTAATAGCTATGTTATCTTGAACAAATTAATTAATCCCTCTGTGCAACACTTTCTTTATCTGTAAAATGGTACATCCTTTATGGAGCTGTTATAAAGAGAAAATTTCATATGCCTCTGGGGGGTATGCGTGTGTGTATGTGATTGTTACCTAACAAACCACTCAATGAATGTTAACAGTTATTATCAGTATTGTCACTATTTTATCATTATTATCATTATTATTCTGAGTCATGAAAATGAGTAAGGGTCACCAAAGAAATGAAGCAGTAAGGAAGGGAGATAAAAGAGAGGGTCTACGTCTTGGGTGGGGATGGGGGAAATTAAGAGCAGAACTTATAAGCAGAGGACAGTTCTTCTATGATATGTGTTATTAATGAATTCTTGCAGCAGGAGCATTTGCTCTCAGTTTGAAGCTTGTTGCCTCCTCCTCATCTTAGTGTTTCCTGTTTCCCAAGCACCAACTTCTCTGTCTCACCATGCTGGGGCCACCAAAGCATGTTTCACCATGTTCACTATGTGGTGAGAAAGTAATTCTGGTTCAAAGTTAACCCAAACTCCCATTGGGTAGACACCTGAATGCCCAAAGTCATCCTGTTTATTTTTTTTTATTGAGGTATAAGTGACACATAACATTATATTAGTTTCAGGTATATAACATAATGGTTTGATACTTGTATATATTGAGAAGTGATCACCACACCATGTCTAGTTAACATCCATCACCATACCTAGTTAGAGTTTCTTTTCTTGTGATGGGAACTTTTAAGTCTACTCTCCTACTGTATAATGCTTATAACCAGATTACCTCCAACTCAAAGGACAAATATCCCAAAATTATATGCAAATATTTGTCCATATGCATCTTTTAAACTTTTTCTTCCTCAAGAACAATGTTTTTCATCAGATTCTCAAAGGGGTCTATGATCCCCCAAAATCCACTTTAAAAATTAATGATAATCTTGGGCCACCCTTTACCACAACTGTGGATATAGCATAATTTTCTACCAACTATAAATTCATTTACATATCTATTATACCTATTTAGGTTTTCAGCTTGTGGTATCTTCTGGGGCATTGAATTCCACAAGGGGACTTCTATTATAGAAAGTAATTATTTCCATTTTCTTGCACTAAAAATCCTTCAAGCATCAGGCTATACCCATAAGTTCTAGCATTACAGGATCTTGGGAACAAGTCCCCAGTGAGAAGTGAATTATCTGTGAAGAAAGACCTTTCTTTCCTTTCTATTTCCCTCTAATCTGTTGTAGAGACACACTGTTGAAAAATAAAATTTTAAAATGCAACGATGTCAAATTTCTGTAAAATTTTCTAAGTTCATGCTCTCAATTTTTTTGTACTTATTACAGATTAGTAACAATGGTTCATAGACCAGCACCAGTCATTGGACCACACTTTGCATAGCACTACTATAGAACACTGGAGATGGAATGTATGATATTCTAGGGACATTTGCATTTTAGAAGTGAGTTGGTGAAGACTGAAAGGCCTACATATTTCAGAAAAGTTATTATTTTTTATTGTGGCAAAGAACACATGACTTGAGATCTACTCTCTTAACAAATAAGGGGCTTAATAAGACTTAAAAAATAAGTCCAGTATTGTTAAGTATAAGCATAGTGTTGTACAGCAATCTCTAAAATTTTTCCATCTGGGGAAACTCTCTACCCATTGAACAGCAATTCCCTCATCTTCCTCTCCCCTCAGAAAATCATTTTCAATGATAAAAATTCAGTCTTTGGCGGAGATAGGAAGGAAGGGCAAGTTCTCAGCTCCATCTTAATGTGTTTATGGAATAACTAAATCAGATGGCATGTGTAATCAGGTGATAGGACTCAATAAGAATAATGAATGCAATATAGTTATTTCTCTTTCCCTTCCCCTAGCATGCCTGAAAATATCAAGATGATGGGAGTTACTGTGTTCTTTGTTCACATAAAAGATCAGCTATTACCCTTATGGATAGCCTTCATTTTTATGTTTTCTTTTTAAAATAAGGATCCTAATGCAACTCTGCTTCAAATAAATTTTCTTCAATCATTATATTATAATCGATACTCATATAAGAATATATGAAAAATTAAGTGAGGTTTCAAGTTGTTTGCTATGTAGGAAGACAGAGAGCATAGAAATAAGTCGAACATAAGACATTGTAGAACCAACATCTTATGAGGCATGCAGAAAATAGGAATTAAAGATGCTAAGCAGAGAGAAGAAACACCTTTTTCTTATGGGTGCAGAGAAAGATGTGAATAACTTCTTATTTGCATTGCTTCATTATTGAAGTTATCCTGGGCATTTCAATCTTTGGGGGGAAATGATTTTACTATTTTCTTTTATGAGATACACATTCATTGTGCAATGATTAAGAAACTATAGACCCAATATGTTTAAGGGCAGAGGCAGTGAGAATGAAGATGCTAAAATGAAAAGATAACCAGGGGGTCAGATCTTGGAGTTGTTCTGGTAGGTCACAATTTCAAAATGTGTACCTCATAAATCGGCAAAAGAGAAAAATAAAGTGAGTATCTCTCTTTTTTTTTTTTGAGAGAAAGAGTGAGAGTGGGGCCAGTGGTATGGGGGGGATCAGCAGAGGGAGAGACAGAATCCCAAGCAGTGTCCATGCCTGACATGGAGCACAACATGGGGCTCAGTCTCACAACTCCGAGATCATGACCTGAGCTGAAATCAAGAGTCAGATGC
Source organism: Phoca vitulina (assembly GCF_004348235.1). Classification (NCBI taxonomy): domain Eukaryota; kingdom Metazoa; phylum Chordata; class Mammalia; order Carnivora; family Phocidae; genus Phoca; species Phoca vitulina. The sequence continues at coordinate 33,476,612 of NW_022589706.1, forward strand.
TTAACCAACTGAGCCACCCAGGCACCCCATAAAGTGAGCAAGGTAGAGATTGGAGAAGATGAGAGAGATCATACCAATTTTTCTACACAAAATAGACAAGATTGATAAAACAAACTTAGTTTTCAAAAGAAAGAGGAAATGTGATAATCTGAAAGAGACAGGTAAAGGAATGGAATGGGCAGGTGAAGGAAACAAGGAATATTTTAGAATAATTGTTACAGTGAACATGTTGGCAAATCACCAGGATATGAATAATGTTATTTTCATTGAGAACCCAGCTAAAGCCAAACAGCACAGTTCAATTCTTGGAGTCATCAACATTGAGAAAATTCCCTGATTTGATTATGGGGAGATTCCCTGAGTCATCTTTAGTGTTCCTGAGGGAATAGAAACATTTTTTTTTTTTAGATAAAAATGCACAAAATTATGTCTGCATTCTTCTTCTGAAAAAAAAAAAAAACATACAATATGATTATATAAGTGTAGGAAATGACTCAGAGTCTGTATCCCTGAGACTATAAGCCTTGATTATGAAATAATGTATCTCTTTCATTAGATTTCATTCAAGGCAGACTTAGATTCCTGTATGATCATGATGATCAGTTTAATGGAAACTAATTCACTGGATAAAAATCAAAAGCACAATTAAAAATATAGTTATCTCTTTGGATCTTGTCATAACCTTTTTACAACAAGGTGGGTTGGCAGTTCATTCCTAACTGCAAGGGCCACTAGTTTTGTCTACTGAATAAGTTCTATCTTGCCATCCCACCAACCCTTCAAATAAAAGATACAACAAAAAATTTGGTTATTATCTTCTCTTCTATAGCTCTTTTGCCTCCTGTATTCTCAAATTCTGTTGACGTCATTCTTATTCCAGTCACTCAAGATAGAAATCTTAGAATGATTTTTTATTCTTTCTTTTGTCTTGGGATTCATAGCCGGTATGCTATCAAATTCATTTGACTTTACAATAACAATAATGAAATAGGCAATATTTTTTGAGGACTTTCTATGAGCTAGGCTGTATGCTAAATACTTTGTATTATTTTGTTCAATCCCCATCCTCATACAAATCCAAATGTAGTGGCTATATTATCCTCATTGATAAAATGAGGTAAAGATCAGAGCAATTGAGTAACTTGTCCAAATCTATGCAGCTGGTAAAGAGGGCAGCAAGAATATAAATTTATGCTCTTGCCAATGTACTGTAGTCCACCTCCTTTCCATGTAGATGCAGTCTCCTCTTTCAGTATTTTATCACTTTTTTATGCCTTCTAAACTTTCTTATAGACTGGTGCCTAGTTGATCTTTCTCCAGCACTTTCTTACTATAAGATCATAAATATCTTTCCATCACTTAATAAAAGCAACTCAAAATATATAGCCAAAGGGTCAAAACCTTTCATACTCTGGATCCAGTTCACCTCTTCAGCCCTATCTTCCCCCATTTCCAGCCATATAACCAGTCCTCCAGCCAATTTACAGCTTTGGGTTTCCTCTGGAAGACCATGCATGCACAGAAGCTGGGAAGTGTTGAGTGCTTGAGGAAAGGGTGAGTCATGCCTGCGGTGTATGAGGACTAAGCTGAAAGGCGGTTTTGGCCAGAATGCAGAGGTATTTGTGTCTCACGCAAATAAGTTTGACTTCTGGCCTGGAGTCAAATAAGTTTGACATCTGGTGCAGGTGGGGGTGGATAGGTGGGGTCTGTGTGTGTTGAGGGACACTGTCACTATTTTTGCAATGTTTTGATCATATTGTATCTAAAAAAACAAGCTATTTTTGCTTATTTTTGGTCTGCATCAGCCTGATGAAGGAAATTAGAACATACAGCAAGATCAGTAAGATTAGGTTGCTTCAAATAACTCAATGTTTAATGTGGACTGTAAGACAATCTTGAACCAAAGTATTTGATTTTCTCAAGATTTTAAGAAGTATGAGGGTGAGGGAAATGTCAAAAGAAGTTTAAACAAAGCTAATCATATAAAATTATCTTCAAAAGATGAAAGTAATAAGTACAAGTAGTTGTTTTGTTGAGATAAGATAGTCAGACCAACCTATTAAGGAGTATTTAATATGATAGTAAATATAGCAGATATTTCATTAATCAGTGTGGAAATTTAACTTAAGAAATTCTTATCATTCAAAAATATTTTTGATCAATTTGATCATGCCTTCATTCAACTTTCTTAGAAATATCCAAACATAAGATGCCTATCTTTGCACATTTTGTATTATTTCATACAGTATGTGATATCAAACAAAAATAACAAAATATATCTATTAATTATTAGGCAGCCTTACATTTTGTGTTCCAAATAATGACCTGTGCATTTTTTCCTCTTAGGTTTTATAAAAATGGTTTGTTAAAAAATTTTAAACACAATGGTAGTTCTCATTAAAAGAACATTTCAAAGCACCAAAAAGTTTCCATTGGGTGATTTAAAAAATAACTTACATACATTATAGAACAGCATTCCCTATCTTGCATTCCATGCATGTGAGAAAGAGGTTTGAAGCCCAGAAATGCATGTATTTGGAAGACTGAGAATTCGATGGGCATGACATTTTCTAGCCAGATAAAAATACACATGCATATGTCTGCATGACTCATTCCACACAACTCAAAATTGCTGGAGAGTGGGTGTAGCTATGAATATTACTGCACAATGAAGTTTTCAAAGAAAAAAACAAATTTGGCAGCTTCCAATCTTCCTGGATAACTTTAGATTAATTGAAATTTCAATTAATAAAATGCCCAAACTAAAAGTGCATTAAAGCCATGTCAAGTACTAGAGAACAAATGAGGGAGAATGAATAATGCAAAACCAAAGTGATAACTGTTCTATAAATGCACATATTTCGTCTGTCTGTCTGACTACATTTTAACAAAGTTAGGGCATGTCTCAGCCAGTAAATTGAAATAGATAATTGATTTTTTTGTCAGTGCTTCAATTCCATTGTTCATATCCAAATTGTAAAATCTGAATAGTCCAGATAGTTTGTTTCAATTTCAAACACCCCTTTGTAAATTGTGACTTGATTATTAGTTGTGAATGAGGCAGGTTCTAGTAAATGAGAAAAATAATACAGACAGCTTTAAAGCTATCATTTTTTAGTGTTTCCTTATCCCGGGCACTGTGATAAGTGACTTTACAGGCATTAGCTCTTTTAAACCTAAAAGAAATACATATGAACTTCTTAATCTTATCCTTCTTTCCTCTTCTTCTTCTTCTTCTTCTTCTTTCTTCTTCTTCTTCTTCTTCTT
>NW_022589706.1:33479888-33561926 GCF_004348235.1 Phoca vitulina
TTCTTCTTCTTCTTCTTCTTCTTCTTCTTCTTCTTCTTCTTCTTCTTCTGTTTCTGTTTTTGTTTCAGGTGAAAAAACAAAATAGTATGGCATATTACAGAAAGCTAGTATAACATAGTCAAGATTCAGTCCCAGGTTTGTCTGATGCCAGATTTCATCTCTAAACTAGTGCAGTATTCAGCATGTCTAAGAAAGAATTATTTCAATTTAACGAAGGTTGTGGGGTTCTAGGCATTCAAAATCAGTGGCCCCAAGATGTGCCATTTTGGCACGCAGATTTTTCAAGCTGAAAATAATCAAGGAAGACTCAGGAAGACTTAGGAAGAACCTTTGCAAGTCCCCCTAACTGCCTAAAAGAATTTAGATAGAGCACCTGCTTCAGGATAGGAGTTAACATCTGAGATACCTAAAATATAATATGAATAAAGAATGGTAGACAGGGAAGAACTTAGCCAAGTTTGTTTGTTAAAATTTCTCTCTATGTCCCATTGTTTCTGTATGACCCAGCAAACATTTGTTTACCAAACATTTACTCTTTTTCTTCTTCCTATGAATTGTTTTCCTTCCCTTTGAAGTCCCAGACCCCTATCTCTTCTCCTTGCTTCAGGATGCCATATACATCTTATTTTGCCTGCCTATCTTTGGAAGCTCACATGTTTATATGGATTCCCTCTGCATATATAATGTAATTAAATTTGATTTTCTTCTGTTAATCTGTCTCATGTCAATTTGATTCTTAGATCAGCCAGAAGAATCTTTAAGGGTAGAGAAAAAAATTTCACCTCCCAATGGGGGCCACTAATAAAAATTAAAATACAGGTGAGAGGAATGGTATAAAAGCATGTCCACAGGGGTTCAAACATGTATGTGAAGGTTAATCTATAAATAATCACGTATTTATATAATCACAGTTCAATCACAGCATATTCCCATTTTATATAAATTGTCCAAATAATTCACTCAACTCTAATGTAGCAAAACCAATATTATCATTTTATTTTTTACACAAAGGCTCATACAAACATAGTAATGTACAGAAGTTGTGTAGGAAGCTTGTTGTCGGAAAGTTTATAAATGGACTAAATTTTATCTATAACAGAGCTGAGTGCACATATTTTTGTCTTTGTAAATCACTTCATAGAAATTTTTGAAAATTGGGTGGTTAATAAAGGTTAAATCCAGCCAGACCAATAGTGAATGAACCCACTTCATGAAGACATGGCTATGTGAGGGAGAGAAAATAAGATAATGTATAGAAAACAACCTCGTGGTTCATTTCTGTGCATCTTGATAGTCAATATCAGTCACTGCAGCTTTTGCTACTGCTATTGATTATGAAATTGGCATCGTGAACCATAAAGGCTTTGCTTGCTGTCCTGCCATCCATTTTATTGACTTAGGCATAAGTGAGCTTCAATCAGCAGATATTTGCTTTGTGCTTGTTGAACAGAGCAAAAAGCAAACAAGAAAACAGCATTTTACTTTTCTCTAATATTTTCTGTGCTCTTCTAACCTAGCCTCAAAAGCTTCATTCACAAATTCACAACTGTGTGTATGTTTGTGACCTGCAAAATGGTTCACATTGCTCTCACCTCCCCTGATTTCATATAGCCCAATTTATCTACATAATACATGTGGTCTTTACTATTAGTCAGATTTGAATTTCCCAATTGTATCCCAATTGTTCTTCTTTTCTCAGATAGTAAATATTCCCCAGATGGTAAATATAAGCTCATTAGAGGCAGGATGTGTCATATTAATTCATTTACTCATGCATGCGGTCATCATTTCATTCATTCAGAAAGGATTTATTATCATGAAATTATTCAGCACTACCACAGCTTTTTCTTATTTTAAATTAGAAAAAGTCTCTTAGCCACCCTGAGCTTCAGTTTTCTCATGCCTCATATGTGGCCTATCAAAGTGAATTACAATTACAGTGAAAATTAAATGAGAAAATTTCTGGAAGAGGCCTAAAACATGGCCTGGAAATTTCTTAGCTCATGGAGGTTGCTGCATTTCCTTGGGTAAGACCTTGGCAAATGCTGAACTGCATGTTAACAACTGGTTAGTTCCATCAAAATGGTCAAATAAATTATCTGTTTAGACATAGCCATTCATTTCTCTTACTCCTTAATAAAATTAGAGTTTAGGGGCGCCTGGGTGGCTCAGTCGGTTAAGTGTCTGCCTTCGGCTCAGGTCATGATCTCAGGGTCCTGGGATCGAGTCCTATGTCAGGCTCCCTGCTCAGTGGGGAGCCTGCTTCTCTCTCTCCCTCTGACCTTCCCCCATGCTCGTGCTCTCTCTCTCTCTCTCAAATAAATAAAATCTTTAAAAAAATTAGAGCTTAAAAAATGAAAATAAATTTTGTTCACCTCGTATATTCAGAAAAATATATCAAATGCATTGTGGAAGGTACTTTTGGAAAGGGAGAGAAGGAAGTAAATGAGGATCTGGGATGGAGAGAGCATAAAAGAGGACAGGGACCTTGCACTGACCAACGATGACATTGTCCCTGGGCCTTAGGATTAAATTAACCTCTGCTCCTGAGAAACTGGGGAGGAAACTGGAAAAGCAACAAACAATAGCAAAACCAAAAGTGCATTCATCTTATTTACAGGCACCAAGGAAAAAAAAAATAAATATTGCATATCTGTGTGTGAGTAAAGATAGTAAATACATGTGTTTATAGAATTTATATAGTTTCTCTGTGCTCTTTATCTAGCTGTTGAGCTGTCTAGCTGTCTAACTAGCCAGCTACCTGGGTACATAACTATCTACCTATCTAGCTGTCCATGCTACTGCTGGAGGTAAGTGACACATGGAATTCAAATGACAATCTTTTTTAATTTGTACAGCTTCTTCAGGCTTGACAATCACCTTCCACCTTTCCCACAAATGGTATGTATGCAAATCCTTACTTCAGCCTCCTCTGAACAACGGTGTACATCAATTTTACTGAGGAAAATAATGATGTCTTCTAAACATGGACTTTAAACTACAGAGTGAAACGTATTGATTGCATCACAAAAGAAAATTTCTACTTATGTAAAATATTTTTAAAAATCTACCATGACTTTAAGACTGGAAATACTTTCTTTTAAGGACTTAAGTCATAAGTTTTAGTGGAGTTTAATTGTTTGTTTATAATGGGGAAAGCAAGTTATCATGGCAATCAGAGTGGTGTGGGCACTGAATTAAGATTATTTTGAACCAAAAAAGAATGCATTTTATGTAAAATGTAGCAATGATGCTATTTCATATCTTTTTAAGATTTTTAAAGCCAAACATCCATGATCTACATTCTCCTATTGATAAAAATTACCTCATTTATCACTTTTATAAAAATAAACTTCCTAGATTTCTACTCTAGGATTCACCTTTCAGCAGAAAAGGAGTGTATATACAGGGACAGTAGTAGAATATTTCTGAGAAGAGTTTCCATTGTAGCTTTTTTTTTATGCTGCCCTTTTAACACTTAGCATCTAGGAGACAAGAAACTGAGAACACAGAGCGATGCTAATTGGTTCTCACATGTTAGTCAAAATGAAATCTTAAATATTCTCTTTCAGAGTGTAGAGAGGTCACTCATGCTCCACAGAACATACTTTGAATAATATCGCTTTAAAATATTTTTTAAATTTTGCAATTTGACACAGTGCCAAAACATTTTCGGGGATGAGTCAAATTTAAAACAATGTCTGGATAATTACATAGAGTCCAAGGCATTGAGGCAAAATTATATATGCTTTAATCCTTAGGTTATTGTCTTACTTTTATTGTCTTCTTTCTTAAAAAAATATTAACCTTCTGTATAGTTTTAGTGAGATGACACAGAATAGATTTTATACAGTGAATATAGGCATTTGCTTAAGCACAAAAATTATAAAGAAATTATTATACCACAAGTATCATAATAAGGAGTCATGTGTTCCCTATAAAATTATGATTTATAATCATAGAATTCTGTTCTTAAGAAGAGTTTTCTATTTTTACTAGTTGACAATAAGTTGTACAGGAAATTTTGCACCAGTGTGTCCATGGAGTAGTAAGTTTTAATGTAGTTGCAATAAAAAATAATTTGCTAAGATTAGAAGTGTTTCTAAGAGAAGCCTGATACCTGTATTAAGAACACTAGCAAGGGGCCTTGACTCAGCGGTCTAGGGACTAAGTTCCTTCTCATGTGCGTGAGAATACAGACACAGATGCCTGGGATCCACGCATGAAGACTCCCATTCACCAGACCTAAAAGCCAGACCCTTTCCCAGATGATTCTTCTGTAGGTTGTCCTTTGACCACTACCACTACATCAAGTATGGACATATCTGTCTGGAGCAGACTCATGTGCACAGAAAGCAATGGATAGTAGACCCTTGAACAATGCAGTTTGAACGGTGCAGGTCCACTCATATGCAGACTTTTTTCAATATAGTCCAGTAACTGTAAATGTATTTTTTCTTCCCTCATGATTTTCTTAATAACATATTCTTTTCTCTATCATACTTTATTGAAAGAATATAGTATATAATACATACGATATATGTACTAGTTGACTATGTTATCGGTAAAGCTTTTGGTCAATGGTAAGCTATCAACAGTTAGGTTTGGGGGGATTCAAAAGTTATATGCAGATTTCGACTGCATGGCACGTCAGCATCCTTAATCACCACGTTGTTCAATTACATAACAGAATGCTAAAGTATTAATTAAAATGAAAACTATAACTCACACAAAGCAGGACACTTAGGTCACCAAGGGAGGCAATTATACTCAGAAAACTACCTACAAAATGATTTATAGGATTCAAATAAAGTGACATCAAGGTATAAATTGATCTCACAAAAAACAGCTTGTTAATTATGCAGAATGGTTAGCTATCTTCATTTTTAGAAGAAATATGAATATATAGAAAGTTACAAAGAACATAATACTCCTTCATATATCCATCACTCAGAATTAACAAATGCTAATACTTTAATATATCTCATTCTTAAATGCATGAATCCCTTGATATTTAAATTTACATAATTGGTATTGCACATAGGATGTATGCATATAGTGTCCCTTAGCTTATAAAACATTATAGATGAAGTCCCTGTTGAAAACCGCTGAGTTCTTTCCTCTTTTATAGTATGTTGCAAGATGTTTTCCTGCGTCATGCATAAGCTGTCAGGAATGATGTTCGTGTACATGAAACTACTGAATGTCTGTTGCCATCCTGTCGCTGTCAGCTGTTCGCTCTCCATGCTGCTACCTTCCATTTAAAATGTATCCAGGGATATTGACAGGGGCTTGCTCAGTTTAGCGGCCAGAAGGATATTTTACATTTGTAGATACAAACAACTAATATATTATGAGGAAAATATCACATTAAAAAATTACAACTTGCAACTCATTTTAGAGGCATAAACAGTAAGGATTAAGCAAAAAAAAAAAAATAGAAATTTCACACTTCAAAAAGAAGCTAACACTGCAATCAGAAAGACAAGATTGATATCTAAGAGGATATAATTCTTAGAGGGAGGCATAAAAATTTGCATATCTACCTTGGCTCTAAAATAAAGCATAATAGGGTGCCTGGGTGGCTCAGTTGGTTAAGCATCTGCCTTCGGCTCAGGTCATGATCCCAGGGTCCTGGGATCGAGTCCCGCATGGGGCTCCCTGCTCAGTGGGGAGCCTGCTTCTCCCTCTGCCCCTCCTCCCATTCATTCTCTCAATCTCTCTTTCTCTTTCTCTCTCATATAAATAAATAAAATCTTTAAAAATAAAATAAAATAAAATAATAAAAAATAAATAAAGCATAACAGCCTAAAATGGAGATCATTAAGAAAGGCTTTTTGGGACGGGGGATTTTGACCAAAATCATAGCAGTCTGGCAATAACTAGGCAAGAGGAAAAGGAAGATGATCTTTGCCAGGAATGATTCACACACAAAGTGGCAACAATTCCACAGGAGCAGAAACGAGCAAGCCTTGTGTAGACCATGTCACAAGAGCACCTAGATTATGGCTCTTGACAATTATTGAGATTTGAAAAATGGGTCAGTTGATGGTCAGATTTTAACAACAGGCTTTTTGAAAATGATTTTCACAGATTAGCTTTCCTTTAATGGTTGTTTTTGAAAAACATTGGCATTCTGTTGGATATTAATCCTATCTCCCTTCCCTTCCAAAATAATAACATATTCTACTTGAGAACTGCTCTATACCCTCTATACCCTATACCCAGACTCCATGCCCTTCTGGCAATTTGCAGTGAGTATTAGCATACTGCAGTTTCTAAGGGGTTGAGTAGCAAAGAAACATCTTTACATTTGTTCACTTTAGTGCCTGAACGCTTTCATAAGAGTAACAATATCGGGGCTTGGTAACATTTGTAGAGATAGTGGGAATGAGTACAGATTCTTGAACAGTTTTGCAGCGTGGTGAATATCCTTCAGAGGCTGGGACCTGGTCAAAAAAATGTGTGGAGGTGGAGAGGGGAAAAGAGGATGGTATCAGGAAATAGGCAGGGTGGCCAAAGCCTTACAGCAGGTATGAGGTAGTGAGGGTGAGACATGCATGGTGCAGAGGAAATAAGAGGTAGAATCCGAGAGACAATGAAGCAAAAGAAAAGAACATATTGGTTGCTTGGATATAAAGGAAAGAACAAAAGGGAGGGACAAAAAGAGCTACTCACTAGTTTTTTCTCTTCGTTGTCTTTAAAAGGCAGAAAGGGCTTAAAGAAGTCAGTGGGGGCAAAAATGAAGTTCTAGGAGTAAATATCTAAATGCTATGCAGAATAAAAGTAGAATTAATGAATTCAAAGAAAATGAATATTGTTAATGAGTAAATTAATCAAGAAAATGATCTATAAAATGTGGGTCATCCATGGGATTCATATTTATATGTCTGCACTATTTCCATGTACATAAATCCACTCTATCAATATATATTGATATATACATATAAATATTATATCAGGTTTCTTTTGTTTTTGAATTGTAAGGTCTGGAACTCAAAGGAGATTTCAATATTGAGTTCAGAGGACATATGAACTGAGGAAAATATATCTCAAATAAATATGGAAAACATACTACAATTTATAATTCATGTAGTAGGGTTCATAGAAAAAATAGCATTATGATTAATTTTTCTCGAGGCCTGCGATGCCACAAAATGAAAGAAAAAAATGTCAGTTCCCTCCCCATCTGCTGCCAATACTAGCTTCCTGTGGAATGACAAAGTAAGAGAAGTCAGGCAATAGTAATTGCAATCACCTCAAGATTGATTTATTTTCAATTGCGAGTTCAGTCTAGTGAAAGGTGTTACAATGGCAGCTTGAGATCCCCAAAGTAAAGCAGAACATGAGAAGCAGTAATTTAAACTGCTCTACACGTAGGCCTCTATCTTGACCTAGAGAATCGCTATGGGCATCAATTACTGGACTCGTCTTTTGTTTATACTAACGCTGCTTAACTTGAGTCTTGGCTGTAGAGTGAAGGGTCCTTTATGTAGTTTCTATCCATGCCTTCAATAGACAAAATATCCAGAGAATTATCCTTCAATTACAATAATGTGACACTGGACTATTGTCACTATGGACCAAAGCAATGTGAGGCATTTATGTAGATGATACTCTCAACAACGGGTTCAGCCCTTTACCACTTTACAGAGTACTTCCACGTTATTCTCTCATTTGGTATTTAGCATTAACGTTATGTTTAAAATTGTGAACATTTGATGGAGTGCTTTCTCATGACTGTGCCAAACACTGTCTCGCTATATGCTTTAAACCGGGATTTTTTTCATCTTGGATCAGTAGCACCCTGGGTGTCTACAAATTTACACAGAACTATTTTTTTAATTTTCTATTTCATTTTGTTAATAAGAAAATATGAACTTATTCTGAATTATCTGAGTGATCATCACATAATTGACCACTCATAAGTTTCCATTCCTGCTTTGGAATTTGGATTTGCAATCATCTGTTATTTACCCAAGTGAGACCCTAAAATAATTACATTTAACATTAAATGCAATGCTTCTCAAACTGGAGTTCAAAGGCTGAGACATCTGAAGGTGTATTCTTGGAATGCTCAATACTTGGGGTCCTGGTTTCGGTTTCAGGCAACAGAATCCACCGGAGCTAGTTTAAGCAAAAACAAAAAACAAAAAACAAAAAAACCACCACAACAACAAAAGACAATTTAGTACAAGGAATTATTAAATGGTTTGCAGAATCACTGGGAGGTCAAAAGAAATATGTTTGAGCAAGAACATCTTTGTTCTGTGGCAAAGATGCTACAGAAATAGAAGCCAAAGAAGCTCCTGCTATACCATACACGGGCGGCCCTTGGAGTTGATACCACAACTAGTGACTCCACGACCACCCACCCTCAGCTGCAATACACACCAACACTATGTAATTCGTCTTTGTGTGTCCAGCAGACACGGTGTTCAGCATGAGGGGCATATTCAAGGAATATTTACTGACGAGATGAACAGATACTCTTTCTTCTCTATTTTATGCTCCAAGTGCATTTGTGAAATGGCTAAAGGAATTAAGACTTAACTATGACCCTGACGGAAAGCTGGAGAGCAATACTGTTAGACATACTGTTGTAGACTTCTGTAGTATTTACTGCAATTAGTCACTAAGATAAAACATAACCCAGAAAATTTTAGTGAGGGAAGAGTAGTTCATCGTTTACAGTCAGCTGAACTTTATAGGCAGTGGGAGTGATGGGCGCCACCTTGCTTCACATCTCATTCACAGACTGGGTAGTTTGGGAGCAAGCCGTCTGCAGCCTGGGTCGACATTCAGGCGGCATTTAGAGAGGTGAAGGTATGTATGGTCCAGGCCTAGACGTGGTGCACATAATATTTATTCGCCTCACATTGATAGCATAGTCACGCAGCTCCAGCCGACTACAGTGGAGACAGGGAATACGGTAGAGTTGTTTATTTTATCCACAGGAAGAACAGGAAATACATTTTAACGGACATAGCTGACTTTGTGACAGTGGCGGAAGAGAAACTGTGACATCTGGCTTATAAAAATCATTACAGCAAATTGTATTGTGAATGCTGTCTTTGAGAGACATTTCCAAATAACATAGACAAAAACATCTTATCTGTCAAAGTAATAATGACAGGACTTTAAATATCCTTCTGGGACCACCAAGTTGGGTTTTAATATTTCTTTGATAAATAACAGCTTGTGAGATTTATCTTTTTCCACATAACAGACCACGTTTGTTTGCATTGCACTAAGCATCCAAACATTTTCCAAGGAGAGCAGGTCACAGTTGCCACCTCTCCCCAAATGAGGTATTTTTTGCTTCTGGACATGGAATGCACCCCTCCTCCACCAGCTGTATTTCATGGGAGTGTCATTCAATTGACACTAATACTAAAATATGGACCCCTTAAGAAAGAAGATTGATGTTGAATCTAAGTGGATGTATGCAAAAAAAAAAAAATAGATGAGAATTATGATTTGAAAGAAATGTAAAGGCATGTGACAGATAAAGACGTTTAGAGAAAGGGTAAGATTCTGTTACTGCCCTACATCTATGAAGTTTTCTTCCTCCGCACATTTTTTATTTTTCTGAATGCCTAAATCCAGTAAACTAATTTTTGACAATAGCTGGTTTTATATATTTTGAAAGATATTATCTGAATATATATTATAGAAAAAAAAAATGGAGGAATCAGAGACAGCATTCCCAAGACTAGAACATGAAGAAGAGGATCAGGTCTTAGTCCTTAAGAATAACAGATCATAAGAAACTTCCCTTTTGGTTAAGCCATTGAGTCTTTTTTTTTTTTAATAAAAACTTTTTTTTTTTTTAATTTGTGAGAGAGAGAATGAGAGAGAGCACGAGAGGGAGGAGGGTCAGAGGGAGAAGCAGACTCCCTGCTGAGCAGGGAGCCCGATGAGGGACTCGGTCCTGGGACTCCAGGATCATGACCTGAGCCGAAGGCAGTCGCTTAACCAACTGAGCCACCCAGGTGCCCAAGCCATTGAGTCTTATCTGTCCTCCCTAACAGTGAAGAAAGGTTAAGTTGCAAAAATTTGGTTTCTTTTTGACCTCCAAGAATATCTGGCTTTCTCCCATTAGCAGTTAAGACTTGGGGATATGATTCTTATAACATAAATTTGGCTATTACAGTATCTTAAATTTATTTTTATGATGAGTTTTATCTTTATAACATTTCGTTTTTACAGCCTGATTACACAGATCTCGTTTTCTTTGTTTCTTAAAAACACTTCTCATATATCTTTTCACAAATGAGATATCTAATAAATGTATGTTGTTGGTGCTGGTTAGGTAAACATTCACACATTTTCTCCAGTCATCCTCATATGGCTGGAAAAATAAAGCATTATTAGTGGACCCATAAGTCATGATTTTTCAAAAAATTCTTCTTAATTATTTTTACTAAATTTGCTTACAGTTGCATATTTTCCTTCAATCAGCAATATTATCATGTCTTATATAAGAACCACTGACTTTTTTCATCACTGGCACAGTTAAATTCAAAATTCAATTGTCAGCAGATGACTAACACAAAGTTAGGGATTTTGCTGACTAGAGAGGCTTTCCCCAGAAGGGATTTGGCTTTCCACTGGGATTCTTCAAGATGTCAGTGTGTATATAACAATTGCACATTAATGTTATAATTGAAACAATTATTACTCATTCAGTCTCTCTGTATAGGTCCTTTGCTATTCATTGTCCAATGTTCTAGGACAGAGCAGTGACAGAAGACTGATAAGGAGTCTGCATTCGTGGATTTTTAGTTCTCATGGACAATAAGAACATAAATAGACAAACGAAATAAAGCAGATAGTGGTATGTGCATAGAAGGGGAAAAAACACAGGAAAATGTGATCTAGACTGACTGTGATAGTGTACAACATTACACAGAGGAGTCAGGAGGGATCTCTCATGAGGTGACATTTGTGCTAAGATCTGAATGACAAAGTTGTCAGCCATGTGAAAATCTGGAGGAAGGGCTCTCTAGGGAGACGTAAGTGTAGAGGCCACGATGACAGAATAAGTTGGGTTTATTTGCAGAGAGAGAAAGGGGGTGTGTCTACAGCCTGGAATGAGGGGGAGAAGACTGGGACACGAGACTGGAAAAGAAGCCAGCCCAATCTTTGGTAATGATTCCCTATCTCTTGTGCTAGGCTGGAGGCCTCCAGAGAGAAGGCAGCTATTTGCAACTACTCGTGTAAGAATATTCTTAGTGATTCTACATACGAGTTACTTTTATTTTTATTAATTTTTCCAATTTTCCCCAAATATGGCCATAATATCTATTCACTGTGGAAATTTTAGAGAATAGAAGAAAGTATTAAAAACTGAAAAAATTTCTTAAACCCCAAACATTCAAGTAAGTACTATGACAATTTTGTTTTTATGCCTACTTTTCCTGAGTATTTAGGGCAGTGGGTCAGCAAACTCTTTCTGTAAAGGCCCAAATAATAAACATTTTAGGCTCTGTGGGTCACATGATCCCTGCAGTGAGTTCTCAGCTCTTCTGCTGAATCTGAAATCAGTCAAAGACAAATGTAAATGAAGGTTCATGACTGTGTTTCCAATAAAAATTTATTTATGGACACTGAAATTTGAATTTCAGATAATTTTCATGTATCACCAAATATTAATTAAATCAACCATTTAATTATGTTAAAGACCATTCTTAGCTGGTTGGTCGTATAAAAACAAGCAGCTAAGCCAGATTTGACAAGGGCCATATTGAGCTGACCCTTGGTTTAGACACCATAGGTATGTGATATAGCTAAATCCATCTATAGACATATAAATGCTGTTATAAACAATAAAAAAATTGAGACCAACACTATATACCTGTTTTAGAAAATGTTATCTCACTAATTTTCTCGTTCTATGGCACGTGAAAGGAATGCATTTCCCACCTCTTTTGGAGTTACCCAGAACCACAATGCTAATTGAGGTTTGGATTGAGGAACTGAAGATTGGGGGTGAACCCTGAAACCTCAGGCTGACCTGGCAGGGCCACCACATGGAAGCCAACTGAGGCCCCAAGTCACCACTTGCCGTGGAGCACTGCTGAACCCACAACAGATGTTGCATGAATGAGTAATGAATCTTTATTATGTTTTAAGCCCTAAGCTGTTATTTGTTACTTTAGCAGAGCCTAATCAGAATAGCACAATGTTGTTTATATCTGACTTCTAGCCTTTAATAATGCATTCTGGAAGATCATCTTGGAAGGCACCATCTTTACAGCAATATAACATTGTGTTATATAAAGGTACACTATAATATATATAACCAACCATTTAATTAGTTTTCAGACTTGAGTTATTCTCCGATTTTTTCCCAACATAAATTCAGCCCCAGTGCAAAGACTTGAAGTAAATATTCATACAGATATCCCCCACTTTTTAAAGATATTTACTTACTTGAGAGAGAAAGGGAATGGGGGGTTGGGGGGTTCAGAGGGAGAGGGAGAGAGAGTCCTAAGCAGACTCCCCGTTGAGAGAAAAGCCTGACGCGGACACAGGGTTTGATCTCAAGACCCTGAGATCCTGACCTGAGCTGAAACCAAGAGTCAGACACTTAACAACGGCACCACCCAGGCGCCTCTAGATATCCCCCACTTTTTTAAATTTTGTGTCACACCACTGCGCTTTCACAAAAGACCTGCATTATTACCTGTTTTTGTTGACCAAAAGAAATGTGGAGAGGATTTTTGCTTTTAGGCTGCAAGGTGAAAAGTGAAAATAATGTTCAACAATTGTTTTGCAGCAAGCTGTTGTGGAGGCAGCGCACTCCCCAGTAGCAGGAAGGGCCCTGCGAGGCATCTTCCCTGCGAACTATACTCATCACCTCAGCAACAAGCTGCCATAGCTTTGAACTGTGTCTGTGAGCATCTGTGCTTTATCTCCATTTATTTTGTGCATCTGTGAGCAAGAGGTGTCCTAAGGTATCAGAAAAGCCTCAGAGAGATTATTTTGTGGGGTCTGAGAATGCTCATAATTTTTTCCATGTAAATTAGTGGTAATTGCTTCTTCAATTTATGCCCTTTTGGTTTACAAAAGTTTTCATAGGCGTGTTCTACTATTAGGTAGCAGGGGAACTTGTATTTCAATTTCATTTATTTATGAACTTTAGAAATGTAATCATTGAGATACAGTAGTGAATATTTTAAGGACCATTTATATATATATTCCCAAATTAGTCATCATACAGTTTGTGACATTTAAAACTCTTGTCAGCTATGTATGTTCTACAACCATTTTATTATCATTAGTCAATATTGTTTTTAAAATCTTGTTTGATTTGATAACGAAAACGGTATTTCTTTGTACTAGTTTGCATTTCTTAACTGGTAAGGTTGAATTCTTTTCATGTTTGTTATTGGTCTCTTGAATTTCCTTTTTCAGTTTATAGGTCTGTGACCTTGAGTCACATATTGATTCTCTCTGAACCTCAATTTCCTTTTCTATAAAACGGAGGCGATAATAGGAACTATCTCACGAGAATAATGTGAGGTTTACATTACATAATGAGATAGAGTATTTAGACAGTGTCAAAGTCCACACTTAGTTAATTTTGCATTTTTATTCTTTCTTTCCTCATGCTCTAAACTTTCTCTGCCCTCCAATGACCAAACTAAACTTAATTCAAAACTTACTTCAGAACATCACATATTATAACTCTCTTTCCCTCTTTGGAGCTTGTATAACTTACTATATTAAAAATTAACAGCCAAACCGTGGAAGGAGCCAAGATGCCCTTCAACAGATGAATGGATAAAGAAGATGTGGTCCATATATACAATGGAATATTACTCAGCCATCAGAAAGGATGAATAGCCAACTTTTACATCAACATGGATGGGACTGAGGAGATTATGCTAAGTGAAATAAGTCAAGCAGAGAAAGTCAATTATCATATGGTTTCACTTATATGTGGAACATAAGGAATAGCACAGAGGACATTAGGAGAAGGAAGGGAAAAATGAAGGGGGGAAATCGGAGGGGGAGATGAACCATGAGAGACTATGGACTCTGAGAAACAAACTAAGGGTTTTAGAGGGGAGGGGGTTAGGGGGATGGGTTAGCCCAGTGATGGGTATTAAGGAGGGCATGTATTGCATGGAGCCCTGGGTGTTATATGCAAATAATGAATCATGGAACACTACATCAAAAACTAATGATGTAATGTATGGTGATTAACATAACATAATAAAAAAAAACAAACTAATGATGTATTGTATGATGACTAACGTAACATAATTAAATAAAAAATTAACTATTTTTATCTCATTAGATTAATTATAATATGCTGCTTATTTTTTTTACTTTTTTTATTCAATGTATGTTTAGTAATAAGCAATTGTTAGGATCTGTTACTCAGTTTCCTCATTTATAAAGTGAAGCTACATATAGTACTTACAGTCTTTTTGTGAAAACTAAGTGAGTTTATGTATGTAAAATGCTTGGAACAATGCTTGGCACAAAGGAAAGGCTAAATAAATGTTATTTTTTCACTAGAATTTTTATTACTATTATCATTTATGTTTACTATATGCAAAACACCATAAAATTAACATTGCAAAAGACAATACACTTCTTTAAAAGACCTGTGGCTTATACCTTCCTTATACCACATTGTAAGTTTTCAATTGATATCAAGTCAACAAACGCAAAATGCAAAAGTGGATTGTGGAAGGGGCACCTGGGAGGCTCAAGTGGTTAAGCATCCGACTCTTGATTTTGGCTCAGGTCATGATGTCAGGATGGTGAGATGAGCCCCATGCCGGCTCCGCACTGAGCATGGAATCTCCTTGCGATTCTCTCCCTCTCCCTCTGTCCTTCCCACGCTCACGTGCGCCTGCCCACTCTCTTTCTTTCTAAAATAAATAAATAAATAAATAAATAAATAAATAAATAAATAAATCTTTTCTTAAAAAGTGGATTGTGGAAAATTAAGATTTGGATACAGTAATATCGAGGAAAATTTGATGTGTGATTAGACACGTGAATGTATATATATTTCAAAAGGAAAAAGGAAGAATGAGGAATGTACAAACACCCTGCTTTTTTATGCATACAACCAACTGAGAAGATTTTGGTTGCTTATCCATAAAGGCTATAGGAATGGAAAGAAAAACAGCAACAACAAAAAGTCTATACAAAAAGTAGCTGGAAACTTGGAAGAGCATAGGATCTTGGGATGTTTATTTGCATGCCCATGCTAACTAACCCTCTGTAACAAAGCCAGTAAAAAGGGGATGTGACAGAGTTGATAGGATTAGTGCGTAAGAAGGAATTTAGCCTGTAAAATATGAAAGAATTTCCCTCTTCTTACAATGCCATTGGAAAAGCAGACATTTCTCATAAGCTGAGAAATTTGGCGGAAGTGTAATTTGGAAAGAGGCCAGAAAGGAAGTTTCTTGAGATAACAAAGGATATCACTAAAGCACATACTAATTATCAGTGCCTTTATTTTTAGGTGACGTTTCCCCTGGAAGGTCTGCTCCTTTCTAGATACATCTGCCAGTCAGAAGGGAAAAAAAGAGAGCAATCCAGCCTCTGGGAGTTTCCCATTCTCACATAGTCTGGGTTATATACGCTCTCTTGTGTTGCTAGGTAGTTTATCTGAATGCATTATTTTTATTTTACTTTATTTTATTATGTTATGTTAATCACCATACATTACATCATTAGTTTTTTTTAATTTTTTTATTTTATTTTGTTATGTTAATCACCATACATTACATCATTAGTTTTTGATGTAGTGTTCCATGACTCATTGTTCACATATAACACCCAGTGCTCCATTCAATACGTGCCCTCTTTAATACCCATCACCAGGCTAACCCATCCCCCACCCCCCTCCCCTCTGGAATGAATGCATTATTTTTAATATCATTCATTCTTTCATTAGTTCATTTGTCCAACAAGCATTGATTTAGCACTATTCTATTGCAAATATTGTGCTACATATCCTGGGAATGTGTCTGTGACTAATAATAATAATATAAAATCATACAGTAATATATATTATATACAATAACATGATATAATGATATATAATGATATATAATAATTAGTAAGAGCTATTATTATAGTAAACTTTATAGCAAACTTTACAGAGTACTTACTATGAGTCAGGCTGGGAATTTTTCTAAGTATTTGATCATCAGAAACACAAAACTACAAGACAAGTATAATAATACCCCTGATTTATAGGTGAGGAAATGAGGCCCAGAGAGGTGGATAACTCTCCTAAGACCGCAAACCAGTGAATGTCATAGCTAGCATGACTCCAGTCTGTACCTGAGGCCACCATGTTGAAGATGTCTCTGAGATGAGCATGTGCTCTTAGAAAATTGTAGAGTGGCACAAGGAACTAAATAGTTATAATAAAGCACGATAAAATCTACACTGGTGGAGTATATTTAAGGTGTTATGAGAATACAGAAGAGAAGTATCTAACCCAAGGAATGAGAACAGAAAAGACCCCATCTAAAGTGTAATGACTGGATGTTGGGATGAGAGGCCAAAATGTTCCAGGAAGAAGAAACAGCATGAAGGCCCTACAGTGAGGGAGAAATGACATAAAGTTCACTGGACCAGAAGGGGAGAGATGATGAGGATGAGGCCAAAGATGTAAGGTAACAAAGTCAGGATGCCAGAGCTGCAGACCCTGTTCTTCTCTTACAGGTCTGTCCAAAGAGGTAATGTCTGATTCACCTTCCAAAGCCCCAACTGTAATAAAAAGTGCATGCGTATCTGATTGGGCCACAACCTTGCCAGGCAGAACCATTCCAGGCAGATTTCGTGGGAAACTTACCTCTCTACCTCAGTCCTTTGCCTTCTCTTATAACCAATAGCAGACAATCTTTCCTTTGAAAAAAGTCTATAAAGGTTTTTGTAGAATAGTTTTAGAGCTAGAGGAATTAACCTATAATGGTAAACAGAGAACAAGTTGCTAGAACAGGAAGAATTTCTATGAGGATTGATTAAGAGGCGAAGCTTGGATGGCCCTTTTAGGATGTCAGAGAGTGAGTGAAAAAGTTAAAAGTGATATGAAGAATGATTTTAAAAGGGGCTGAGTAAAGACAAAACAAGTAAAGTCTTCTATAAAACTGCAGAAGCATTTGATGGAGAGAGCAAGAACAGAACAGCAAAGGAGAGAAAATAAGTTAAAGCTAACCTAGCAAAAATCTAAATACAGGTGAGAGAATCTGTCTATACCATCAAAGTAGAAAGTATTAAGAAAGTCAGACAAGAATAAAATATCAGACAGAAAACATGGAATACGCAAAGAAGAGAAAATTAGGATTGATGTTAACATATTAAAAATAGACAATAAGGCGGTACAGAAAGAGAAATTAGAAATCAAGGAAAGAAAATGATAAGTCACATAAAACAGAAGTAATGTGTGCCAAAGCCAAGCAATTAATCAAGAAGTTAAAAATTATTCTACAGCAAACATACCAACTCAAAAATTGCACAGAATGATTAAGGTAGAATTTGATATTTGATGGTTCTCTGCTGAGTCTTTCAGCTCTTTAAACAAAAGGAATTCTAAAAAGCCTTTGGATTGAAGGTGTATGAATAAAAGGTCAAAAGGCCAGCACAAGGAAAACTACCAATAATAATTACAAAGGAGTGAGGAAAAGCATTAGAACCCAGAGACCACGAACATAACTGAATACTGATCACAAGACTTACGTAGACATCTTGCTGCAAAGGTTGGCAAGCTTGGCAGAAGGCATGACACACAGGGTAAATGATATGTCAGAGATCCAAAAATAGCTGATTGTGAATTTCAGAGGAGATCTGAAACAGGCCAAAATAGAGAGGTGGGAAAATTATCAATTAGTTTATTCAAAAATATGGCTTTGATGATTAACACAATAATTCTTTCTTTAAATCTGGATCCAAAATAGCGTTTGCCAGATATGCTGCTAAAATAAGCGAGGAAGTTATCTATCAAAGTGACCCACATTCTAATGCTCAATGGGTGGGGGAAGAAATAAATTAATGTGACAAGGAGGGGAAGGCAAGTCTACCCACACCGTCCTTTATTTTTGTGTGTTCTCTGTAGACACTCTCAAAAGAAAATAAATAACAAATCGGAGAGAAGACAAATGGAAATGATTAAAAATAAGAGATGCTATCGGAGGTTAGTTAATAAGCCTAGGTGCCTTATGCAGATAACATCATTTTGACAATAGCGGACAAACCAAAGATGAGAATATTTGAAATCTATAAAGGGTACTCCAGGAAAGCTGTAGCAAGAGGCACAGTGCTATCAAATGAGACAGAAGGAGATAATATTGAAGACCTCAAAGTGCAGGCTGGGCCACTGACAATGCTTGACGTGCTTTGGAGAGGAAGAAGACGCAGAATGGCATTCGTGCAACAAAAATAAGAGAACAGAAGATGAAAATAAACAGAGGGGATCTGAACATTATTGGGAAGCAGGATACATGTAACTAAGCGTTGCCAAGTGCCAATTTGTGTTTGCACATTACAGCTCCCACCACTGCATGCAGCTCCTTCATTAAGGAGTCATTCAAAGTCCTCATAGCACAACAGGGGCAAGAAAACTTAACGGGGAGGTTTCGTATTTCTCATGAGAGGATGATCAATGTCAAAGTATTTCATCAGTCAATGTATTTGTCTTTCAAATACACGAAGGCAGAAGGTGGCAAAAACTGGGCCAGATGACGATGCACAGCAGGGCGGAAAAGCACCCGCTTTGGCAGGCACAGAGCGCCTCTGAAATCAGGTTTTACCATCTCAGCTGCAGGGCTGGGCCACTGACTCACCCCACTGGAGTCTCCGTTTTCTTATGTCTGCATCCTAAAGTGACAGTGAGAATTAGACAGGGTAATATATGCAAAGTGCTCAAATATGTTGGTAGATTTTAGTGGAGGTAGAATTTTAAAATCTTAAGACTCAGAAGGGGGGATGGGAAGACAGCATTGACATAATAAAACAAAACTGAAGAATTTAAAGTTGAAAGGTTTAGACGTGTTTCTAGGTAGCTATTAGAAATCACTGTGATGTGGAGTATTTCACAAAAAAACAAAAACACAGAAAGCACCTCCCAAGCATGAGAAATGTGAGGAGACAACAGACAACAGACATCTTTTGAGGACACTCCTCCACACGTTGGGGGCTGGGGGCATGACTCAACTGCAATCACAGCGTTTTGTTGGGGCATGATTCAAAGAGGATAGCACAGGGGCGCCTGGGTGGCTCAGTCGCTGAGCGTCTGCCTTCGGCTCAGGTCATGATCCCAGGGTCCTGGGATGGAGCCCCACATGGGGCTCCCTGCTCTGCGGGGAGTCTGCTTCTCCCTCTCCCACTCCCCCTGCTTGTGTTCCCTCTCTCGCTGTGTCTCTCTCTGTCAAATAAATAAATAAATTCTTAAAAAAAACCAACAACAACAAAGAGAATAGCACAGAGAGAAAACACAGGTGGGAAAGGCTCTCCAGAAGACAGGAGAAAGGGTAAAATATTATTCATTCATTCATTTATTCATTCATTCCCTCATAGATTTGACAAGTATTTACTGTGCTAGGCATAGTGAAATAGTTAAAAGAACTGACAGGGAAAAGAAATTACATAGAAAAAGAAATTAAGAGCACCACATACATTTGTTTTACTAATTAAATTATGATATGCCAGAGAGTGATTATAGGAGGGTAAGAATCTATATCCAGAAATTTAGGGGGCCCCTGGCTGTGACTCTCAATCTCAGGGTCTTTCAGGTCAAGCCCCACTCTGGGTATAAAGTTCACTTTTAAAAAAGAAAAGGTGCTCATGCCTTTATTTAAAAAAAAAAAAAAAAAAAAGGAGGAAGAAGAATGTAGGGCGCTACATATATGACACGGCCTCGTGTGAAGTTCCTGGTCTGATTTTCACAAATGCGAGAGAAGGTTTTAGTTGGTCTGACTCAGCCTGCCAGTCGCACTCGGGGACTAGGGAGGGAGGCACGCTTCACAGAGGCTTTTTGATTTGCCTTTGAGCTGCTTTGAGCATCCACAGTTCATAGCCTCGATGGAAGAGGAGGAGCAGAGATGTATGAATTCAACAATGGTTAGCGCTCCTTCTGAACAATGTCTAAGAGGCCAGCTAGTTACGAATGATGCGTAAATAAACTTCAAGCTATTCACTTCATGTTCAATGTAAAAGACCTTTGAAAGATATAAATCATGAAAATTATAAGAGGCTATTATTTGCTACTGGTCTGTGGACTACACGAGGGCTGGGACTTTTTCGTATTTATCTATACCTACAGAGCTAGCACCCAGTACGGTGCCCTATGCAGAAATGGCATTTAGTATTTGTGGAACTTAATGAAGTACCTGTTTGTCTTTCAGTGACCCTGTTTACTTATGCCTTTACCACACACTTTGTAAATGTATTTCGAAGATACGCTTAGACTAATAAATTAAATCCCAGAGTCTTCTTTCAAACATATTCATAGCTAACAGGAGGAGGCTGAAGTCATATTGTCTCCAGTCTTTCTCCAATAGAAACATTAAGAAATATTTCTCAAAATTAAAAAAAAAAATTAGACAACATAGTGCCTTGTCAGCCAGGCAGCATAGTGAGTTAATCCAGCAAGTGCCTCTTTAAGGATTTCTTCCCACAACAGCAAAACTAAACAAGAAAAAATAAAACAAGTATTACCGTATTTAAGAAATACTTATAATGTCAAGATGACATACAGTTTCTGTAGTTATAACGTTGCTATCACTCAGCAAGTGGCTGAATAAATTAGGAATAGAGCACAATATTATCCATTTTTTAAAAATAACGCAACACAAAAGGTTGCCAAGATACTGAGCTTTTATCATCTCTTAACGCTCGTTCTCCTGGTTACTTTTGTTCTGTCTACCCTGTGTGACAATGTTTGTTGCTATAGTTAAATCCAACTTTCATTTTTAGTGCTGTTGCATGCTGCTGAGATGCACAAAAGGCAAACAACACTGTGTTTTTAGGCAAAATTCCTCTATCAGGGTACAACTTAAGCTTATTTCCCAGAATAATTTTTAAAAGTCTAAATGGCATCAAGAATGCTTAGTTTGTGCCCAGTTTTATTTCAGACAAAAATATTTTCTCACTTATCTGGTAACTGTGTTATGGAGTAGAGAATTCTCCTTTTCACAGTTATGTATTATTTCTGTATGATATGTCATATGCAGTATTGGCTGCATATTGAAATTTTGCCCGGTAAGTGTTAATACTAATGGATTTCATCTTCATAAAAACTTTATCTTTGATCATGGGTTTAACAACCTTGAATAAATTCAGTTTACATATTCGAGGAATCTGTACCTTAAAGGATGGACCCAGACAAATAAATTGCAATGGTTATTGCTGGAAAGTGGAACCTGTAGGGAAGAGGGGAAAAATTTTATTATATATATAAATAACTTATATATATATATTATATAGTGACATAAATATATATGTATATCTATATATGTAATTCAGTGATATAAATATATATATATACCTATGAATAACTATATATATAATTCAGATCAAAGGTGTTTTTCCATACTTTCAAAACTTTCTCTACTAAATTGCTTTTTTGTTTCAGAAAAATAGTAATACATGTTGAAAAAATACACTTTGAAAACTGGCATAGTCAGGGTCTAAGGTGCTTTGGAGACAAATCCCCCAGCATTGAAGAAAGGGGTGCAAGGCTTGGAGATGGGAAATTAGCAAATGGCGTATGGGTAAAGAAGAAAGCAAAGCAGTGAGTAATGATAAATCAGCTTTTAGCTGAGATCTTACTTTCTTTAATTCCCTTCTCCATGCCTTGCTGTATTCCACCCTACCATTAGAAAATATTCATGCTTCATCATTAGTATCCATCATCTCTTTCGAGTCTCGGTTCCCACGACACATGTCCATCATTGTTTCATGAGATGAGTAGAAATGCCTTTTTTGGGAAGTCTACCCTGAATAATTCCATCCTATTTTTAAATCCTATACATTGAAAAAATGAACTGCAAAATTCAAGGTTAGAGAAAATCCAGACTGATATCAGTATTTGTGTGCCAAGGTGTGATGCAGCTGCCAACATTTAATGCATCTGTGAGCTACATCTCAGGTCAACTTCATCAAACTGTAGGTCCTAGACCAAGAAATATAATGGTGTCAGTGTGTCCTCAGATTGTATGTTCACTTTTGAACTATTATGACTGCCACGATGACATATTCAAACATGTTCATAAAGAGGGATCACAATGGTAATCATCTGGAACTCTGAAGAAAATGGACATATTTAACCTGAAATAAAGAAGGTTTGATATATGTGATCTCTTTCTTCATGTATTTGAAAGATTTCATGTGAAAGAAGGAATAGAAATGTTATTTATGTTTCCAAATGGAAAGTGCTAGGATGAGTGGGGAGGAGGTGATAATAGGTTCTGAGCTCAACATGAAGGAGAACTTTCTAATAATTAATGTTAAAGAAAAATTATCTCGACACTTGTTAAAATGCTAAGGGAGACTTTCATCAAGACTATTGCAAAGGAGGTATTGAACAGGGGAGAGAGAGATTAGGTTCACCTCCAAATACAACAAAGACAGTTGGGGATTTATAGCCAAGAAGCAGAGTGAGGGGTCAGTGGATGGAAAATTACTAAGAGGAGACATCAAGAATAGGGGGATTCTTACTAAACTTACTTAATAGGATTCTTACAGAAGGCAGACCAAAGGGATTAGATATAAAGGGTGGGGATGAGGAATCTGATCAGCTCTCAAGGGTGATCTATCAGGGTGACATCCATCAAGGATGGCGGATTCTTGATAAACTGATGTAGCAGAATTCTTGCTTAAAACTGGGCTTAGCAGAGATGGGTACAGAGACCTAGTTGAGAAAAGGGCTCAAAGGAGCTTAACTAAAGTTTAGTCAAAGAGAGAGTCTTTGTCAATAATATAATACTAATGTTAGTAATAATATCATCTTTTTAAACAAATGATGACATTGAGGCTTACAGAGGTTAAACTTCCCAAAGTCACTCACCTAGTGAGCTGGGATTCAGACTAAGAATGCAATAACCGTAGAGCTCCAACAGTCAATAATGGAGCTCTTCCACCTGTATCTTAGAAGAATCTGCTTTATAAGATGAAGAGCTTCTTCTCAGAGTTACTCTTCAGCTATAGATTATTTAGTCAATGATGCTAAAGAAGAATTCCTGAATTGAACAGGAGGAAAAGTGATTGCTGAGGCATGTTCTAACTTTAAGTTCCCATGGTTTTATAATTGTGATGATTGCTTTCATTTTTAATCTGGGCTAGAAGGAATCTCAAAATAATCTAACTTTCCTCCACATCCTTCCCAACACTTGTTATTTATGGTCTTTTTTTATAATAGCCATTCTAATAAGTGTGAGGTGATATCTTGTTGTGGGGAATGTGGTGACTATAGTTAATAATTATTGTAACTATGGTTAATGCACATTTGAAAGTTGCTAAGGGAATAGATTTTAAGAGGTCGCCTCACAAGAAAAAAATGTGTAACTATGTGTGGTGATGGATGTTAACTTGTCTTATTGTGATGATCACTTCACAATATGTTGGACATCTGAAACTAATCAAATGTTATATATCAGTCAGTTCTATCTCAATAAAATAATCAATGTGTATATACAAACCTACAAAAAACTCACATAACACCCCCATTTTATTTTTTTAAATGTTTATTTATTTGTTTTTTTCTTGTGAAATGGGCTTTAATCAGTAATTTTCAGAGAAATGATAGGATTTTTTTTTTATTGAACTATAGTTGACACACAATGTTACATTAGTTTCAGGTGTGCAACAACATAGTGATTTGACAACTCTATAAGTTGTTCTCTGCTCATCACAAGTGTAGTTGCCACCTGTCACCATACAACATATTATGATACTATTGCCTATGTTCCCAATGCTATATCTTTCATCCCCATGATTTATACATTCTCTATTTGGAAGCCAGACAATCCCACTCCCCTTCACCCATTTTGCCCATCCCTCCACTTCTCTTCCCTTTGACAACCATCAATTTGTTCTCTGTATTTATGAGTCTGTTTCTGCCTTTTTTTTAATACTCTTATTTTAAAAGTGATAAAAGCTGAAACTAAGAAACATAAGATGAATTGTCCGTGATCACATAGTAGGTTTGTGACAAAACAGGTAATAGGGACTATCCACTGACTCATGGGTCTGTGATTGTGCTTGTCTATTATTTTGTGATGATCTTATCCATACGCAAACATCTTGTTGACTAATTTTCCTTAAACAGTATTGTTTTCATTCTTGCAGAAGTGCAGGGAAGTGCAGCCTTGCTGAACACAACCAATACAAAGGATTCTTGACTTTCAAGATCCTCAGAAGTCTGGTCTTTAACTGTCCTTGGAGTAGATGGATTTTATTCAATGTTAGGAAAAAAAGGAATCTGAATGATTTTTCCACTAAAGTATTAACCCCTTAAGTGGTCCAAGATATCTGCATTTTCTTCTTCTTTTTTTTTCTTTCTCTTTTTTTTAAATTTTATTATGTTATGTTAATCACCATACATTACACCATTAGTTTTTGATGTAGTGTTCCATGATTCGTTGTTTATGTGTAACACCCAGTGCTCCATTCAGTACATGCCCTCCTTAATACCCATCACCAGTCTAACCCATCCCCCCAGTCAGAGGGGGAGATATCTGCATTTAAAAAGATGATCTGCTACTCCAAATGAAGCTGGAAGAGGAGTTTCAGTTGGTATGACTTTGCTATTTAAGTGAAAGGAGTTATTTTGGGATAGAAATATCTCTTACCTTGCAGAAGAAATGAAATGGTTCATCTTCCTGCATACTCCCAAGTTACTGATCCAGAAGCCTAAGAACCACAGGCACCACATTTTTTTTAAATCACAGCTGACTCCAGACATGCTGAGGTAATTCCAGGCTTCATAAGCTCCTCTCAAATCCAGCTCTACTTAGATTATTTTATTCTCCCAGGGGTTATGCTGTGCATGTATGGAGAGTTTTTGGTTCCAATCAACTGTGTCAATAGGAATCTGCTGGAGTCTCATCTACCATCTCCTGGGATGTCTGGGAGTCTGGAGTCTGGAGTCTCATCTACCATCTCCTGGGATGTCTGGGAATCTGCTGGAGTCTCATCTACCATCTCCTGGGATGTCTGGGAGTCTGGAGAACTGGACAATCCGCACAGCAGACCTCTGCACAAGATACTACTACGTAACACCTGCTTATGGCTGTTCACTCTCATGGATCGTTAATCAGGAAACCTGAACATCTAGATTCAATTCAACAAACTCTTCAGACCTTCTTTTCCAAAGTGAAGTATGGTAGTTTATGAAGCTAAATTATTTAGGTAATCTTGGGGAAAAGAAAACAACTAAGAACAATGGCAGTGAATTTCATTTTTCTTTATTTTGTACTTAATAATGTATTATGTTTTGACGAAAATCCAAACATTTGCTGGTAATTTCACTGTGCTGGATTGAAGTAAACAAAAATAATTTGTAAAGTGCCTACTGGAAGAATGGGAGTTAAAATGTTATTTTTAATTATAGCTTAAATTATTCCTAATAACTTAAGCAAGAACAGGAATAATACTGAAGAAAAGTTTTTACAACCTTGTGACAAAAGATTACAAGTTGGGCTTTGTTAAAATATGTGACTCATAGGAACATGGGATAAATTACGCCTTTCCAGCCCTAGTGATGCTCAATTTCAAAGCTAAAAGATGCTTTATATTTTGGATGGGATGATGAAAGGGCTGCACAAGAGCTTTGTTACCGCCTCGGGGAACGGGTTCTCAAAAGCAATAGAGAAATAAGTCTGAAGCATTCCCTGTGAACAAACTACTAGTGGTTCTGGGTTCAATACAGTGAGTGGACTTTGTGCAGAGAGTGGGGAAATCAAGAAGTCAGTCCAGAGCAGAGGCGTGTGTCTTGGAGAGTTAGATTTCTCTGATTCTTATGTTATGCTTTCTTCAGGAATAATTAGAGAAACTTAGAGGACTTTATCAGATGCTAAGTGTGTATAGATGTTGTTATTTTCAAAAGAATGGGTGCTTGGTAGAAAATCAGTTAGCAAAGTGGGAAGAACACCAAGTTTGGAGTGAAAGGATTGTCTGGCTTTGAGCTCCAGCTCGGCCACATTCTATCAGAGTCACTTTGCCGCAATTAACTTCTTCCCCCGCTCTTCTTTAGTTTATCTCACTTGTTGAGAAAAAAAAAAAAAAGCCAATAAGACCTTTTACATAGTTTGCTGTAAGAATCAAATGAGATACTACAAATGAATTATAAATGGCGAAGAGTTATGCTAAATCCCTTACTGGATTTTTTAAAGTATTTATTTTATTGTGAAATGTTCCAGTATTTGAAATGGTAGGAACTAGAAGGGATATATGTATCTAATGACATTTTTTTTAAGATTATTTATTTATTTATTTGACACAGAGAGACACAGCGAGAGAGGGAACACAAGCAGGGGGAGTGAGAGAGGGAGAAGCAGGCTCTCTCCTGAGCAGGGAACCCAATGCGGGGCTCGATCCCAGGACTCTGGGATCATGACCTGAGCTGAAGGCAGACGCTTAATGACTGAGCCACCCAGGCGCCCCTCTAATGATACTTTGTTAAAAATGTTGCTAGTCCCTTCAATTTGCTTGCTATAATGGCCAAACCTACTTTTCTTTGTTTCAAATTCACTTCCATTCTAAATGTAGTGGTTTAGGGCACTGATTCTGAATCCAAACTCATGAGTTTGACTCTCAATTCTGACACTTACTAGTGACCTATGTTAATTCACCTTGCCTTTTACTGCCTTGTTTCTTCCCTATAAATGTGGATAATAATAATACCACTTACCCAGTGAGGCTATTTGGAGGATTAAATGACATAATATCTGTCACGTTCTCAGTACAACGCTTTACACACAAGAACCAACCATGTTGTCTACTTTTATTATTTTCACACCAGCTCACTGTGGCAAATAAAGCAGAAACACTTATCCTACCTAATGGCAACTTAATCCTACACCTGTGTCCCCCAGCCCATGCATTTCTCCTTCTTCAAAGACCTTGTTTCTTCCTATACTTCTCCCTTTTCTCTTTTCTGAGAACCTTTGATTTTCAATGTTTATTGTATGCTGTCTTTAAACTTCATAAATCTCAATTCTTCATCAGTGAACAACTCTTTGGATAGACCATGAGAATTGAGTATCTAATGAACTTTCTCTATCCTCTCTATTCTTGCTTTTTCATGCCTCAGATAATCCTAAATAAACTATCTTTGGGGAAAAAAAGTTATTTTTGTGATAATACTTATGTATAGTATAAATGCATATCCAACTTCTTGATTCTATAAATTCTCTGCCTCCTTCCAGCCCCCTAACCATAACTTCTTTCTTAATCTTCTTTTATTTTTGCTCTGTTTTATTTGAGAAGACTCATTCATTTTCTTGGTTTCAGTGATAATCTCTATGAAGATGACTCAAAAATTTCTAGCATGGGGCCTGATCCCTCATCCAACTTTTCACTTAATGGTTCATCTCAAAAATAAAAAAATAAAATATTTACTCCAAACCCCAAGTTTTCACTCAAAATTAGCCCTTTCTTCTAATTTGCCTGTCCCTGTTCATGGTGTTTCCATTGTCCCAGCTCCTTAGATTTGAAACTATAAAGTTACCTTTGACTCATTCCTCTTCTTTATTCACTATATTCTGTAAATATGGAGAACTCCATTTTTTACTTATAAAGAATTATTTTGTTATTTTGTTCCTCACCTTCTTCTAGCTCCACTGTTATGGGCCTCATTTCAGCCATAATCAAATGATAATTACAGCCCTTTCTTTAGCTTTTCCAGAATTTCTGTTGCTTTCTCATCCAATTTTTCTGATTATAATTAATAGCCAAATTAGTTATCATTACATGGGTTTTCATCTTATGAACCCCTAAATGTCCATCATTGTTACTGTATCAATTCTAAATTCTAGTGCCTAGTTTTCAGATTTCCCATTGTCTAAAAAAGACCTGCATACAAATGTTCATACCTCATTACTTTGTAACACTTCTGTTCTATTCAGGCTTACCTCTTTAATGCCCCTCAAAAACATTTTGCAGCATTCTTTACTCATATCTGCTACTGTTATTTGAGGATATGTCTTTCCTACCACCAATACAAATTCTACCACTCTATATCAGTCAGCTTTGTATAAGTTATACTAGGGTAATAAACAATTCCTAGTTCTTAGTAGTCTACAACAACAAAAAAATTCTCACTCATGCTGAGCTAATATCAATTGCTCTGTGATTCTGTACATAATCTCTATGCTAGTCTCAAACTGAGAGAGCAGTCTTACCTGCGACAATGACATTCTTCTTGTGGAGGGCACAAAAAAAACACAATGGTAAAGGTTGTTAAAGTTTTTGCTCAAATTGTAGCATTGCATATCTGTTCACATTTCTCTAGACAAAGCAAGTCACTTGGTGAAGCTTGATGTCAGTAAGCTGGTTTACAACTGAAGGGTTTCGATGTGTGCATATTACAACATGAAAAGGATGCCTTTTCACATGAAGAGGCAGAGAAAATCTCATGGCCAAGCTTGATGTCACAGAACCGGGATGTACTTCCATAAAGAGGAGCAGCTAATATTTTGAAATTTTATAAAGTCTACTACAGTTTACTCTCTTTGTCACAAATATTTACTTTTCTCTCTTTTGCCCACAAAATATGCCCACAAAATATACTCATGCCCTCCTCAAGAAAGAAAACTCAACACATAAGATCAACACTCTAATCTTATGATATTCTATATCTATATCGGGTCAGGCTATGGTTGCTCTTGATTTACATTTTTACGAACTAAAAAGGCAAATTATATGCCAACCACATACGCTACGGTAGTACAGGGACATAAAAATACTGGGAAATATTTACATTTGGAAAGAAAAAATAAGCAACATACGGCAGTGATGGGCCAACAGTAATGTTCAAAAGTTGCTAGAGGGAAGTTGTGAGGCGTGTTACCCTGGACAGGAAGTGAGTTCTGAATCAGACCTGGGTCTACTCCTTCAGAGAACCTCCCTGGTACACTGTTCCCTGTCTTCTCCAGGGCACACTGACTTGTTTCTGTTATGAATTCATGGAGTACTAGTAATAACTGTTATCACATTTTGTATGTTTATTTTAAACATTCTGATCTTATTTCATGTATATTAATATTATCACTCTAAACAATTTATAACTCCTTAATTTAGTGGGACTGAATCTTAACAGTGTTGCCAACGCATAATAATGCATGTAGTAGCATTTAGGGCAAATTACTAAAAGTACAGTAAAAAGACACGACCATTTGATTCAGGCTGACCCTTCCTAAGGATCAGCTAGTCCACCAAAAGGAGTTTCAAGAGTCACACCCTTATAAGAATTATGTAGGTAACAAAGGGTGCAAGTGTGTATGTAATAGGCTGATACTCATTTTTTTAAGTGTAGACATGGCCATTTGACTGTGATTCTCTTGATTTCATGCATCTTTTATAGGCCTGCGTTTTGTTCATGTTTTCAGTACGGAGATGATATTGGTACAGGGAAGTCCTAGTGGTGGTCAGCAGCAGCCAGTTGTCCTAGCACCTGCCTGGCCCTCACCCTCTAATGTCACTTTGAGAACTAATAACTTTATCCAGGGCTCCATTTGTAGATTGGGGAAATTATACTCTACCCTTCACTGTCCCCAAGTTGTCATGAGACGACCTAAGGTGACATAATCGACTGTTTTGAGTCCTTTACTCTTTGAGTAAAGAAAATTTCATGTGATTATTAAAGTCAGGCCTAAATAAAGCTGTAAAATAAGCAGGTGTGTCTTTAAGTTCTTTGGTCACTATATGCACTTATATGAAGTTAGAAAAGAGAGAATACTTTAAAAGTAATTATGTTTGGTTGTGTTAGTAAGGAGATGATTTTGGACCATGAGCCATTTATGACCTCCTCAAGAATACCATCAATGATACTTCTGGCCATTTATATAGCATAGAAAACTGTCTCCCCACACAATCCTGTGAGAAAGACATTAATAATTGTTTTTTGTTTTGGTTTGGTTTGGGGTTTTTTTAGCGGGGAGGGGAACAGTGGGAGAGAGAGAATCTTAAGCACGGAGACTGACGCAGGGCTCCATCCCACAATTGTGAGATCATGACCTGAGCCAAAATCAGGAGTCCGATGCTTAACCAACTGAGCCACCCCACCACCCCAAGAATTGTTAATAGTACAAAGACTATACTCTACAGTGGAATTTAGAGCAAATTGCACTGCAAGGCAGATGGATTGTGAATCTGAATTTTCTCTTCTAATTAGAGTCTTCATAAAGTTCATATTTCTCACAGCTGTGTTACCTCTTAATGACATTCCTTAGTTTTATTCTGTTCTCTACTATATAACATATATATAATCTCCTCTATATTCTGGGTATTGCCATATTTTAAGATGGTGTGAAGACTTTCCAGTTTAGCATCTTAATGTGGGCAAGGCATATAAGAAATGAGAAAGTTATCAAGCTGGTCTACAACTGAAGAGTTTTGATGTGTGCATATTATGCACCGGCAAAACATAAATGGACTTTAGATATTATGAGATGCCAAGCAGCCTGGGAAGATTGTGGACTCTAAATTAATTGCTACTACTTCATATCCTGAAGGGCCAGATGCTAGCTGTTTCTTATAAGGTGATACTAATAATAGCTCACATTTGTTGTTTACTATACATCAGGCACAATTCTCAGCATGTTGCATATATTAACTCATTTAATCCTGTAATAGCACTGAGGTATGTAATATTATTATTCCGATTTTGAGATGAGAAACTGAAGCAAAGGAAGATTAACTAATCTGCCTAGAGTTATTCACCCAGGATCCAATCCTGGAAGTTTGGTTTTATAGCGTGTGCATTGACCACTATGCAAAATAGTTTTTCCAGTGATAACAGTTATTTTGAAAACAGGAACAGAGTAACTGCTGCAAGCCTGAATATGGTGCTGTCTTGGTGGGTTGAAGTTCATTTCCATCATCTGTATGAAAGTCTTATTATTTTCCAAGTCAGACCTGAATCAATGGCCAGCCTGTTGTTCACAGGGCCGCCAGGATTCGTGGCATGTATAGAAGTCCCTGGAGTCTGTGAGCCAGACTGTCTTCTCTGTGTATCACTGAAGACCAGGGTATGATAAGGAGGCCTGAATTGATATGGAAAGAATAGATTTTCATTGGAAGAATTAACATTTCCTTTCATTCATTCTTTTGAGACATCATCATCTGAAATGTGTAACAGTAATTAGTTTTCTATTGTATACATGTATGGTGGAAACTCTGCAAGACAAATTCATAGTGTAAATAAGTTTTAAAGCAAATGTTTAACACTTAGAATAGTAATATGCACATAGAAATTAGGGACCCTGATATTAGTTACAGGTTGACTAAAATCTTATTCCTGCCCCTTCTAATATTATTATTATTATTTTTTAAAGATTTTATTATTTATTTGACAGAGAGAGAGACAGCAAGAGAGGGAACACAAGCAGGGGGAGTGGGAGAGGGAGAAGCAGGCTTCCCGCTGAGCAGGGAGCCTGATGTGGGGCTCGATCCCAGGACCCTGGGATCATGACTTGAGCTGAAGGAAGATGCTTAACAACTGAGCCACCCTGGCGCCTCCAAACATTATTATTATTACCTGATCCTTTAGTAAATGTTTGTCACAGATTTCTCACTTCCTCTTCATTCTAGAGGTCTCTGCTCATTCAGTTTATATTTGTTGCTATCTGGTAACCTGACATCTACCTTCTTTGTATCTCTGAAATATACTCCTGCTCTAATTATGTCTACAACCCATCTCTTCTCTTCTTATCTATTAGTATATACTTTGTAGCCAGATTTTGCTTCTTCAGCTCCTTATATTTACTTTAAAAAAAATTTGTTGGAAACGCAGAATGATGTGATGCTTCTCAGCATTTTCATATCAAGACACACAGAAAAAAATGAATTTGGCTAAGAATTTGTACATTTTTTCATTCATTCATTCAATGAATACTTTTTAAGCATCCACTCAAAAAAATCTGCCTGTCTACCAGGCACTCCTGCAGCATCAGGATGTGTCAATGTGGGGCGCCTGAGTGGCTCAGTTGTTAAGCATCTTCCTTCAGCTCAAGTCATGATCCCAGGGTCCTGGGATCGAGCCCCGCATCGGGCTCCCTGCTCGGCGGGAAGCCTGCTTCTCCCTCTCCCACTCCCCCTGCTTGTGTTCCCTCTCTCGCTGTCTCTCTCTGTCAAATAAATAAGTAAAATCTAAAAAAAAAAAAAAAAAAAAAAAAGATGTGTCAATGTGCACAACAAAGCCCAGCCCTCTTGTAATTTCATTCTTGTGAAAGAGACAGAATTATTCTTCAAAGGTATCCACCTTTCATTAATGTTGGTTTGTCTATTCTACACATCGGGTCTGCTGCCCAAACCAAAGCTATAAACCAGGTAGCAGTTATGATGAATTGCCTCAGTATCCTGAGGTCGCTACTTTTACCCAGTTCAGTTCTGACCTCACTGTTGCCACTCACAATTCTTGAGTCTTAGTGTATATCTGACTGAGTTCTTGAAACAAGTACAGTGTTCTCTCATGGCTGGTTATGAACAAGTAGCTGTCCTCTATGCTGGTGTAAATAGGGACCTTGATAAACTGGAGTCTGGCAAAATAACAATGTCTGAGAATGCTTTCTTAGCTCATGTTGTCTGCCATCACCAAGCCTGGTTGGGCAACATCAAAACTGAAAGAAAGATCTCAGAACGGTCAGATGCAAAACTGAAAGACATTGAAACAAATTTTCTGGCTGGTGTTGAAACTTAAGTTCCTATGGATTCACATAAAAATACCCGTTGTTTTTGTCATTGTTTCTTCTAGTAATCATTTCCATTTGTAAAAAAATATATATTCTCATATTCCTAACATAGAGTAATTATGTTAAAATTAAGGTTCCACATTCCTTGGTGAAAAAAAAATATAATCTCATGTTGTATATTCTTTGAGGAAAACTGAAGGACAGTGTAGCAGAATAGGTGGTGATATTGGGGAGGATAGATATTTTAGATTGGATAAGGCAGGAATAGACTTCTGTAAAGGTGAATATTCAAACAAATGCTTAGATGGAGTAAAGGACATGAATCAAGAAATAATTCAACAAATGATAACATAATAAGGAAAGTAATTGAGGGTGATGATATGAGTATTATGTACATGGAGTCTGGCATATAATTTTGAAAAGTCTTGCTGTTTCATAATAAAAATGTTTCTATTTGGTTGGAGGTGAAAATTGTCCAAAACTATCAAGTGAGAGGAATGCAAACAAGTCAATTCAATGTGTGAAAGTCTATTATTTTAATATTTTAGTATTTTTTATTAAATCAAAAATGTATACAGTGACACAGCTCTTTCTTCTACTCTCCAAATGTCTTTTGTAAGCATGGAACAAACATTTTAAGAACAATTCCTAAGGAAAGCATTACAATTTGATAAAATAATAAAAATAAAAATACCCCGTGCTAAAGGGTAACTACCTTTTAATCAATTTAGCAGTGACTTGAATCACATGAAAGAAATGACTGTGTCATAAATGTCTTGTCCATGAAGAATATTTTAGAAAAATATATCATTAAGGCAGGAAGAGACTCCCTCCATAAATTTCCACAGTTGAGAAACAGAAACCATGATGTAGAAGAGTTGGCTCCACCATTCCCTCATTTAATTGTTTCATATATTTTTAGGATTCAAAAATTCACTGGAGGTTCCCTTTATGCCTAGGATGTGGAGTTCTGGAGAAAGTGTTGCCACTACCCTGATAACTATGAGAAACAACTAGACAGATAAACCACAAAATAACTCTTCCTTAGCACATCAGGGAGCTGAATTCCCAAATCAGACAAGAAACCTGAAATCCAAGGAGAGATGGGTCCCTCCAAGAGAAGAACAGGACTGGCTTATCACAGTTTGGCAGAGTATGAGAACAGATCATGCCACTACACAAGCAAGCAAGGAGAAATCAGCCAAATTTTTCAATTTATAAAGGCTGGGTATAGGTTAACATCACTCCATAGAACCCCCGGAACTGTCAAAAGAAGGAAATTTTTACCCACAGGTAGGCCTTTACCCATCCATGGATGTCCAATAAGTGTTCATAAGAAAGACTAGGGTCAGGTGGAGATACAAGATAGGGTCTCCTTTTTAATTGGCAGGCATGCAGGAAGGTGTTGGCTCCCCCTAGGAAAGTCACAAAGTCCCATCTTTTTCTCTCAGAAGCCTTAAGTCTCTGAAGAAGGGGCAGACAACTCTATCCACTCCCAGACACTAGCAAAAGCCCTCTACCCCAGGGGAAGGGGCATCTAACAGCTCTGAGCACAGCATCTTACACCAATACTAATAGAGAGGTCTTCTACATCTGGGGAAAGGCAAAAAACTTTCAACTGCATAAGACTTACCACAAGCACAACTCACAGTTTGGCTGCCTACCATGGGAAGAAGGAGCAAGTACATTGAGAGAAACCTACTTCTGATGTCACACAGAGCTTACCTGACTTAAAGG
The DNA here is from genome assembly GCF_004348235.1 of Phoca vitulina. Classification (NCBI taxonomy): domain Eukaryota; kingdom Metazoa; phylum Chordata; class Mammalia; order Carnivora; family Phocidae; genus Phoca; species Phoca vitulina. The sequence continues at coordinate 33,514,520 of NW_022589706.1, forward strand.
TGAGCTACATCACATAAGAGCAAGCACCAAGTACAAGCCATAAGAGTCTAACCTTGGGGGAGAAACAAGAGTGGCTTAAGAGAACACCGCTATAGCACAGGCTTACAGGATGGCTAAAACTGAGAGCAGAATGCAAACTTTGAGGGAAACCCTCTAGCAGTGAACAACTGTCACTCCAATCATAAAATAATAGCATTGCCATAGGAATGTGCATTGCCTTCTAGATTTCCAGGAGTATGTCAGAGTTTATCAAGGCCTTATGGCCCAAAGCATCTCAATACCCAGCCTTTCCTTCCAAACTTTTGGTTAGTCTATTGTTTGCTCCAACTGCTATCTATTTCCCAAGGCAACAACAACTAACATAATTGCCTATAAAAGTTTTGAACAAATGTCCCCTGTGTAGCTGCCTCAACACTAGGGGAATTTGAGTTAGGTGAGTTAAAGGCAAGCCCTTTGCAGTGGTCCTTCAGGAAGCCACAAGATAGGTTAATAAAATAAAGAAAGAAAGAAAGAAAGAAAAGAAAAGAAATTTTAAAAAAAAGAACAACCCATTTTCAAGAGGCATATCAATCAATAGGAAAAGACTCAGAGATGACCAGATGTTGGAACTGTCAGGTAGAGAATTCAAAATAACAATGATTAATATGTTACAGGTTATAATGGGAGAGATGGATATCAAGAATGAACATATGGGGATTTTTGCAGAGCATTAGAAACTATAGAAAGGAACCAAGTAAAAATGATAGAAATATAAAAACCTGATGTCAAAGAACAGGAGTATCTGCCTTCAGCTCATCAGTAGATCTGAAACTAAATGGCACACTTCTAAATAAACCATGGGTTGAAGTAGGAGCTACAAGAAGAATTAGAAAATATTTTAAATATTTTATTGAAAATGAAAATAATGTGGGGCAACTGGGTGGCCCAGTTGGTTAAGCATCTGCCTTCGGCTCAGGTCATGATCCCAGGGTCCTGGGATTGAGCCCCATGTTGGGCTCTCTGCTTGGCAGGGAGCCTGCTTCTCTCTCTTCTTCTGCCCCTCTCTCTTGTTCATGCTCTCTCTCTCTTTCCATCTCTCTCTCCCAAATAAATAAATAAGCCCTTAAAAAAAGAAAGTAAAAATAACATATCAAAATTTGTGTGATGTGGCTAATGAATAGGAAAATAATACTGTTAAATGATGATATTAGAATATAAGTCTCAAAATGATACTAATTTTCATCTTAAGAAACTAGAATGAGAAGAGAAAATGAAACTCAAGTCAAACAAAAGGAAGAAATAATAAAGCAAAAGTACAAACAACAAACTTGAAAACAAAAAGACAACCAATAAAATGAATGAAACCAAATGCTGATTACTAAAAAAGATCAATATAGTCACTAAACTTTAGCAATATTTCTTAAGAAAAAAAGAACGTAAAAATAAACAATATTAGCAATAAAGAAGGGGACACACCAAGGTTACCCTAATATTAACAGGTTAATGAGGGAATATTATAAACAACTTGATGTTAATAAATTCTGAAATTTAGATAAAATGGACAAATTTCTTGAATGACACAATGTACCAAAGATTACTCAAGAAGACATATATTACTAGAATCATATGTTTCTATATATAGAATATAATTCTATATTCTATATTTATTATATATTTATTATAATGTTTATTATAATATTCTATAATTATTATAATATGTTTATTATATTTATTATAATTCTATATTTATTATATGTTTATTATAATATAATTCTCTATTTATCAAAGAAACTGAAATATAAGTTAATAACTTTGTACCACCAACAACCAAAAAAACAAAAACAAGCAACAAAAACAATTTGAGGCCCAGATACATCACTAGTGAATTTTACCAAACATTTAAAGAAGATAACATCAACAGTACAGAAGCTTCCAGAAGGTAGAGGGTAAAGAACACTTCCCAGTGTACTTTACAACTCCAGGATTACACTGATACAGGAGCCAGACAAAGATATTGCAAGAAGAGAAAATTACACACCAACATCCTGCATGAATATAGACATAAAAATCCTCAAAAAATACTACAAATCCAGAAATGTATAACACATCAGGCATTATCTTAGGAATGCAGGAATGCATTTTCACATATGACAACAAATCAATTTAATCTGCCGCTTAATACACTGAAGAAGAAAAACATACAGCCACCTCAACAGAAACAGACAGTACCTCTGATATAATTCAACAATTCCTTTATGACAAAAATATCTTCACAAACCAATAATAGAAGGAAACTTTCTCAACCTGATAATGAGCATCTACAAAAGCAAAAACAAAACAAAACAACAACAAAACCACAGCTAAATCATACTTCATGATAAATGAGTAAATGCTTCCCCTCTTATATCAGGATCAAAGCAAGTGTTCTTCTCTCACTGTTCTTAATCAATATCACAATGGTGGTCCTAGCCAGTGAAATTAGGCAAGAAGAAAGGAAGAAAGAAAGAAAGAAGAAAGAAAGAAAGAAAGAAAGAAAGAAAGAAAGAAAGAAAGAAAGAAAGAAAGAAAGAACTGTCAGGTAGAGAATTCAAAATAACAATGATTAATATGTTACAGGTTATAATGGGAGAGATGGATATCAAGAATGAACATATGGGGATTTTTGCAGAGCATTAGAAACTATAGAAAGGAACCAAGTAAAAATGATAGAAATATAAAAACCTGATGTCAAGAAAGAAAGAAAGAAAGAAAGAAAACCAAAGAAAAAAAGAAAGAAAGAAAGGTGACTCAACTCATATACAATATGATGTTCTACATAGAAATTGCTTAAAAAGTCTATAAGAAAAGCTACTAGTTTCAATAAAGAAATTCAGATATAATGAGGTATAATAGCAATATGAAAAAAAATCTTATTTCACTTTTAAGTAATGGTAATTGGAAATTGAAATAGTAATTACCAAGTACAATTGTAGCAAAAATATTTAGAAGTATTTTTCACATTTAAATACATTTGCACAATATATTTAAGATTTATATAATAAAACAATGAAAACACTGAAATCAAAGACATAGTTAAATGGAGAAATGTACTATGTTCATAAATTGAGTCAAAATTGTTAATATTTCAATTCTCTCCATATTTATTTACACATTCAATTCACTTCTAATTAAAATCCAAGCAAGGTAAGTGAAATAAGTCAAGCAGAGAAAGACAATTATCATAGGGTTTCACTCATATGTGGAACATAAGGAATAGCACAGAGGACCACAGGGGAAGGGAGGGAAAACTGAATGGGAAGAAATCAGAGTGGGAGACAAGCCATGAGAGACTGTGGACTCCGGGAAACAAACTGAGGGTTACAGGAGTGGGGGGAAGAGGGCCTAATCGGATGATGGGTATTAAGAAGGGCACATGTTGTGATGAGTACTGGGTGTTATATGCAACTAGTGAATCGTTGAACACTACATCAAAAACTAATGATGTACTATATGTTGGCTAATTGAACATAATAATAAAAAATTTTTAAAAATCCAAGCAAGGTATTTTGTTTATTTGCTTGTTTGCTTTGTAGAGATCAACAAGCTGATATTAAAATGTATATAGAGAAGCAAAGGAACTAGAGTAGCCATTAGAAAAAGAAGAAAGAGAAAAAGTGTTGGAGGACGAATCACACTACCTAATTTTAAGACTAACTATAACTGAGTGAGTATAGTATTGGCAAAAGCATAGACCCTTAGGTCAAGAGAATGGAAGAGTCCAAAAACTGATACACATATATATGGTCAGTTGAAGAGCCAAGGCAATCAAATAGAGAAAAGAAGTTATTTTCAACAAATAGTGCTGGAGCTATTGGACATCCATAAGCAAAACACAAAACAAAACAAAACAAAAACCTACCTCAACTCATACCTTGTACCATATACAAAAATTAACATAAAGTAGACAGACATAAAAGTAAAAGGCAAAAATCTAAGATTTTTTTGAGGAAAATTTAGAAGAAAAATTTTTGCAAACTTGGGTTAAGCAAAGACTTCCTGGATAGGACACCACAAGTGTGAATCATAAAAGAAAACATGGTAAATTATTCTTCATCCAAGTTAACATTTCTTCCTTCAAAATGTTTTTGAAAATGAAAGGAAAACTATGAACTACTGGAAGAAAATGCAAAACACACCTCTTGCAAAGGAATGGTGCCCAAAATACATAAAGAAAGTTTTGTGGGTTTTTTTGTTTGTTTGTTTGTTTGTTTTTAGAGAGAGAGAGAGAGCACAAGTGAGGAGGGGCAGAGGGAGAGGGAGAGAGAATCCCAAGCAGGCTCCATGGCCAGCCCAGAGCCTGAAGCAGGGCTCGATCTCATGACCCTGAGATTATCACTTAAGCCAAAATCAAGGGTAGGTTGCTTAACTGATTGAGCCACCCAGGTGCCCTTTCTTTTTTTCTTTTTCTTTTTTCTTTTTTTTTTCCCCTTGTTATTATTAACAATAAGAAAATTTGGTCACAATTAAAAATAGGGTTTGGACAGCTGCTTCACAAAAGAAAATAAATAGATGATCCATAAGCACATGCAAAGATGTTCAACATTACTACTGATTGGGAAATGCCAGTTAGACCCATGATGAGATAGCAGCACACGTCTATAAGAATGGATAAAAACGATGCAATGGCAATATCAGTTGCAGGTGAGAGTGCGAAACACCCACAGTTCTCATATATTGCTGGTGGAAATGAAAACCAGTCGCCAAATTGGTGACTGGAAAGCAAATTGGTAGTATCTTATAAAATTAAGCATACATTTACCATCCAACCCAACAATCCTGCCCCTAGGTGTTTTTCTGAAATAATAAAAACAATGTTCACTCAAAGATCTGGATGCCAGAGATATAGTGGTTATAATCACAATTACCCAAAACACAAATGCCCTTCAACTGGTGAATGAATAATCTCCAATACTGCTCTACAGTGGAATACCACTCAGCAGAAAGATCAATAAAAACACAACAAACTACTGATCCATGCAATAACATAGACAAATCTCAAATGTATTATGCAAAGTGAAAGAAGCCAGACTCTAAAAGTTACATACTATATAATTTCATTTCTATGACATTCTAGAAAAAGTATAGATAAGTGGTTGCCAGGATCTGACTTTGGGCAGAGGAAAGTGACTGCTAAAGAAAATAAACTTTGTCGTGTGATGGATATCTTGATGATGTGGTGAGAATATTCATGCAGCTGTACACCTAAGAGTATATTGAATGTAAGTACACCTCTATGTTCTTGATTGATTGATTGATTGATTGATTGATTTTTAAAGATTTTATTTATTTATTTGCCAGAGAGAGAGAGCACAAACAGAGGGAGAGGCAGGCAGAGGGAGAAGAAGGTTTCCCATTGAGCAGGGAGCCTGACACAGGACTCGATCCCAGGACTCTGGGATCATGACCTGAGCCGAAGGCAGACACTTAACCAACTGAGCCACCAGGCATCCCCATGTTCTTGATTTAAAACAAGCAAACAAAATAAAGACCCTTACTGGAAAAGAGCACAGAGAAACCCATGAGAGTCAAGCAAAAGTGTGCTATGTTCCTTGACAACTTCAGAGCATATTTTTCATTGTTGGAAGTGCGGAATGGTAAACTGGGGCTTTGCTTAAGTAATTCTGAAATACATTTACATATATTTACACAGAGGATCTCTAGAGAGATCTGGTGATCACGAAACTCAGGTTTCAATTCAAGTTGGAATTCAAGTTCGGTGACTTATTTGGCCTACTTTATTCTGATTTCTACTGCCATTTTATGTCTTGATTTTATTGGAACATCTCTATTTATGCTGGATTTAATTATTAATAGCATTCTGTTTTCCTCTCCAGAGTGTCTCTATTTGAGCAATAATCACACGGTCACCCTACTTAAGTATGAATCCTGACAGATACAGGTAGAAGAATGGCTTTCTCCCTATGGAGTTGCTAGGAAAAGGTGAGGTTCATGCTGAGTTCTCTTGCAAGAGAATGCTGTGTCAGTCTGAAGTTTAATCTTATAGTTACAAAAAAGGAAATGTGCAAGGTTATGTACTCAGTGTCTTTAATACACTATCATACATCAATTAAAAGTTTGCTGAACATGCTACAAATCTTGGTCAGCACTTTTTTTTTATCCCCAGCAATTTACTTTCTTTAAATAGGGAAATGAAGCCATTAATGAAAATGAAGTCTAAAACCATATTTAGCACTGCACCTCTCTATTCCTTTTCCATCAACAGAGAGCCAAAAACAAACAAATAAAAACAACAACAACAAAAGGAAGAGGAGGTCAGTCATGAGCTCTTCTACAGGGTTTAATGAGATCAACTTACAGATTCTTCCCTGTTCTTAGGTCCTTGTTCCAAGGGCAGAAAGAAAACACAAATTAGTGCGGTATTTAAACTACTCATTAAAAATTCCATTGAGAGGGAGGCATGGCCCCATTTTATATCCTACTTTGTGCCTTAAAGAAGTAAAATGAACTTGGAACCATTACTGAATTCTAATGAAGCTGCTCTGAGGTTCACAAGGAAGGTGACAGGGCTAGTATTTTCTCCCCACCACTGGACCCAAAGACACAGTCCAATGAATGGATTAGATATTGCCTCTTTTGGTAAGTGAATGAAAGATAAAGCAAGTAAACTATTGGAGAAATTAGAAATCAAACTATAATTTTTAAGACTATTTTAAAGACAATTCTGTGAGAATATAGATATTGACCCCATTTCTCTTCTTTGGGTCTTATTAAACCATACAAAATACTTAACTTATGTCCTCGTCTAGGACATAGTAAATCTTATTAGCTTGGAAAATTAATTCTTCAAATTCCTGTGTGAAACATCTGAATTTTTCTAACTGTAGGTCTAAAATAGCCATAATTCAAACTGCAATTTGAAGAATTAGACAACCATTAGTAGAGCAGTTAATACTCAGGAAAAGTTGGCATAATTCCAAAGGAGTATTCACATTGAAAGCTCCATTTGGGATATTTTGCTCAATGTCCAGTTAGTCCCAGTTGTGAAGTAGGAGAGGAAACATAATTTACCTCAAGAAATAGGTGAGTCATTTCTTAGCAAAGTAGATATATAGTAAAGTGTTCCAGAAAATGTATTGAGGAAGCAGATCTTGGAAGAAAAATATAATACAGGGAGATGACTAAAATCTGTGCTATTCCATCAGAAGCAGACTTACTTCATTACTTGGATTCTACTACCTGCTTGGGATCTGGCGTTGTGAGGTGGGGGCGGGGAGAATACTTTTTATTCTGTAAGAAAATGCATGGAATAAACCCAGTAAGTTTATGCCATGTCAGTTAAGGGATGTGACAGTATTTGACAGGAGGATCAACATTCTTTCAATAAATAAGCCTTGGCCTTAAATAAGTTCTCCCAATAACAAATATTCTATGTTAACCTAAAGTTCTTCCTAAAATGCCACTGTAGGATTCAGTTAAAATATTCTTTCATTCTTTAAATAACAACACAATATCAATTTGTTGTCTAGATTCCTTCCCTTACTTTTGTATTATTTGAATTTGTTTTTTATGCATTGGTTTATACTATTTTGCTTTGGATTTTGTTATTCCATTTTATATGTATTTTAAATTTTAGACTCTATTTATATACAGAGCCCATCTTTGTAAAGTGTAGAACTGTTTGTATTCAGTCAAAAAGATAAAGAGAGAAAACCAAGAAATATACTCTTAACTATAAAGAACAAACAGATGGTTACCAGAGGGGAGGTGGGTGGAGGGATGGGTTAAATAGGTGATGGGGATTAAGGAATGCACTTGTGATGAGCACTGGGTGTTTTATGTAAGTGATAAATCACTAAATTCTATACCTGGAACTAATATTACACTGTATGCTAACTAACTGGAATTTAAATAAAAATTTGGAAGATAATTAATTAATTTTGAAAAATATTTGGATAAAATATGAACAATATTTATTATGATTTTATAACCTGTATATTGACTAGGTTACCAAATGAGTTTTTTCTCCCCTTAGAAAGACTCATTTGCAGATTAAGTTCATATTAATTTCATTTGGTCAAAAAGTAGCAGTAATAATGAGATATCAAACTTTGTATCAGTATATTTATTTATTGAAGCATCAAGTGATTTCAGAATCTTCCTAAAATCCAAGATTTTAACATTTTGACCTCAATTCAATACTAGTCCTCTACGTGAGTGTGAGTACATATGTATATTTGTGCTGTATGACTTGTGGCTGAATGCTTTAGGAGACCTTCCAAATTTTCTATATTGAGTAAGTATCATCTTAATCAGATCAAAATAAACAGACACACAATTCCATGGGCATGGTGGAACATAGGCTCCATGATAAAATGAATAAAGCTCTCATTCCTTTTGATGGCTCTGGTAAGCGCTGTGAATTGTGCAAGACTATTGAATCTTAGATCTGTACCTCTGAAACAAATAATGCAATATATGTTAAGAAAAAAAAAAAAGAAGAAGATAGCAGGAGGGGAAGAATGAAGGGGGGGAAATCAGAGAGGAAGACGAACCATGAGAGACGATGGACTCTGAAAAACAAACTGAGGGTTCTAGAGAGGAGGGGGGTGGGAGGATGGGTTAGCCTGGTGATGGGTATTAAAGAGGGCACATTCTGCATGGAGCACTGGCTGTTATGCACAAACAATGAATCATGGAACACTATATCTAAAACTAATGATGTAATGTATGGTGATTAACATAACAATAAAAAATTTTTAAAAAAATGAATAAAGCTAACCACCCCAGGATCAGAAAAAGTTCTGAGCAAGCTCTCAACAATAAATAAAGACAGAGAAACTAGGTGGTACCATGGAATATAAAACCAGCCTAGCAAGAACTTAGTACCAAAAGTATCAGCAGGAATCAAGGACGCAAGCACCAAGCACAGGTCTCAGAGATGACTCCTATTTTCAGGGGGAGTGAGGACTAGGTAAAACAGGACCATCATCCCAAGAATTATCTCAGGAAAGCAAGTTAGAGATAGCCAAATTTCAAAAATTGTCAAACTGCTAAATCCTGCTCCAGCTGAGCATATTAAGATCTCTACAGAAATGACAAGTAACCATCAGTTCCAAACACCTATATGGAAACCCTGACAGTGAGAAGCAGAGCTGGAACTTATGTGAAAGGATATTATTTGTTTCACCTGCACAATTTCTACTAGACCAATTCACTAATCTTGGTCTTAGAACTCTTATTTCTCTAATAGAAGAAGAGGTTATCCTGAAACTTAGAGCAATGGACCTTGGCAAATGCCAAATGTCTCCATCCTGATACTACACAGATGTCTGGGGCTGTCTCTCACTATACAGAGTGTGTGAAGATATGAGAGGGAAGAACTTCATGAATTAACTTAATAGTCATCCCTACAGTTACATAATATCAAAAAAAAGGGAGGGCCTATGGCTCAATATCTGTTAAGTGTCCAAAGAAATAAAATGGTCCCAGATTTGAGAGTAAGAATTAATTGCTAGGTAGGATATAAGTTGTTCCAACATTGATAATTGGAATAACTCATACATTCCTTCAATTGTTATGTCATTAATGAAACAAATATTTGAATAAAAGCAAACTGTTTGCAAAGTTATTGCAGTAATTCAGGAGACAGACGAGTAGGATAGAGGTGGGGAGAAATGATGACTTCCAGTGATAGGGAAGTAAAATAGATAAGACACAATAATGTTGTTTGGGGAAACAGTGTCAAGAAGGACTTCCATATTTCTGACTTGAGGACCTGTTTAGAGTCCTCCTGTATGGGAGATTATAGAAAGCAAGATGTCTCAGGGAAATAAGGAATCATGAGTTCAGTTTGGGCTTGTAAAATTTGAAATGTTTCTAAAAAATCCAAGTATAAATGTCAAGTAGGCAGATAATTGTATAGATCTGTAACTCAGAAAAAAGTCTTGGCTCACTATATAAATATGAAAACATTCAGTTTATAGATATTGATTGAAGTTCTGGAAATGGATATGTGTGGGGAGGTTAGGCTAAGAGAAGAAAGTAGGAAAATACTTAGGAACTATGATATTTAAAGATCTTGTAGATAAAAACAGCCAAGAGACAAGGCTGAGTAGTAAAGAAATGGTAAGAAGAAAACCAAGAGGAGTATATTATGGAACACAGGATCATACTGCTGAAAAATTAAGTAACATATTAAATTAAGATTCCAAATGTTTCCTTAGCCAGTATAGTTTTATTGAAGTGGTTCTGTCACTTTGAATTCAATAAATTGGTTGGAATGGGTTAAAGAATGAAGAAATGTAAAGAAAATGGAAGTACTAGGCAGCTCTTGAGAAAGGATGTTTTCTCTATTTTAAACATGGGGAAAAGGAGGATGGCTGAGGATTCAGAGAGGTATTTATGTTTAGTGGTGGGAGGTTGAAGGAGTTCCAGAATGCTGGCTTTTACTTTCTACAGGAAGTAAGAGGCTTCTGAAACTGCTTAGTATGGTGAAGTAGGAGAGACTGGGAGGGATAGAATGGAAAGAACTGAAATTGTTATTGTGGAAAGTAGGACAATTAGCCAGAGAGGAAAATGTCATTTAAAATTTAAACAGTGTTTATTTTGATGAACAAAAATTGTGGATAGTCTCATTCCAATCTGGTTGTGTAGTCTCCTTCAACAATGGTCACTTGCCCAGGTGGAGACACAGAGAACAGTTGGGCTCATTGTGATAGAGGCAAAGAGTTTCAGGTTTGGAAGACAGTGACTGAAATAAGGGAATAGGTGGTCTAAGCCAAATACAGAAGGAAGTGAAGGAAGGGGGTAGTGATGGGTAATGAGAAAAATGAGAAATCAGTGAGATTTCTCAAATCTCAATGAGAATCTCAATGAGGCCAAAGAAAGAAAAGAAATAGTTAAACAAGCAGTCTGGAAGATAGTATGTTGGGGCTGGAGGATGGGATGTTTCAAATGGAAGTGGAGGAGTTAGGGGCCATTAGGGTGACTGCAAGAGGGTGTGATTAGATGGATGAGTGATACTGGAGAAGATGTTATTAGCAGTGAGATGCAGCAGAAATGAAGGAGTCTGTGGACCACACACCAAAGTCTTCACTGAATGTGGATTTCTTAAGATGAGCTAATACTATACAGAAGCAAGCATGGAGGGCAGTATAGCTGGGGAAATAAAAAGGGATTTCACAAGCTCATAGGTGAGAATTAGTGCTAAGTGGAGTCTGCATTTTGTAAATTACTTACTTAAGGCGACTGCTGAGAAAACAGTGTCTTCAAGAGAGCAAGTTGGAGGAAATAGGGAAATGTAATATCTACATAAAATTGAGGCTGACATCAAAGAGTTAGAGGATTGTGCCACATAGGAAGTAGAAGAATGTTCAACCTAAAGCATTTGGGTCTAATTTGCTATATTTAGCCTTTGTTTATTTATACATTCAGAATATAGGATAACAGAGCCAAAATTCGTATAACTCACAGAGGCAAAGTAATCATGCAAATTCATGGAATCTCCTAATGAATGAATAAAGAGGATTTCAGTTTCAGGCAAAAAAACACAAAAAAACAAAAAACAAAAAACCCACAAAACCTAAATAAGAAAACAACAAAAAGAGGAACTTGGAATTTAAAAGAAGGGGAAGGAAAAGGGGAAGAAGGAAGAGAAGAATGAAGCCCGGTGAGTACCATTTTCTCTGACATTACCTTCAAAACGACGAAAAGTACATTTCCGCAATTACACGCACAGATTGAATTGACTTCTTTCCCAGCATCACCTTTCTATCTTTTACAGTCTCCTGTTTTTATTTGCAAGGGTATAAGTCCTTGCTTTATTTCTGTGACACACTAAATATGTTTATTATACAGACAGGATCTAAGTATTCTATTAACTCTGTTTCTTTGAGTGCAAATTCTATTTGTTGAGTTTGTTAGTCTTTCATTAGCTTGGATTTTCTTAAATATATGGTGATTAAATTTATTGTAACACATATTTGCAGCACTACCTACAGTTTTTGGACTGCAGCTTCCTGAAGCAGCCATGGGCCTCACCGGGTGAACTCAACTACCTCTGTTCGCTCTATTTCTAATGGTAGTCGTGAATTACACATGCTACTTCCCTCTTACTTTCCTTTTCTTTTGGTGGGGAATTCATTTCAGTTTCTTGTTTGTTGATAGCTCCCTTTCTTATTTTCCAGCATGATATATACTTATTTATTTTAATAATGGTTCTATTGTTTCTGAGTTTGACAGATATGGAGGAGACAAAGTATGACAGTAGTATATTATTTTGGAATTAGAAATCTTAAGAAAATATACATACACCTAGAAGTGATTCATTAAATATGGTGAGAACTAGAGCTTTGTCAATGCCACCTATATTCAAAATAAAAGATTAATTAAGGAAAGCATTGCCCCAATTAAAGTTATTATCTAATTAAAAATTAAAATTATTTTTGTCCACTCATATGGTGAGTCAGTTTTCCAATCAGATTATTTCCAATTTTCTATAAATGTGGAATCATGGTATGTGCTTATTGGTTTCAAACTTCTGCTACTTACTTGTAAAATTCTAAGAGCTTATTAGATTTTTGTAAAGATTTTCTTTTCTCATTGAATTATACATTTGATTTCTCTCCAAGTCTACTTAATTTGATAGAATGTCTGGAATCACACTCTATTATAAAATAAAATAAAAGCAGCCTAAACTCTATCAGGAAAACAACTTAATTAGTCCATGAATATTAAAAAAAAAAGGAAATTGTATTGGAACTTACTAGGTTGTATGCTAACCAAAGAACCAAGCAAGTGAGCTTATGTATTTTAACACAAACAATATACATCCAACCCATAAGATGATAATCTATGTTAAAATTCTGAAGTGAAAATATTTCAGCTATACTGATCCATAGCTTCAGTATTTGCCATTTTCTTCTCATAATCATGTATCTATTGCATTAAAAATGTCATTATATAAGGAATCACAAACATCATATCCTTCTTGAAAGATGCAGCCTACTTGGGAACTGAAGCACCACATAGCTATGTTGAAATGTTGAAATATTTCAGAGGTGAATCTAAAACTTAAGACTACATAACATAAAATGTTGGGGTCATCAGGATTCTTTTATTTTTTTTTTTTAAAGATTTTATTCATTTATTCGACAGAGAGAGACACAGCGAGAGAGGGGACACAAGCAGGGGGAGTGGGAGAGGGAGAAGCAGGCTTCCCGCTGAGCAAGGAGCCCAATGTGGGGCTCCATCCCAGGGCCCTGGGATCATGACCTGAGCTGAAGGCAGACGCTTAACGACTGAGCCACCCAGGCGCCCCAGGATTCTCTTACATTTCGTATTTGAAATCCTTATCCCAACAAATCTGAAAAATCTGAAAAAGTAGCATTACTGTGAACTAAGAGATGACAATTAGTACTTAGAAACATCAGAGAGATTGCCCAAGGTTAGAGAGTGGTTAATGGTAGAACCAGGATTCAAAGCCAAGTGTGTTTGCTTCTAAAATCTGTTATTCTCCTGTAACACAGAGTACACTATAGCCAAGGATTTAGAATATTTCTTCCTCAGGCCCTATATTTCAATAATACACACACACACACACACACACACACACACACACAGACATACACACATATACCTGACTGACTGTAAATATGTGTTTATAACCATTGCTGTGTGAAACACTAGCAATATGAATATATGTACATGCATATGTGTGTATATGCATACAAATGCATATATTCACAGAGGTTTGTTTATTCATTTAACAAATACTTCTTGAATAACTAACGTGTATAGGCAAGTTGAGCAACTTACAAATGTGAACCTAGCTCCATCTTTTCTGTTAGCTCAAAGTATCAAAAATTGGGAACCAATAAACTTCAGTGCTAATTTTATGTGTAACAGAAATCTTTGTTTATGAAAAGGAACTAAGCATGGTTTGAAGTTTTTGTTTTACATGTGTATCTTATTACAATATATATTTTATCTTTCTTCCAGGTATTTATGGTTAGAATTTAAAACAACACAAACTTTTTCCAGAAAATTGCTTTATTGCTAACCTTCAAATAAAACTTACAAAAGGGGATAAAAGGAAAATTAATGCCAGAGATCCTTCAGAAGTCCATTCATGTACGATACCCAATTTTCCCCAATTATTATCGTTTGCCTTCTTGTACAGAACATCCTGCAACATTTACCAAGTACCTTTTAGAATCACAATCAAAAAATAAAAGTGAACCTTAGTGGTTTTTGGCTCATGTAGATAGTGTCCTCAGTAGCAGCTTGTGGCTTTGATTTGCCCCAATGGAATGTTGGTTCTGGAAGGAGGGTACATGAATCACTTTTATGGGCTAAGCGTCTTTCTCTGCACATCACCTTGCATTATTAATGGCTGATTCAGTTTGGTGGCTAGAATTAGAGCTCTTTCTAGGGTGAGGGTAAATTCAAGTAGCTCTCTTATAATTTCCTATATGGCCAACCATTAGTATTATTTAGACCCAGAGCATTTCACTTCTCTTTTCCATAAATTTGAATATATTCTTAAATTCAATGTGAACTTCTGGAACATACTTTTGGAACTTGTGATGCAATACTTTAAGACACGGACTTTGAAGTCAGACACACCTAGATTTGACTCCTGGATCTATCATTTAAGCTTTATAACCTTGAACATGTTAATATCTCTAAAGCATAATTTCCTTGTTTCAAAAATAAGGGATAAAATGACCTATCTTATTGGAATTACTGTAAGGATGAAAAAGATAGTAAAATCTCCTAGTAGGGTTCTTGGCAATGTAAGAAGACTTTAATAAATGATAAGTATATTAATTTGTCAGACACTGTTACATTAATCAATCAATAATAAACAGGGTAATAATTCAAGTTGAAAAATACCATCACAGGTCTAAGTTAACATTGCATAAGAATTTGTTTTTATTTTCTTGCTCTTTCAAGTTTAGAGTTACATTTTATTTTCATATTTAGTGAACAGTTATTAATTGGACAACTGCTATATGTGTAGCAATATGATAAATATTTGGGGGCTTTATGATTCCAAACATTAAGGGGCTTAAATCTATCTGAAAAGGAAAGATCAGGACGTCTTGAAGCTGTGAATAATGCAAGTGATACATACACACATGTTGTATTGTATAACAGGGAAGATGAATATAGGAATTAAAAAGAAGAAAATGAATAAAGATGAAAATTTAATGTAGTCAGAAAAGGCTTGGTAAAGGACTTAGGGACCTGAGTATGATCTTGAAAGGCAGTTATAATCTCTCTAACAGCTGGGAAATGGTTAATTTGTACAGTTTATGAAAGAATGAATATGTTTATGTCTCATTCACAGAAACTTGGAGTTAAATATATATATACACTTACACACACACACAATCCCTCTCTCTCTTTTTCCCTCTCTCCCCCTCTTTCTCTAATATGGAGACCATGAAGACTAGAAAATTTATGTTGCTTGCTCAGGTATTTAACTACTAATCAGTGGTAAAGCTCAAACTGATGTCTAGGTCTTCTGCTCTTGTTCCAGTACTTTTTTACTGCAATATGTTGAGTGAGCAAGCCTTCAAAACCTTCTTGAATTATTCACATAAAATATGGACAATCCTATCTTATTGCATAAGGCCATTTCCATTTATAGATATTAGGACTATTAAGACTTTTCTTATATTCAGCCATCTCAATGACTAATTCCTGCACTATCAGTTTCAGTAGTGTGCTAGAGCTGGATTCTACAAGTTACTGGAAGTCTCAAATCCATGTTCAGTGATGTCACATTGGTAGCCTGAAAAAAGCCGTAATGGGAGTATTTGCATCATGGAAACAAACAAATGTTACAAATTACAGCTTCTTTTTTTTTTTTTTCTGAAAAGTCAATTGATAAACATTTTCTAGCACATCACTCTTTGTAATAGTGAGTTCTATACAATTCCACTATTAAAATGGCTAAAAGTATAAAATTATGTCTTTAATGTCATATAAGTGGACTTCAGAGTAAGAAATGGAAAGGTCAAAGAAATAACAATCTTTGAAAGAAAGTGATGAAAATAGGGGAATTATTATTTTCTACCAGAGGATTCTCTCATAAGAGGAAAAATTTTGATATATAAGGCATGTGGAATGAGTAATTGTAGTAAATTTTGTATTGTATGTATGTAAATTTACACAAAATAAATGGAAATAACATACCATGAATAGATAAATTTTATCCCAGTAACACAAGGACATTACTGTTCCAAAAAAATCTATAAATCTACTCTGTTATTCATCAATTGGTGAAATATGAAAATAACAATTACTTCAATAGATGAAGATAAAGCATTTGATTAAAAGTCTTAGTAATTAGGTACAATGGGATAATGGCATATGCAAGCTACATATAGAAAAATTCAATACTTTCTTTTACATAAGTAAATGATAGTTACAAAATGTAATCATTACATATGACCAACAAAGATGCTCTATTTTATAAATATAAACATACACCTGAAAGACTACGCTGCAAACATTAACCAGATAACACATTATGGGTGATTTTTATTTCTTCTTTAGGATTTTCTCTATTTTTATAATTTCTCTACAGTGAAACATTTAGACTATGTAGATTATGAAAATTATGAAAAGAAAATATAGAGACCAGACTTCATTCACAATAGCAGCAAAAACTTAAAATATCCAAGAGTAGCTTTATTTTTTTTTAAGATTTATTTTAGAGACAGAAAGAGAGTGTGTGTGTGTGTGTGTGTGTGTGTGTGTGTGTGTGTGAGTGGGGGGTTGGGCAGAGGTAGAGAATCTTCAAGCAGACTCCCTGCTGAGCACAGAGTCTAACTCGGGGCTCCATCCCAGGACCCAAAAGATCATGACCTGAGCTGAAACTCAATGACTGAGCCACCCAGGTGCCCCTCCAAGAGTAGCTTTAAATAAGAAGAAATTAAAATTAGGTCAAGCCTAAATATGTAAGAAAAAGGAAGAGTAGGAGAAGGAAGAGAAAGAAGAAAGGGAAGAGCAGAGGAAGAGTGTCAAGGAGTAATATGAATTTTTCTAAAAGTGTGGCATGAGACAAACTAGAAAGAAATAAATAATTTTATTAGTAGTATCTTTGTGGTGTGACCAAATGTGTTTTGTTTTTATTCTACATACTTGAAAAAATATCTTCCTATTTTTTAAAGCATGCATGAATTATTTCAATTTTATCTTTAATATTTAAAGAAAAAACGTTATATAGTTTACTTTCTCAAATGTCTTAGGACTTCTGGCAGGAATTCTCCTCAACCACAATGCATCCCCAAAGTTTTTATATATGGCTGATCTCCCACCATAATTTAGGTCTTGGAGGTGATCTTTTGTTTTATCTAATATGAACCAATAATAGTAGACATTCCTACACCGTGGTTGTTTCTTTTATTGTCCTTACTACAATGATAAGTACTTATTAACTTAGTTATGTACATGTTAAATGTCTCTTTCTCTTTCACTTATCATCAACTCCAAAAGGGCAGTCACTTTTTCTGTTTTATTCACCAATATATAATCAATTGCCTAGCACAATGGCACATTAGGTAGGAACTCAATAAATACCTTTATTTTTTATTTATTCATTTGAGACACAGAGATACAGAGAGAGAGAGAGAGCATGAACAGGGGGAGAGGCAGAGGGAGAGGGAGAAGCAGACTCCCTGCTGAGCCAGGAGCCCGATGCGGGGCTCAATCCCAGGACCCTGGGATCATGACCTGAGCCAAAGGCAGATGCTTAACCATCTGAGCCACCCAGGCACCCCTCAATAAATACCTTTGAATGAATAAATATGTAAACCAAGAAAGTGAAATTGTAACAGAGTTTGGAAGTATAATTGAAAATTTATAAGTATAAAATAAAAATTGATTTGCTGGGGCAAATAGTTGCAAATTTGTCATCACAAAGTGGGCCATTAGTGTCCAGATTTTTTTCTTTTTAATACTCTTTCATTACTACTATTCATTGAGATTTGCTATTCCCAAAACTGAAACATAGCCATATCATATGAGAAAAGAATAATTATTTTTGAGATAATATAAGCACCAGGACCAGCACTAAGGTGAGGCAATTGATGCATCCAGGGCACGTGATGTCAGGAGGCATTCACTCCAAGATTTGAGCAAGCTTTGACCCTGAAATTTCATGACCCTGCAAGTGAGTGACTCCTTAAATTTTGTACCCTAGGGGTCTCACTTGTCTCATTCTGGTGTCTCTGTTAATTTTTCCATCATTTATTCTTCCTATAAACTTATCCTTGAAAGAGAGGATATTTCAGCTTGCCAACCATAGGGTCATGAATTCCCCTCCCTTCATATACAGATTTCTTTCCATCTCTTGACCGCCTGCCAGACCCACATAACAAAACTTCCCCGTTAGGCAGAACTCTCTATTTCCTTTCCTCCAATCCCATACTGCTAATTGTGACCAAACGTACTGGTTGCACTATACATTTTTGTTATCCAGTCTTAGCTGGTCTGTAATGAGACTTGCTTATTCTTTTCTTTTTCATCATTTTGTGTAGGCCAGAGCTTACAAATGAACTCTTGAGTCTCAGTTCAGTGCATATACATTCTTCTTTGCCTTCACCATACTCAATTTTAACTACTTCCCAACACTTAAAAATGTCAACTTTACATAACAATCCAGATGTGTAAAATCTCAAAAACAAAACACAAAACACATTTTTTAAAGATTTTATTTTATTTATTTATTTTAGAGAAAGAGAGAGAGGACGTGCACGTGCACGAGTGGGAGGAGGGGCAGAGGGAGAGTGGGAGGAACAGAATCCTAAGCAGACCCGGTGCTGAGCGGGGAGTCCCACATAAGGCTTGATTTCACAACCCTGAGATCATGACCTGAGCCCAAACCAAGAGTCAGATGCTTAACCAACTGAGCCACCCAGGCGCCCCACAAAACACATTAAAAAAAAAAGAAAGAAAGAAAATCTGACAAGAGTCTTTTAACACATGGCTCTAGTCAGCTGGAGCTTTCTTATCATTCAACTGAAATAAATGCCCTTCTTAGAAGCTGTCAATGAGCTTACTACAGACAAAATGTTTCTTCCCAGTTTTCAATTAATTTTAGACATCTGCAGCATTTTCCAATGATACCTAGCCCTCATATATTAAAACTCATGAAATATTGACAATGGGATGGGGAGATTCCCCCCTCTTTCTAGCAAATGTAAGTTACTGCTCAACTCACTCCAGAAAACACAAGATCCCAAATATTTCCACATCGTGTTAATAGAAAAAACTCTTCATGCTGAAAAATGTCCCTTTCACATTCCAATCACCCTTAGCACTGGTACTGTTCTTTTTATTTTATTATTTTGAAAAAATTAAAAAAAATTTATTGTAGTATGATTAACATACAATGTTATATTAGTTTCAGGTGTACAATATAGTGATTATATTTCTGTACATTACTTGATGCTCACCATGATAAACATAGTCACGATCTGTCACCATGCAACATTATTACAATATTATTGACTATATTCCCAATACTGTACTTTTCATTTCTGTGACATATTTATTTTGTAACTGAAAATTTTTACCTCTTAATCCCCTTTGTGTATTTTGCCCATCCTCCTACCCACTTCCCCTTTGACAACCACCAGTTTGTTCTCTGTATTAAGAGTTTGTTTGTTTGGTTTTTATTTGTTTTGTTTTTCAGGTTCCACATATAAGTGAAATCATATGGTACTATTATTTTTATAGTACTCTCACTCCTCTTAAACTTCGCATGTCCTGTCTTTCAAAATCTGTTCCACAGAGGGATGGAGAAATTACCAAACTTGTATCCAATGTAGTGAATATATATAATATATATACACACATACATAGTATATAGGATAGATAGATTCTGTGAATAACGAAGTGTGAAAGTTGAGAGCCTTGGAGTTAGAAACTCCAACTCTAGAACTGGATCCCTGGTTCAAATCTCAGCATTACTCTTTCCTGTCTTGCTGACCAGGAGTTACACCCATAATGTCTTTACTGAAGTATTCTTCCAGCCAACAATCCTTGGTGTTCTCTCCAGAACATGCTTTTCTTGTGTTTTTCAGTGTGGATAGGCTGAGAATTTTCTGAATATACAAAGTCTGTTTCCTTTTTGCTTAATAATTCTTTGTTAAAATCATCTCTATGCTCTTGCACTGTACTATAAACAGTAAGAAAAATCTAGATTGCACCTTTGACATTTTTTCTTAGATATCCCCTCAGTTAAATATTTAAGTTCATCACAAACAAGTCCTACTTTCCAGAAAACACTAAGCACAATTCAGCCAAGTGCTTTGCCACTTTATAAAAAGGATCACCTTTCCTCCAGTTTCTTTCCCTTTTTTAAAAAAAAATTTTTAAAGATTTTATTTATTTTTTTTGTCAGAGAGAGAGAGCACAAGCAGGGGGAGCGGCAGGCAGAGCAGGTAGAGGGAGAAGTAGGCTCTCCACCAAGCAAGTAGCCTGATGCGGGACTCGATCCCAGGACCCTGGGATCATGACCTGAGCCAAACGAAGTCAGACGCTTAACCGACTGAGCCACCCAGGCGTCCCAACCTTTCCTCCAGTTTCTAACAACGTTCCTCATTCCCATCTGAGACCTCATGAGCATCACCTTTAAAGGTTCATACTTCTACCAACAGTCTCTTCAAGTCAATCTTGGCTTTCCTAACATGCACCTTAAAACTCTTCCAGGCTTTCCCCATCCCATTTCCACAAAGTCACTTACATATTTGTAGGTATTTGTTACAGCAGCTCCCTACTTTTCAATATCAAAATGTGCATTAGGTTGCTAGGGCTGTGTTAACAAAATACCAGCCACCAGACTGGGTAGCTTAAACAACGGAAATTTATCTTTTCAGAGTCCTGGAAGCTGGAAGTCCAAGATCAAGGTATCAGCAGGTTTGGTTTCTCCCAAAGCTTCTCTTCCTGGCTTGGAGACAGCACCTTCTGGCTGTGTCCTCAAATGGTCTTTCTCTATGCATGTCCATCCTTGGTGTCTCTTTCCCTTCTTATAAGTACACCAGACTTATTGGATTAGGGCCCCACCTTATGATTTGATTTAACCTAATTACTTCTTTTTTTTTTTTTAAAGATTTTTTTATTTATTTATTTGAGAGAGAGAGAATGAGAGAGCAAGCACATGAGAGGGGGGAGGGTCAGAGGGAAAAGCAGACTCCCCGCCGAGCAGGGAGCCCGATGCAGGACTCAATCCAGGGACTCCAGGATCATGACCTGAGCCGAAGGCAGTCGCTTAACCAACTGAGCCACCCAGGCGCCCCAACCTAATTGCTTCTTTAAAGGCTCTATCTCTAAGCACAGTCACATCTTAGGGTGTACTGGGGGTTAGGACTTCAACATAGGAATTTGCAGAGTATATAAGTCAGTCCTAACACCTGCTATTTTCCCCATTTAATTTTGAGGCATGCATTTATGAATAAATCTGCTCAAGTCCTCATATTCTTCAATGAGGGCTATTACTTAACGAGTCACTTGAGAGTCACAGACCACCAGTATCACTGATGCTGCTCTTGTCCCGCATGGCACTGCTTCCCAGCCCACAGTGATGCCACTTAGATACCTCCACCAAGAAAGCATACTTTCTTACTCCTTGATTTTAGGCTTGGCCGCATGACTTGCCTTGGCCAATGTGATGTTGGCATATGTAACAGAAACAAAAGCCTAGCATGGTTGGCTTATTTCTTGTGCTTCAGAAATCTGCCATGATGATTTTTTGTAATAGCTGCCATCCCATCAACTTGGTCCCTAGAACAAACCACATGAAGTAAATATGAGCCCTAAACCCAACTGATAACCTAGAACCAGGCTTAGCTTATACACAGCCTAAAGTAGACTGCCCAATGGTGCCAGCTTAGATCAACAAGCCATTCAACCTCCTGACCTGTGAGCATGTGAATAAATGTATATTGGTTGCAAGCCACTGTATGTTGTTATAGGTTTTATTGTTGATAATAGCTGACTGATACAGTATCCAAGGAAAGTGTACAACTGTCCTTCTTGAGGTTCCTTCCATCATTCATATAAAACAAATGAAGCCAATAGACAACTGGGGGCCATCTGTTCATCAGTTCCTTAGATACACTCAGATCCCAGATTTCAGTTTAGGAGACTTTAAATCAGTCTTAGCATGGAAAGTCTGCTTCATGTAACCTTATTATCAAAGATGGATTTTTCACTTTTCATGGATTCATAGGTCTTATTAGGGCTGGAAATCACAGTAGAAGCCACACCATAACTCTCTCTAATTGATGAAATATTTGAGACCCAGAGAGAAAAAAATTATTTACATGAGGCCACACTGTAAAACAATGACAACACCAAGGTTAGACCCCTCTCCTCCTCCTAATCCAGTACTCTTTGTTATGATTCTTGCAATGTAGTTGACGATTAGGAAAACTATCTCTGAAAGATTTTTATTGAAAGCATTCATAGTGGCAATGAACTTGCTCAGGAATTCCCTGATTATATCATGCAATTATCTTCTTTTTGTAGTTTCCTTCAAGGTCAAGCTTAGATAATTTTAACCCGGATTTTGATGTGAAACTTTAATGTGTATTTTAGTGAGAGTAAGATCCATGAAGAATAATGAACTAGACCAAATACTGAGAAGTGCTTGAAAACCTCCAAACAGTCATTAATTTAAATCTACTCAGTTATTCTCTTTGCTAAGGATTCATCTAGAAAGATGAAGGAAAAGGAACCTTATTAATAGTATTTGCTTCCTTTCTACTGTTGAGATTTTCAATTGCTAAGGAAAAATGTTAGAATTCTGGGAGGGGGAATATTGCTTATATTATTTGAGGGGAAAATTTAACAATACTTAAATGTAAAGTTTGCATCTGTGTGATGGACTCATTTCTTGTTATATTGCATTTTTCTGAAAATTCTGCAAATGTGCGCTTAAACTTCTGGAGACATGGTAGTGGGACAGAGAAGCAAAACTGTTAAGAAGGGTTATCTCTCTTTACAGGCAATATGAAAGTTTCAGGTTTACATGTTGTTTTTCCTTTCTCTCAGTGCAAAGCAATATTGCATGGTTTTTTGAGCTCAGATTCTGTAGTCATACTACCTGTATTTGACTCTAGGCTCTGTCAATTATCATTTGAACAATCAGGGAAAGTGCTTATCTCTTTGTGCATCTGTTTGCTCATTTGTAACCTGAAGATAATAATAATAATACCTGTCACACAGAGTTGTTTTAAAACATTAATTCATTCTCTAAGTATTTTTTGTTGAATGCCTACTATCTACATTATTTCTCTAGGTATTGAGCTACATGAATGAACAAAAGTGGCAAATTTCTCAATCATAAAACTCATATTCTAAAAGACACAGACAATAAAAAAGAAATCTAATAAATGAGTAATGATATATGGTGTACTTGCAAGCCATAAATACTGTGGAAAAGAATAAAAGTCAAGCAGGGTAAAAAGAATCAAGAGTGCTGAAGGAAGGGGCAGGTTGCAATTTAAAATAAATTGGTGGGATAGATTTCACTGAGAAAGTGCCTTTTGAGCAATGACCTATAGAAGGTGATTGCAAAGTCTTGGGAGAGCATTCATACCTGAAGGAATAACTTCAGGTGCCTAAGCCTCCTAAGATGGGAGCAGAAGATTGATGAGTATGGAAACTGATGTTCAAGAATATTAAGTGACTTGATCTAGTTTGGATGAATCTAAGTGAAAGGGTATTTTGGCAGTGTGGAGTAAAATGGACAGGGTGGGGGGAATATTTTCAGTCATCAGGACACTCACATACTTAGTGTCTCCCAACTTTCCCATAAAACCCATTCTGATAATGTATATAACCTACAACAAGCGAATAAACTTGTTCTGTTCATGAATGTTCAAAATAATTTGAGATCATGAACACCACTATATTTGAATCTCTCAAGGTTTGCTCTCAGAGGGGAGAACTCAAATGTTCATGTATACAGAAGCTCAGTAGCCCTTTGCATCCAATAAACACAGCCTCTCACTGTAGCAGATAGTCTAAGATGGCCCCAATTATCCACACCTCCTGGTACTTATGCCTTCTGCATTCCCCTCCCCTTGAGTATGGATGGGACCTGTGACTTGCTTCTCACCAAGAGAATACAACAAAAATGACGGGATATACATGATTATATGTACATGATTATATTACATAAGATTATTGTATCCATCTTACTAGAATAATCTCTCCCTTGCTGGCTTTGAGAAAGCAAGCTGCCTTATTGAGAAAGCTACATAGCAAGGAACTGAGGATAGTCTCTGGTCAACAGCCAAAAAGAAACTGAAGCTTGCAATTGGACAGTCTGTGAGGACTTGGATTCTGCCAACAACCGTATGAGCTTGGGGAATCATATCCTTCCCCAGTTGAGCCTCAGATGAGAACCCAGCCCTGGCTGACATTTGAATTGTAGCCTTGTAGATGACCCAGATAAGCTGTGCTCCGACTTAACCTATAGATACTGTAAGTTAATACCTGTATGCTATTTTAAGCCACTATGTTTGTTGTAATTTGTTACACAGCAGAAGACAACTAATTTGCTTACCTACTTTACCACAGGCCCACTTGAAATAAGTTATGCAGAAGCAAACTGAGGCAGTCATTAGAGGGTATGACTCAGAACAGCTTCAAGAGAGAATCTGCTGCAAGGAGTGTAGTTAACCAAAGTCTGCAGCTATCACACTTTTGGAATACACTGCAGTGTTCTCACTCCTCCTCCCACTACCTCCAGGCTGCTCTCAGCCAATCTTGAACAATGACTAGTGATTTTAGATCTGAGACATTGCTGTCCAATGTGGGACTCCTCTAATGATTAATTTTCACTCTGGACACTCCATCAACCCTGCTGACACTTTCTCAGAACAATATAGGAATCAGAGTCTCTTCCTTCTTTGACCTTCTCCTTCAGGGTGTCAGACTAGCACTGTGATCTGAAGCCTCTCTCCCTCCCCTTTATTCTTCTTTATTCTACATAGGTACCTCCCCCCAAAAAATCTCATGCCTTTCTAGTTCTGTCTTGCCATCAGCTTCCCCACAGAGCTCAAATTGACATGAGGACCTTTTGATAGTTTCGCAATTTTCCTTGTCTGGGACCTCAGCCTCAAGCTAGGCTGGAAAGGCAGTCTCATATACTAGGAAACACGTGAATGGTAAGTATAGCAACATTCATTCGCAACACTGCTATTCCCAAGAATCCATGTTGGCACACTGGACTCTACCTCTCTTCTTTGATATTTCCTCCAGCTTCCATTTCCTTCAGATATTCCCCTTTCCCTAAATTAGAAGACCTTCTTCTCCACAAAGCACCCCCTTCCTGGTAAGGAAGGTGAGATTCTAGGCAGAAATATAGACATAAAACCTGTCCATTTAGATGCCCACTGGAATCAAATGTGTGCTTGTGTATAAATAGAAATGAGGTATTGACAGATGATATTTTCCAAAGGTGACCACAACATCTCCCAACCAACATGGTCTTCTACATTAATAGGTAATGTTACTACACTCCCTTTGAAAAGAGGAATCTATCTTTTCCTGTTGAATCTGAATCGGCTTATGACTAACTCAACCAATAGAATATGGCAGAAATGACTTTATTTGACTTCTAAGACTAGGTCTTAAAAAGGAGTGAAAATTTTACCTTGTATTTGGGACATGTTTTTATGGCACACAGCGTGACCACATAAAATTTCTGACTACCCTGAGGCCAGTATGTTGTGAAGAAGTCCATACCATACAGAGAGACTTTGTGAAAGTGCTCCAGTTGGGGGCCTTCACTTATAGCTAGCATCAACTGTCAACTGAGAATGAAGATGCCCAGAAATAATTTCAGCATCCAGCAATACATTGCCTTAACCTGTTGTTGAGTCTTTCTAGCTAAGGCCTCAATATGAAGGGCCCTGTCCGGATTTCTGACATGCAGACTCCATGAGCATGAAAAAGTGGCTGCTTTAAGATGCTAAGTATTGGCATAATTTTTTTATGAAGGCATAATAACCAGCACATGGATGAAGCCCATTCAATTCAAATGGGGTACTGTTAAGTGATTGTCTCCACTGACTGCCTAGATCACTGGGGATCCCTTTTTTTTTTTTTATTCTAAAGCCAGGTTTTTAGCTTTTTGTCATCTCATAGACTTCTAATAAATCATCTTTTCATTTAACTTGCCTAAGGCTGTTTTTTCTTGTTTGCCACCAATGAATACAAGCTGATTCCATATTTCTTTGCATTGATACTACACTAGTGAAATACACAGGCAAGGAAGCATGGTTCCAGTAACAAGAGGAAACAAGAGGTCTACCTCCCCCAAACCTCCATCTCCTGCAGATATTGGATTGAAATTTCTGGTAAGGTACAAGTTTTTTTGTTTTTGTTTTGTTTTTGTTTGTTTTACTTTAGATAGCACAGATACCCAAAGTAAATGGAATGCAAACCAGTTGCATTTTAATGGAGGAAAAGAGGAAAATTATCAAGAGACCTAAATTAGATAACATCTTTTACACTTTTTTTTTTTAACATCTTTAAACTTTGAATTCAAGAGTCTTGTCCAAAGTCAATAGTTAAAATGTTTCCAGACATGACTTCAGTCCACTGGATCTATTAGAAATTTCTTTTCAATGTAACACAATACACATGTAAAAATCTAGCTTAATTACTATACGAAGTTCTTCCCAAAAAACAATCTCATGTTGTCTAAGTTAAATTACTTCTTTGACATGCAGAAATATAAAACTAGGTATAAACTCATTATTCTTATTACTGTTTTAAAACTATAAACATTTTAAAGTCAACTGCAAAGAAAATGGCAGGCCCAGTTGAATTTATACTGCAAATTATTAATTTAATATGATAAAATATGATGGTGGCACTATACAAAATGATTTAATTCAATGTGTTCTTGCTTCAGTGTGCCAGATGAAAATATAATTCTGCCAAAATACATTTCATAATGTAAACCCTTTGTGTGTTGTATCATGGTGTCATTTTGTGTGAGGGTATAATTCACATATTTGTCCTTCCTTTTGTCAGAATCCTAAAATAGTATTAATCAGCAAATTTAAACACAAGTTCATACTTCTAATGAAGTACTCACCTATAATGTAGTTCTCTACTTGAAAATATATTATTCATCAAAACGTGGTATCAGTTGTCTATATATGCTACATATATGTGTGTGTAGATATATGGACTACATTTATAGTATAGATATGTATGTGTGTGTGTGTATATATATATGTATGTACATATAAAATATATTTTTGAACTTATCTATAAGTATTCTTGAAATTTATCCTACAAGACAGTTAATTTAGTTCAAAATATTTAGTCTTTGTTTGGTAGGATCAGAAAAGCATTTAGTTTAAGGCTAATTTTGCCCCATTCAGGAAGCAAAGTTTGTCTGAGTCTGCTACCCGACACCTCATGAATTATGAGGTTTATCCAATTTGGTTGCTGGGAACATGCACTTTTCCTGGTCCATGTGAATTCTTGGTACTGTTTTTTGTTACCATTTGGGTATTTTCTTGTTTCCCAAGCCTGGGGCAGTTTCTTGACATAAAACCACTGATCAGTATCAGCTGAAAACTCAAGAGTCCAGAACCTTCAATAGATCTCCAGAGTTCCTTTTCTGGGCATCTCTCCTGTCCACTACTCTATCCTGTGAACTCTATGTGCTCCCCATTTAGTGAGTAAAACCAACTTCCAGCCCCATGTCCTCAAGGCAGGGAAACGACTGGCTTCTTCCTGGTTTTCCCTTTCTGTACTGTAGCCTGGAAACTCTCTCCAGGTATTATGCTGGGCCAAATATAGGTCTCACCATGCTCAAGGATCGTTGTCTTTTGTTGCCTGATATTCTACCATGACACTATCGTTTCTTATATTTTGTACAGCTTTTCAGTTGTTCCAAGAAAGAGGGTAAATGCAGTCCCTGTTACTCCATCCCAGCTGGTGGCAGACGTCATATGATACCAGTTTTTAAATGAGATAGGCAGTACAGTATGGTGATGGTAACATATACTGGTGATCTCCAATAGTTAAACCTGAATATATTTAAGCTCATCAAAGCAAGTAATCAGCGTTCATTTTATACTTAGGAATAAAGAGATAATTACCTCCACAGGATTCTTGTATTTTACTTACCAACATTAACACAAGGGAGAAGAACCTTAGGTCTTTTCTGTGTCCAAGTTTCACTTGTGCTATTTAGTAAGCAAACTTAGGTTTAATGCTCTTTGATTATACTCTTTTAGCCTAAATGTCTTTCATTTCACAATATATTTATTTTTTTATGTTTTGTTAATTAACTAAAATTAAATTATACTATGGTCTAACCACAAAGACTTTGTGTCATGGTATCATTAGCACATTCTGAAATTGATAAGAACTCCATATGGGTATAACAGCGTTAGCTACACAGCCTTCCCCATGTCAACTAGTCACCCTGCCCCTGAAGTAATCGGGGGTTCTCCCACAACAATAGACCAGTTAACCATTTGGTGATGAATTATATTCAGTCCAAAAAATGTTTATTTAAATTATTACTTAGGACTCTTGGCATAAATGTATGCTTTTAAGTGAATTTTTGGAAAACATCATATCCTATCTACAGAAATGAGTCTATCTTTTTCTGACAGAAAAGCTAGCCAGCAGAATATTCAAGGGCTAACTGAGTGCATTAACAGTATTAACAAAATAAAGACAGATGGCATTTTTACACTTCTCTAATATAAGCCTTTAGTCTTTGTTTGGCAGGATCAGATGCAACAGTCTTATTATTTGAAGTAAAGCTTCATTTTCTTAAATATAAATTCTCCTACTACTCCTACAGGCAGATGAAATGACTCTATAAGATAATATTTATACAGATTTTATGATATGGGCACTAACTGGGTTGAGAACAACAGAACAATTAGAAATACATATTGAATATTAATGACCTGTTTTTAGATTTGTATTTTATTGCTTTTCCTTTCATTTTCAAAGTGACAGACTCTTCCATCTCTTTCTCTGGATACTTTTCCCTGATATAACCTAATCCCTTAGAATTGCTTTTTTGAATTTAATGTCTAAAATCAGGAAAGGAAAAACAGCTTATGTTTCAATGATTTTTTTTTTAAAGGGGCCTGTTTACTGTAGGAGAAGCTATCTTTTAAACATCTTCGGAGTTCAAATGGTATGTTAGCAGTCTTAGATCACCAGAAAATATGAATTCCCTCTGACCTTTTGAATTTCATTTCTAAGAATAAATCCAAATTATAAGAACGAACATTTATTGACAATGTATGTCAGGCAATTTTGTAAATCGTTTACATGAATTGTCATATTCAATTCTCACCACAATCCCATGAGGTCAATATTATTTAGCCATGCATGAGAAAACTGAATCACAGAGGTCCTAAATGACTAGCCCAAACTCACATTTTGGTAAAGAGATTCAACTCCAGGAAAACGGAGAAGAGAACTCACATACTTAGCAAGATACTATATACTATTATATACAAAGCAAATAATCGGAGAGGCAAATAACATCTATGGAGAGGTAGATAGACAGACAGAGCCAGATGTTCACTGCTGTGTTGTTTACACTAATGAAGAATTGGGAAAATTAGGAAGGATTAGTTAAATATATTATGATATCTTCATTGAAGGCCTACTATGCAATCAGCAAAAATGATCACGAAAAGATAGATTTGTTGACGTGATAACACCTCTTTCATATGTTTCTACAAGGGAAATAAAACATTATAAACAGTTCATATATTATCTTATTTTTGTGAGTATATACAAAATTTAAAAAAAAAAGAGTCCTTGAACCCTGGCACCAAATGACTAACCAGAACTATCTTGAGATTTCTAGGTCTTTAGGTGATGAGATGGTGTATTTATTTACTTATTTTGTTTTCTTGATTTTTATTTGTCTGTAATAATCATGAATTGCCATGGGGGAAAAACTTCAACAATGCCATTACCAACTTTCTTAAAATAATTAAAATGAAAATACTGCCTTTCAATATTTTTGAGATATGGTAAAATTCATACTCAGAAGTTAATTTCATGCCTTACACTTTTTGAAGAAAATATAATTAAGCATTCAACACCAGATGTTTGAAGAAAAAATAAACTTGAAGAAAAAATAAATTAGAAGAAAAAGAGAATAAGAAAATTATACACATGAAAGAAGAAATCAATACATTTGAAAATAACATACAAAAATAGCATGTAAGGAACATCAAATGTAATATTTTATGCTTTAAGAAATAAATATAAATGTGGTTTTAAAGAGGCAAATACCACAACAAATATTAGATTTTCAAAGAAAATGTAAACAAGGGTATAGAGTATGGTGGTTAACTATGGTCACAGGTGGAAATCAAGTAGGTTTGCATTCAGTTTCAATACATACAAGATATGTGATTTGGGGTAATTTACTTAATCTAATTTTTCTTTATCTACATAACAGGGATAATAATAATACCTCTCTAGTGGGGGTTGTTCTGAGGATAAATTGAGAAAACATAAATAATGTTATCATCTATGCTAATAACTTGGAAAACCTTGATAAAATAATTGATTTTTCTGAGTAAAATTGACTCAAGAGGCCAAAAAAAATATCAAAAAGCAAATAATCTACTTTTCAAGGATCAATTTATCCTCTACCTCCTTGATAAATTCTTCCCTTCCACCTTGCCCACATAGCTCTCTCCTTTCTCTAAACTGTAACTAAGCTTCATTTTTAAACTACCTTTTCAGTAATTATGGTAGGCAGAATAATGGCCCTCCCAAAATGTCCACACTCTAATTCTCAAAATCTGTGAATATGTTACCTTACACAGCAAAAGAGAATGTGGAGTTATGATAAAGGTTAAGAATATTGAAATACATTACCTTGGATTATCCAGTTGAGACCAATCTAAGCATATGAGTCCTTAAAAGTGGAGAACCTTTCTCTTCTGATGTCAGATGGAGATGTAATGATAGAAGAAGGGTAAGAAAGAAATCTGATGTTGCTGACTTTGAAGATCGAGTAATGGAGCCCCTAGGGGATGAATGTGGACAGATTCTGGAAGCTGGAAAAGCCAAAGAAATCAATTCTCCCCTTAGAGCGTCCAGAAAGGAATAAACCATGAGAAACATCTTTATTTTAGCCTGGTGAGACTTCAAAGCTACAGAACTGTAAGATAATAAATTTGTGTTGTTTTAATCCACTGTTGGTGATAATTTGTCACAGCAGCAATAAAAAATTAATACACTTATATTGTTATATTCAATTAAAAAGCATGTGCATACTCTTGCCTTTGCTAATTCAGGCTTTCTGAGGTCAGGCAGAGCATTCAATATTTCTGTATATAACCCGTAGCATCTAGCCTGTTGTTTGAGTATAGATGGAAGTGTTCCTTATTTATTTGATTTGATGCTCTCCTTATAGTATCATACTCTACCCTTCTCTCTATATCCAATGAATCTCTAGTAGTCTGTGGGAAAAGTCATGCAGGTTCATATTAGATAAATGTAGTTAGGTTTTTGTTATGGAATTTGCATCTAGCATATGCATCTGAAAGACAGAGTCCCAGAGTCCTTCTAGAAATAGCTTTCCTCAGACAGACTCTGCCACCTGAAATACTAATATAATAATCATCTTTTATTCTAATCACAAGCATTTCACTCTAATAACACACAATTGCACTAGCTGCTTGCTTTAATTACCGCATAGATACTTATGTACCACAAAGACAATACATATTACACATAGACTACATCATTTTCTTGAGAGAGAAATGCACTCCTGATTGATGTCAGACAATCATTATCAGATACTATATTGGCTGGGCTCAAAAGATAGACTATTTATAGCAAAACAAATTATATACATTTAAAAATAGACATGTAAGTGGCAAATAGAAAAAGAAAATAGTCCTAGAGTTTTATGGGGTTTTTATATAAATTTTAAAAATATTTAAAGTAATTTGCACATTAACATTACATATATTTGAAAAAAAATCACTATTATAAAATGTTGTACAGTTATTTTCAAAATATTTAAAATTATTTATTTTAATACCAAAACAACTTGAAGATAGTTATAACATTGTATACTATTGAACTTGGCAGGTGATCTTGAAATAATTTTGTCCAACCCTTCAGCTAAAGCAAGAATCTATTCTTTAATATCTTTACCCATTGGTTTAAGCTATTATTTGTCTGTTTGTTTAGTTTTGCAAAATTCCAAAAATTTGGGAATATAAATGCTTCTTAGTGATTCATACTGGGAAGAGAGGAAGTGAGGAAGTTCACAAAGAAGGCATTACTCTTTCATTTTCAAGAAATTTTATTAGGAAATACTGGGAAGGAAGAGCATAGCAACTAGACAAGGACTAAGATTTAAAGAGGTTTTAGTGATGCTATGAGTCATCTGAGAATATTTATAGCAGTTAGGAATGTTTGAGGTCCATCTCTGTTACTTATTTGCTGTGTGACATAGAGAAGTTACTTATTCTCCCTTATCTATGAAGTTAGAAAAAAAAATTTCATAATGGAATAAAATAACCTTGTAAACAGATTTCATCTAAATATGAGGGTTATCTCCAAGATCTTTTGTCAAGTGTCAAATTAGAATACAAAATTTTCTCTTCTTCAAGTTACATTGGTTTATAGTCAGTATTACATTTACTTCTGAATGACAAAAAGATACTTTGTAAAAACTATGCTAAAAGTCTGCATTTCTTTTCAAGGAAACATAATTTTAAATTCAGTACTTAGAAGTCCTATATGTGATTTCCTAGGGCTTTTCCAGAACAGAATTAGTAAAAATAAGCTTATATAATTTATCCTTTCTTTTCAGTTTTTAACTGTTTTTAGAAAGCTACTCCATTTGTGAATGAAGAGGTTTCCATTTAAAAATAATCAGTAAAATTCTAAATTGATGACATTTACAGTAAATTCAAGGCATTCAGAATATTAGCTATCTTAAAGAATGATTAAAACTTTAGCACAAGGAATTTATCCATTTGTATATCACTTCCTTGTTCACATGAAAACCATGCCTGGCATGGACTAGGCATTCCACATGTTGTTGTGAATGCCTAAATGAATGAAGAGATGAGTTAGTATATGAGTACATTGTATTCTGCAAAGACTTGGCAAGAAGATTTGAAGACTTAAGTACAACTCACCAATGTCAAGACGCTTGTATACCCCAGGATCACCAGTATTAAGTTTAGTAAAGTATAGGCAACTTGTTTTCACAAGGGGGAAAAAGATGTTAAATTTATTTCTAATTGAATTGCCATGATCTACAAAACACAGCAGCCTTTGTTTACAACATTATTGACTAACTGCTCACATTTGTAAGAGTAGCTCACAGCACTACCACCCCCACCACCAAATCTTGTTGAGGCAGGATTCTGCACAGGTTGTTATTTATTTAACTTTATCTTTTCTGGGTACCAAAATCTTTATCCCCTAACCTAAGTGTCCATAATACTCAGAGTTCTCCAGAGAAATAAAACCAAGGGAAAAAATGTATATATATACACACACATAAATATATATATATGACTACAGTCTTATATAAAATGATATATATATAGAGAGGGAGAGAGAGACTATAATCTATAAAATGTATAGATAGAAGATACCAGTTATATATAGATAGAAGATAGATAAATGATAGATGATGATAGATAGATAGATAGATGATAGATAGATAGATAGATAATGAGCAATTGGCTCACACAATTATGGAAACCTAGAAGTTCCATGATCTGCCATCTACAAACTGGAGCCCCAGGAAAGCTGGTGGTATATTCCAGTTGGAGTCCAACAGCCTGAGAAACAGGGAAGCCAGTATGTAAATCATAGTCTGAGAGTAATAAAAGATGCAATGAGATGTCCCATTCCAGTAGTGAGGCAGAAAAGATAAGGGTGAATTCCTTCTTCCTTCACCTTTCGCTCTCTTCAGGCCATCAAGGTACTGAATGATGCCCACCCACATTGGGGAGGGCTATTTACTGAGTTTATTGGTTAAATGCTATTCTTGGGGCACCTGGGTGGCTCAGTCATTGTGAGTCTGCCTTCGGGTTGGGTCGTGATCCTGGAGTCCTGGGGCCCAGCCCAGCGATGAGCTCCCTGCTCAGTGGGAGGTCTGCTTCTCCCTCTCCCACTCCCCTGCTTGTATTCCCTCTCTCGCTGTCTCTCTCTGTCAAATAAATAAGTGGAGTCTTTAAAATAAATAAATAAATAAATAAATAAATAAATAAATAAATAAATGCTATTCTTATCTAGAAACACCCTCACAAGCACACCCAGAAATAATGGTTAATCTGGCCATCCCATGACCAATCGAGTTAACACATAAAATTAAGTGTCGCAGATATGATACTATCTGGTAGGTCTCTTTCAACTCAGGAATCTATAAAAATAACAATTTTTTTGAGAATGACAACCTAAATTGAGGCACACTATAATCAAATATGTCTAACTGAGACACACTATATATGCATATAATTAATGGAAGGGGGATATACAGTCATTCCTGATTTCTGATAGAGGGCTCCAGTGCCACATTATTAGGAAATAAATTTTGTCCCATCTGAATGCTCTCTTTAGTGCACAGTTTTGCTATAGATCATCACAATCCATGTTAAAATGTCTGTTTCCCGCTTCAGGGACTGTCCACGTTAGTAATTATGAACATGGGATTTGGAGTTAGTCAGAACTGACTTCAAGTCTTGTTCTTGAAATTACTACTTGTTTACTTCACTTCTCTAAGCTCTAGTTCCCTGTTTTAAAAAATGCAGTTGATAATTGTATGTATTTCCTGATTGTCAGTGAGGCTTAAAAGCAATAATATTGTGAAATATTCAATTCAGTACTTAGCATATAGTAATCACTTAAGAAATGAAGTAGTATAAAAAGCAAAAATGAATAATTACGTATTTATAGAATAAAATGATGTAATGTTTAATTTTATGTGTTTTGTCAACATAAGATTTTATTATTTGACCTTTTATTCCTAAGGGATACTTTATTTTCTCTAGTATATTCTGCAGTTTTCTTTCTTTTACCGGATTGCTCTAGGTCATCACCAGCCACTCTGTGGAAATACACTATTTTAGTCAATCAATAATAAGCAAGAGTTTTTAATCCCCCTTCTGAAGAAAGAATCCCTTCTCGCTTGGCAACCTTTTCCATGTTGCAGAGGCGTTTCCACCAGGGTGCTTCCCGTGTGACACCGTTAAACTTCCCCCAGGAAACCAACCGTAGGTCGGGGAGTTCCTAGTGCTCCTCGTGTGGGCTGCATGGGCTCCTATACACACCAAATGTATTGTTTTCTGCTTGGTAGTTAGCCTCATATTGCTACAGGCTGTTGCTACTGCATCAGATTTGCCCAAAGTCTAGTTATGTCTCATGTATTTTAAGACTTGGAAATGGAACGTTAGCTCTTCACTGCCAACGGCACCACCTGAGGCTGTTGTGTGATTCAGGCATTTTCATCTCCTCCTGCTCTTTTGCTTTGAAATCAGTAAGGTTATGTGTAATCAAAGGACAAATATGATCACTCAAAGGAATTAGTGGCTGGTAAATTTAGAACTAACCCCTCATATGTGACTTCACACAGAGATTGTTTTTCATCTTTCTCTGCATGTCACAGAGCTCATCTAAATGAGAAGTACAAATGTTTTCAAAGGCAACTCCAATCACAGCTCAAAACTGTGAAATAATGATAAAAAAGAGTCCTTTGGTATATTATCTGTTCCACCCACCTGACTTTTCACTGCACTCAAGATACATTAATGATGTGATTGAATGTTTAATGATTTTTTATTAATTGGACAGGGTTACATCTTTTAGAAAAAGATCTTTGAATATTCATAATAGTTAAATGTTAAGCATGTGGAATTAAGAAGGACAAGTTAATCAGCACTAAGAGAATGTCTACCATATGAAAAGTATTGTGATAGGTTTTATGGGAAGATAAGGATAATGTCTTAGCTTGGGCTGCTATAACAAAATACCATAAACTGAGTAGCTTATCAACGATAAAAGTGTGTCTCATTCTGGAGGCTGTAAGTCAGAGATCAGAGTGCCAGGCATGGTCAGGTTCTGGTGAGAGCCCTCTTCCACATTGCAGATGGCTAACTGCTCATTGTATCCTCATGTGGTGTAAAGAGAGCTAGCTAGCTCTCTGACCTCTTCCTATAAAGACACCAATCCTGTAACGTTAGGGCTCTACCCTCGTGACCTAATTATCTCCAAAGGCCCCACCCCCAAATACTATCTTATTGGGATTAGTATTTTAATATATGAATTTTTGAGAGACACAAATATTCAGTCTATGACAGATGACTAAAAATAGTTGTTGATCTCAAGGACTTCACTATTGAGTTATAGATAAGTAAGGCATAACTCTGGAACCATAACCCTCAAGTTGCTTGAGGAAAATCCTACTGCATAAGCCTGAGCCTATAGTACTCAGTGTGTCTGGGAAATATGCCATATTGAGTAGAAAATAATCCCTTTTTGCAAATGGTCTTAACATAAGGTAGAAAAAAGGTAAG
The DNA here is from genome assembly GCF_004348235.1 of Phoca vitulina. Classification (NCBI taxonomy): domain Eukaryota; kingdom Metazoa; phylum Chordata; class Mammalia; order Carnivora; family Phocidae; genus Phoca; species Phoca vitulina. The sequence goes on from NW_022589706.1 coordinate 33,551,095, forward strand.
AAGAAAAAAAATTCAGAAATTAATTCAAGAAATTATATGTGCAAACTGCAAGTTTAGCTAAATCTCCATGTTTTCATCACTTACAGTTTCTGAGAAGCAGAGATTCATTCAACCCAGCTTTACTTCCAGAGCTGTTGGCACACTTGTGTCCCTATTACCAAGCTATATTCTCACTGAGGCTCAATTTTTGCCTCTCTGGGACCCATTATTGACTCCATTCTCTTCATACATTCTTAGCTCCGTGCCTGGCTCTCCTGAGTGCTGCCTTTACGTGAAGTTTGAATCTTATCTAGAGCATACTTTTATTCTTTTGCTTCAGTCTCTTTTTCTGCATTATTAATATTTTCTTCTTTCCTTTCCCCTTTGCAGCCTTAGTGAAAAATGCAAAGTTCAATACCTCATGAAGCTTTAGAAAACACCTTTCTGGGGCTATTACTCATGACATGACAGTTGGCTTTTAGCAGTGGATCTTATACAAAGACTAATATACATAGGAAGAAACCAATAAGCTTCAATTTATACAAAATGAAATGAAATAGAACAGGATTTGAAAGAAAGTTCCATGGAATCACAAGAATGTGCCTGGTGCATTTGCAAATGATTGATTTTGATAATAACTAGAAGTGCCATAAGTTTAGAAAAGAAAGACATGTCTGTGTCTGGATTGGTCTAGAACTGGCTCATGGATTGTAAATAACCTTAGTTAGTTTCTGAAGATAGATAGGATTTAGTAAATGAACATGATTGGGAAGGTTGATCTAGAGGAGGGCGATCTGTGATTAACGATGGGTGCATAAATGTATTATAAATGGAGCTCCACTAAAAATAGTAGTGTGTGTGCAGCTGAAGTCTAATCCCATCAAAATATGGGTCTGGATCTAATTCCCCCCTTCTATGTTTGCCATATAAACCCCTTGGCAGTATACAGAAAATGTGTGTGTGTGTGTGTGTGTGTGTGTGTGTGTGTGTGTGTGTGAACACCAATAAGTTTCTCCATGAGCACACATACTGCTTCATTGTGTGCCTCTGTGCTGACTGTGGGGATTGGATTCAATTGCAAAGTAATAAAAGTGTAGAGAAAGGAATATTACTATATTAAAGGATAAGCTTTCAAATATATTCCAAAGAACACTGTTAGGAGCTTAGGGGAAATTTCATTTTACTTGCTAACTTTTCTAATGCAGGTCAGGTGTATAACCTGTCTCCTGAGAGGATAACAGTATGCTGAATAAGACTGAGTGAGAACAGCCAACACTGGGAAGAAAATAATGACTCTTCTCTTGCTTTTTCGTGTTCAGCAATAATGTGAAGGATAAATAATAAGGTGTTTATTGATGTCATTGGCATTGCAAGTGTAAATATGAAATGATATGCTTGCTTACATTGTCATTTCTAGTTATTTTTATGGAGATAGAGAGAGAGAGAGAGAGAGAGAGATAGAGAGATACAGCAACTCGGGCTGCTGGTGTTATTATTTTTCATGGGGACTTTTCAGTACTTTGCATTGATCTATATGATTTATAATTTTTTGTGTACAGATTTCCCTTCTTCCTAATACCTAGCATTCCAGTTCCATTTCTTTTTTTTGTTTGTTTTTGAAGTAATCATACATGCTTTAATAACTTTAAGAAATGAGCTAGAGAAATCCACCTTTAAGGACCATATTCAGTACTTCATATGGAAAATTCACATATAATAGCCAATGGATTAAAAAAAAAAAACAACAGCAGCTTCTTGAGCAAGATTTATGATATTACATTTAAATAAAAGTAACCTCTAAGTTCTATTTTAGAAATAACTCTTTTAGGATTGCTATCTATGAGGAATTTAAATAGATTTATATTTGAAGTTGATATATGTGTATATAGATCGGAATAGTATTTTCCTGTTTTGATCTGCTATCTAGGAATTCTGTTTGAAATACACTGGTTTTTAATTATACATTTATAAAACTGGAGTTTAGCTGATATTTATCTCATAGGATGCATACAAATACATGTCTGTATTATATCATGCTAAAATAAGAAAAGTCTGTTTCTTCATTAACTCTTGGTCATCAGTTGTCATAGTATTGGTACCATCAAGTGGTTTTCTTTTTTTTTTAATTTAATTTTATTATGTTATGTTAATCATCATACATTACATCATTAGTTTTTGATGTAGTGTTCCATGATTCATTGTTTGCGTATAACACCCAGTGCTCTATTCAATACGTGCCCTCTTTAATACCCATCACCAGGCTGACCCATCCCCGCACCCCCCTCCCCTCTGGAACCCTCTGTTTCTCAGAGTCCATAGTCTCTCATGGTTCATCTCCCCCTCCGATTCCCCCCCCTTCATTTTTCCCTGCCTCCTATCTTCTTTTTTTTTTTAACATATAATGTATTATTTGTTTCAGGGTTACAAGTCTGTGATTCATCAGTCTTACACATTTCACAGCGCTCACCATAGCACATACCCTCCCCAATGTCTATCACCCAGTCACCCCATCCCTCCCACCCCCCACCACTCCAGCAACCCTCAGTTTGTTTCCTGAGATTAAGAATTCCTCATATCAGTGAGATCATATGATACATGTCTTTCTCTGATTGACTTATTTCGCTTAGCATAATACCCTCTAGTTCCATCCACATCATTGCAAATGGCAAGATTTTGGTTTTTTTTTTTAAAGATTTTATTTATTTATTTGAGAGAGAGAGAATGAGAGAGAGAGAGAGAGCATGAGGGGGGGAGGGTCAGAGGAAGAAGCAGACTCCTCGCTGAGCAAGGAGCCCGATGCGGGACTCGATCCCGGGACTCCAGGATCATGACCTGAGCCGAAGGCAGTCGCTTAACCAACTGAGCCACCCAGGTGCCCAAGATTTTGGTTTTTTGATGGCTGCATAATATTCCATTGTGTATATATACCACAGCTTCTTTATCCATTCATCTGTTGATGGACATCTTGGCTCTTTCCATAGTTTAGCTATTGTGGACATTGCTGCTACAAACATTGGGGTGCACGTAGCCCTTCGGATCACTACATTTGTATCTTTGGGGTAAATACCCAGTAGTGCAATTGCTGGGTCATATGGTAGCTCTATTTTCAACTTTTTGAGGAACCTCCATACTGTTTTCCAAAGTGGCTGCACCAGCTTGCATTCCCACCAACAGTGTAGGAGGATTCCCCTTTTTCCGCATCCCCGCCAACATCCACCTCCATTTCTAGGGTAACTTTTTTTTCCCACTTGCTTTCTCCCCATTCCATTCTATAGTCTCATTTATTCATTGGCTCATTCATTATTCACTCATTGAGGAAAGTGAGAGAAGACCTTATTGAGAGAGAAAAGAGAATAGATCCAGGCGAAAGAAGGTGGGAAAGAAAGATAAATATCCCTCTAAATCCTTTCTTCTGGGCTCTAGAAATCTTAAAAGCCTCATGCTTTCTGCAGAGACTTCCAGAAAATAAGTTTGATGAAAAAAGAAACTACCAATCATATCCCAAGAAAAATGTCATTATTATCCCCTTAACATAAGCAAACAAAAAAATCTTTAGAGGCCAAGCCTCAAAGATGGCAAAAGAAGCAGATTCAATGCCATCAGGGATGATGAGTCCTTTTCAAGAGGACCTTCCTCTCTCACAAAGGGACACAATCTTCCTGTCTCTATTGCTACTGTATAGTAGTATAGAGAATATAGATTTCCCTATCTGGAAATTTTTCTTTTCACATGAATAATTGAAAGCCCACATCATTCTTTCATCTTGTTTTCAATGATGCTTGAGATAATGAGTGGCTGTTATATTTTTCTGCAATAATCATAATGTGAGGGTTCCTCTTTGTCTGTGGCATACAGAAAGCCCGTGTCATGAAACAAACACTCACTTAGAAGTCATAACCGTCTAGATTCAAGCCTTATGCCACTTCTTAAGTGTATGACCCTGGAGAGTCACTCACCACCTTTTAACTTCAGTTTTCATCCCTGATGAAGAGAATGGTAATACTTATGTCTTAGAATGATGTGAAGTTTTAAGTGAAATTTATGTGTATGGACACACTTTTTAAGGTTTTATGTGTTATAAGATCAATACCTTAATCGTATTTTTTTAAAAATTTAAAGTTGATATATTTCAAAACTTTTAGAATTGGTGACTCCTAAAAAAACTCTTGAATAAGGAATACTGTAATCGCAGATAATTTCAATCATTTTAAGAAGTTCTAGTATGTTGCCCAAACCCCAGTGAATTGATTTTAATTATTAGTCAATGAAATGAGCAAAAACACATGATAAAATAATTAAATGGATAATTCTGCCTTTCAGGTAAAATTTTCCAGTGGCCTCAGAGCACACTGTTACAGGAAATGAAGTAATCTTAGCAAGGCTTTTCTTGAGATATAAATAGATACATAGAATTCCATACTTGAAATGTAATCTCATCACCACAGTGATGACAACTAATAATTCTAATAAGGCTATCAGCCTGAGTGGTGAAGTTACAAAGACAGCAGGTCGTTATGAAAACAGCAGGAGTCTTAGAACCAGACATCTATGGTTTCCATATGTGAGTTATTTAACATTGGGCATGTTACTGACCTTTTTGTCTGGAGGGGAATGCCATTTCCCACTGCAGGCTTTCAAGAGGAGGTATCTTCCCTTTGCATACTCTGGCCTTTCTCCACTTCTTCATTCATTCTACCCTAGTAAAGGTGAAGTTGACATAACTAATTAGTTACTTGCGGAAGAATATCTAAATGCTTGGTTTAATTTCACTCTTTTCTCTTTTGCTACTAAGCTTGTCCTCAAAGAGCATACATTTTCCTCCATTCCTCTTGTTGCCCATAATCAGGAGGGTAAATCTGCCTAGCTCTGAGGTTCAGGATTAGCAGGAGCATTTGGCTTACCTATTGAGAGCCACTCTTGTCAACTAGGTCTCTATTATTATTTTAACCTCCATTTTGAGGCCTTGACTTTTTTTTTTCTCAGCTTCCTTAGATTGCACCAGGATAAGGGAGGAACAATAGTAATTTTGTGGTGGCTTTGTTAAAACCCCAACATTAAATGTATCAGCCAGAAATATTGAAAATTAAAACCAAAAGAATGGAATTGGGGAGAGCAAAGCATATACATGGAAAGCCTTGGTGGTTTAAGGATATGTAATTTGGACCTTGGTGCTCTGACTGTGGTGATTTGTAGAGGTCAGTTTTAGGTTCATATGAGTTTTTACATTCTGTGATTGAATAAATTGAAATATTTTAGCCCAACCTCATGGTATTTTGGCTGTGTAGGTGATTGTAGCTTGCAGGGTTTTTTTGTCCAAAAGTAAATGGCTTTATTTTCCTGGAGGCAGAAATTTAGACAAAGGTCCGTGGGCCTCAGGGAAGGTATTCAAGAAGGGCTGTCAATGAGAGGGGCCTGTGAGAGATGAAATCAGAGATAGAATGTGGGAGCCTCAACAAACTGGGATGGGGCCACTCAGTTCTCAGCAGAGGTGCAGAGTCTGGCAAAGACTCAAAGCTCCAGGGCTTAGAAAGGGCAGAGTTCCAGATTCAGGAAGCTGCAGCCTCCTCCTCTTTTTCTTTTTCTGGCTGAGGCAAATGTTCCATCGCAAGGAAGAGTACAGTCCTCTTAGGTATTAGTGGGAAATACAGTATTTGCTGCTTCTAAATTGCCAGGTAGTGAAGTTCTGCATATGTCTCTAAGCATTACCGGGTTTTTAGCTTTAAACTGTTACTTCCAGATATCTCTGGACCAGATGAACCACATTCCCTTCTGCACACAGGACCAAGAAAATAAGTGTAGGAAGACAAATCATGAAGATTGTCCACAAACTCAAAATCATTTCCTACTTCACAGTTTCAGGGTGACACTAAATTGGTTAACTCCAGGTTGGGAAAGACAACTTTGCTAGGGGGCAGGTTTCTTGGCAAGAGGCACTGGAAATGTCCACGATGGCACAGGACTGAGAATGAATATTTACAAGAGATTATGCACCTGACATCTGAGCTGCACTTTTGCAAACTTCTAAACTTTGGAAGCAGGCTACGTGTCCCTGTCAGAAACAGGAGCCTGGGTGCATAAATGGATTATCCCCTCAGAATGTGATTGCAGAGCACCAAAATTAACTTCTTGCTGGAAGAGTTCTCCCAACTGAGTTTAAATTCACACGTCATGGATTTAGAACACCTGGAACAGACTGACTGGTGTCCTGGCAAGTCTACAACCAAGAAAATTTTCTCATTCACTCAAAAGGAGCTTCTTCTCTGGTCTTTGGCATCATTAAATACTGGGTTCTGGAACCTTTTTTTTTTTTTCTTTTTTCTGGAGAACTGTTTTTAGAAGTAAGGATTGGCTTGTTACCTTAATTTGAAGAGTATGATGATTTTTGTGTCTTATTAATATTTTGAATTGTTTAATAAGTGAGGCCCTACAAATTGCAATTGAACTAATACAACTTCTCAGACCATGAAAAGAAGTTGACTTATTCCAGACAGAAACAGTGCAAGCTGTAGTTGCTGATAGAACCCAGGTTTACTCAAGCATGAAGAATCATTCTAGCTCAGACTGAACTAATGAAGTTGGAGAGGATGCACTTCTGTTTCTTCAAATTTTGATTAAAAGAGTAAGAATAACTTGATTTCTTGAGTAAGAAAGTGGATTATGTATAGACTTAAATTTCTTTTTGCAAAGTTCACAGGAGTGTGTATTCCAATGTTAGCATCTGGACATTGGCACCTTGGAGTATCTTAATGGCATTTTATCTCACTGCAGTTTCTAATAAATTATATTATGTGGCTGGGCATAATATTATTGGGTGAGAAAGAGAATAGAGAGTGAGTCATGCTTTGGGGACTGAGTGGCCTTGGGTTGTGTTTAATTAATACATGATTTTGGTCCATTTTAGAACATCTTCCATTCATATTAGCTACAAAAATTATAAAATGTACGTGAATGCATTTAATAGTAAAGGCACAGGATCTACATGTATACCATCTTACTGAAAAACATAAAACACAATGAACCAATTAAAACCATATCATAGTCTTGAACAGGAAGCCTTAATACCATTAATATGCCAGTTGTTCCAAAATTAATGAGTAAATGTTAATACCATTCTCATAGAATCCCAGTAGAGCTGAACTTCTGGGGAAGGAAAGGAGGAGTTTGAGAGGAATTGACAAGTAAGAAAGACCTTATAGTTTATATTAAAAATAATCTAGAGGGGAGGGGGGGGGGGGATAGGTTAGCCTGATGATGGGTATTAAAGAGGGCATGTATTGAACGGAGCACTGGGTGTTATATGCAAACAATCCATCATGGAACACTACATCAAATAAATAAATAAATAAATAAATAAATAAATAAATAAATAGGAAAAAAATAAAAAATAATAATAAATGCTTAAGAATCACTGAGAAAATTTTGGAAAAGAATAGTGAACAAAAACTTTCTTATCAGATATCACAACACATTATAAAGACTCTAGAAGACATCATTGGCATTGAAATGGAAAGTAAAGCAGTGAAAACAAACTCGAGATTGCAGAAATAGATCTTGATATATATGAGAACATAGCACATGAAAATCATTCTTAAAATGCTACAATTAGCATTACCATCTTTATGATCATCATGATCATCATTATATGATCCCAGTTATCATTATCATCATCACAACACAACCTCCAAATACATAATTCCCAGCATTGAGTAAGTTCATATCAATATTGTTTGAATGGCACTGATACAATAGTGGGACATCAGTAATTAACTGCCTTTCATTTTTAAAAATCTGGAGAACGTTGTGGAGGTTTTTGACTAGTTGTGATATATTTATAAATAAGTGAGGTAACACATGTGAACACTCTTTGCAAATGAGAAAGTACTTATGTGAGTGCTATTTTTGACCTTAACATTACTTTATATCCTGCAAGGTTACAGTAATATAAAAGAGTGATTTACAGTACATATGATACACACGCAAGTTGGTAAAGTGCTGAATCACTGTTCCGTCTGTAGGAAAAAATAAGGTAATCTTACATTTCTATGTGTTCAGCCAAACTCTGATGGGTGAGGGATCAGGGAGGGGGCATTATTAACATTCTCAAGAAGACCACATCTCTTTTGGTAAAGATCTATGTTTACCTAGCTCCTGTGAGAAAAATCCTGAGCTGGGGTTTACATTTACATTTACATTTATATATTTGACTTCAAGGAATGTATAAGCTCACACAAGGTGAACCTATAACCTGAATGATTTGTCTTGGTTTCATTAATACTATCTCATTCCCTATGCATTTTCTCAGAGGTGGTAAGAAAATAGAATCTGTTTAACTTTTTTTTTTTTAAGATTTTATTTATTTATTTGACAGAGAGAGAGACAGTGAGAGAGGGAACACAAGCAGCGGGGAGTGGGAGAGGGGAAAGCAGACTCACCACTGAGCAGGGAGCCCGAGGCGGGGCTTGATCCCAGGACTCTGGGATCATGACCTGAGCTGAAAGCAGACGCTTAACCACTGAGCCACCCAGGCGCCCCTGTTTAACTTCTGATGAGACTTTTTGTAAACCCTGGGATATTGTTTACAGGTGAACTTGAAGTTTTTCTTTGGGTTTTAATGGCCCAATATGTTAAAAACACATTAGAGTCTAATTTACTTAGGATGCTATTCCATTTTTTCAGAAGTCAGGGCACTAGATACATTATTTTATGTTTTAATAGATAGGATTCATCATAGTAGTAGGGAGTGGGAAGTGAGGAAGAAATTTACTAGCTGGTCTCTAAGTATTTTTTTTTTTTTTTTTAAGATTTTTTTTTTTTTTTTAATTTATTTATTTGAGAGAGAGAGAATGAGAGAGAGCAAGCACATGAGAGGGGGGAGGGTCAGAGGGAGAAGCAGACTCCCTGCCGAGCAGGGAGCCCGATGCGGGACTCGATCCAGGGACTCCAGGATCATGACCCAAGCCGAAGGCAGTCGCTTAACCAACTGAGCCACCCAGGCGCCCCGGTCTCTAAGTATTTTTAAAGTTTATAAATTTTATGTGCATTTAACATAGCACACTTTTGGGTGTAACAAGAGCTTTACTTTCCTGTTTTGCTTCTTCTCACCTGTGTGCAAAGTCCTAATGGATAAATCATTTTGAAACCTACAGGGTTTCAAAATTAACCTATAGGGGCAACAACATAGCTGCCGTTAAGAATGATGTGTTAGTCATCTTTCAGTGTAGGAGTACTTTGTGTTTGCAGTTGAGAATAAAGATCATTTAAGGGAAAAATAAATCCATCCTTTTATTACAAGCTATCACCCAGACATTAGCTATATATTTTAAAAACCCACATTATTTTTTATTCTATAATTCTGTTTCAGATTGGATCTAATATCAAATATCAACAAGAATTGAAATAAGAGGATTTTACATAAAGGTTTGCAGAAATTAACCACAATTAATTCTGTGTGGTTATCTCTTTCATAAAAATTGCTTTGCAGTCTGCTGAGACATCTAAAACAAGGTAGTGCTCTTTTGACACTCTCTTCTTGAACTTTACAAATAACCATGGGAGGGGGGTTCCAACATGGATGCAAAGGAAGAGCCTGAACTCACCTCCTCACAAGGACATACCAAATTTACAGCTACATATGGAATAATTCCCACTGAAAAAGAACAGAAAATTAGCTGAACAGCTCCTTCCACAACTAGGGATAAAAGGACCACACTGAGATGAGGAGGAGATATAGAGATAAGGTCTTGCCTAAAACCCCAACCCAGCACCCAGATGCACAATAAGGAGGGTGCTCACAGTTAAGAAGCTTCTTTCCAAGAATGAGAGGTTTGTGCCCCACATCAGGAACCCCAACCTTTAAGACTTGCATCTGAGAGACAAGTCTGGCTTTGGAAACAAACAGGTTTACATCTACAGGGTCTGAGGGGCTGAGAGTTCTGAGATACTCCCTTAAAAAAAAAAAAGATTTAATCCGTTTATGAGAGAGAGAGCGTGCACAGGAATGGGGGAGGGGGCAGAAGGAGAGGGACAAGCAGACTCCCCACTGAGCAGGGAGCCCAACATGGCTGGATCCCAGGACCCCAGGATCATGACAAGCAGACACTTAACTGACTGGGCCACCCGGGTCCCCCTGAGATACTCCTTTGAGGGACTTGTGCATGGACTCATTTGTCCTGGGATTCAACACAAAGGCAGTAGTTTGAGAAGTGACCGGATTATAAGTGAAGGAGATACACTTGCCAATTCTGAAGTATCTGCTGGAGGGGTGGGACTAGTAGAACTTTGAAGATGAAGGTGCTGGTGAGTGCCATTTTTGCACTCTCCCTCTCCCTTGCTAGTGCTGGTGCCCAAAACACAGCCTTGTTAAAGCTGCAGGCATGCCTAGCTCAGTGTTCATCTCTGTAGTAGGTGTCCCCCACTCTAGCACTCTTCCCCTGTATGACTAAAGCCTCAGACATGCCTGACCATCATCACTTTCCCAAAGACTTGCTAAAACTAGTGGGCAAATGCCATCCACACAGGAGATGCCTCTTGACTGCATGCTCTGGAGGTCAGAGGGGCTTGTGTTCCTGGGCCCCATGCAACTGTTACAATCAGAAAGACAGTTCAGAGGGTGCCTGTGTGGCTCAGTCGTTAAGATCTGCCTTCGGCTCAGGTCATGATCCCAGAGTCCTGGGATCGAGCCCCACATCGGGCTCCCTGCTCCGCGGGAAGCCTGCTTCTCCCTCTCCCACTCCCCCTGCTTGTGTTCCCTCTCTCGCTATGTCTCTTTCTGTCAAATAAATAAATAAAATCTTGAAAGAAAGAAAGAAGAAAGAAAGAAAGAAAGAAAGAAAGAAAGAAAGAAAGAAAGAAAG
>NW_022589706.1:33561936-33781698 GCF_004348235.1 Phoca vitulina
AAGAAAGAAAGAAAGAAAGAAAGAAAGAAAGAAAGAAAGAAAGAAAGTAAGTTCAGGACAGGATATCACACCCAGTGCCCTGCACAAAGAGCACACTGAAATGCAGCCTTAGTCGGTCTATAAAAAAGCCCATTTACTTTTGTTGAAGCTTCCGTCTGAAGATATAAGCTTCAGGTGTGCCACACATCTAGAGGCTACAGAGGTGCTCTCAGGGAACATGGGCAGGGAGCCACCACCTTTGTGTCCTCCCTTGGCCTCACCACAGTAAACAGGTACCTCCCAGAAAGAAACTTATACACTCATCTGAAACACCAATTCTTGCAAGTGGGTACAGAAGACACCTCCAGAACTCTTGATCTGAAGATCAGCAGAGTCTATGATTGTGGTCCCACAGGACTGTACGTATTTACATAGGCTGAAAGCAGTTGCCTAAGGATCTGGCTTTCAGTCAGCCTGAAACTAGGTGTTAACTGAGATTCTTCCTTTTGGCACACCCTCAACAGTTAAGACCTAGGAAGAATAAATCAAGCTACTGAGACAATCACAAAGACTCAAGAGACAACCAAGTGCTAGGCAAGTTTGAACAATATTTCATATTCTACACAAGGCCACTCCTTCACATTGAGGAGAGGTACCTGTTTCACATAATACATAGAAACAAACACAGAGAGCCAAATAAAATAAAGAAACAGAGAAATGAATATGTTCCAAATGAGAAAATAAGACAAAACCTCAGAAAAAGACTTTAACGGACAGAACTAATCTACTTGATAAAAAAGTTCAAAGTAACAGTCATAAAGATGAAGGAAAAGTTAAACTTAACCAAAAAAAAGGCCACCATGACCTATTCACCCTCCACTTCCCATCTCAGAATCTAAACGTGGTCACCTTCGAGTAGAGAGTCCCGCCCGCCTGCCCAACACGGACACACGCGCTCTGCCACCCAACCAAAAACAAAACGTGAATTTGCAACGGGAGGAAAAAAGAAACAAAACTTCCAAGGCCCTGCTTTTTTTTCTTAAAAGTACTTTAAAAAGGAAAATTTGTTTGTATTTTTTTATTTACATTTTGTATTTTTGTACATATTGTTAGGGTTCAGCCATCTTTAATGATCTCAGATGACCAAACCAGCCTTCGGACCGTTCTCTGTCCTACTTCTGACTTTACTGGTGGTGTGACCATGTTCATTATAATCTCAAAAGGGAAAAAAAAAAAACCTTGTAAAAAAAAAAAAGCAAAAACAACAACAACAAAAAATATCTTATTCTGAGCATTCCAGTAACTTTTTTTGTGTATGTACTTAACTGAACTATAAGTAGTTGGTTTGTATGAGATGGTTAAAAAGGCCAAAGATAAAAGGTTTCTTTTTTTACCTTTTTGTCTATGAAGTTGCTGTTTATTTATTTATTTATTTTTTGGCCTGTTTGATGTATGTGTGAAACAATGTTGTCCAACAATAAACCGGAATTTTATTTTGTTGAGTTGTTCTAATAAAAAAAAAAAAAGAAGTGAAAGACCTGTGTACCAAAAGCTATAAGACATTGATGGAAGAATTTGAAGACACAAATAATGGAAAGATATTCCATGCTTAATAGATTGAAAGAATTAATATTATTAAGATGTTTACACTACCCAAAGCAATCTGAAGATTCAATGCAATCCCTATCAATATTCCAATGGTATTTTTTCACAGAAATAGAACAAACAATCTTAGATAGCCAAAGCAATCTTGAGAAAGAAGAACAAAGCTATAAGCATCAAGCTCCCTGATTTCAAACTATTTTATAAAACTATAGTAATCAAAATGGTATGGTATTGGCATAAAAACAGATACATAGATCAATGGAACAGGATAGAGAGTCTAGAAATAAACCTACACATATATGGTCAATTAATATACAAAAAAGGAACCAAGAATGTGCAATGGGCAAAGGACAGTCTCTTCAATAAATGGCATTAGGAAGACTGGATAGCCATGTGCAAAAAAATAAAACTAGACCACTATCTTTCATCATTTACAAAAATCAACTAGAAATGGATTAAAGACAGGAATTTAAGACCTCATGCCATAAAACTTCTAGAAGGAAACACGGGTATTATGCTCCTTGAGAACATCAGTCTTATCACTGGATTTTTGGATCTGACTCCAAAAGTAAAGGCAACAAAAACAAAGATAAACAAATGGGACTACATCAAACTAAAAATCTCCTGCAGAACAAAGGAAACCATCAACAAAGTGAAAAGACAATGTACTGGATGGGAGAAAATACTTGCAAATCATATATCCAATAAGGAGTTAATATCCAAAATATATAAAGAACTCAACTCAATAGCAAAAAAACCCCAAACAATCTAATTTAAAAATGGGCAGAGGATCAAAACACACGTTTCAAAAAAAAAAAAAAAAAAAGACATACAGATGATCAGCAGACATATGAAAAGATTTACAACATTGCTAATTATCAGGGAAATGCAAATCAAAACAATAATGAGATATCACCTCATACCTGTTAGAATGGCTATTATCAAAAAGATGAGAAATAACAGTGTTGAAAGGATGTAGAGAAAAAGGAACTCTTGTATACTATTGGTGGGAATGTAAATTAGTGAAGCCACAGTGAAAAACAGTATGGAGATTCCTCAAAAAATTAAAAGAATACAAAAACACTGGCTTGAAAAGATACATGCACTTTTGTGTTCATTGCAGTATTATTTATAATAGCCAAATATAGAAACAACCCAAGTGTCTATCAGATGAAGGGATAAAGAAAATGTGTGTGTGTGTGTGTGTGTGTGTGTGTGTATTCCATTGTGAATGTATGTGTATGCACAAATTATACGATTTCAGTTACATGTAGAATATAAAAACAAAACTATAAACAAAAAAACCTTATAGATATAGAGAATGGATTGATAGTTATCAAAGGGAAAGGGGTTCAGGGGTTGGATGAAAAGGATGTAGAGGGTCAATCATATGGTGATGGATGGTAACTAGACTTAGTGTGGTGATCACTTTGTAGTGTATTCAAATATCAAATTATTATGTTGAATGCCTAAAACTAATATGTTATACACCAATTTGACCTAAAACAAGAATAATCATACAATTTACAATGCTATTGTAATCAAAATAAATATAAATATTTATTTGTGCTACAGATAATCCTGCTGTGGGAGAACTGTGCATGATGTACAATACTTAGTACAGTGTTTACTTGGTATGGGGACTCATTAGCAATGTCCCTGAAGATCAGCTTAGGAAAAAATGATTTTAATATAACAAAAGTGAAAAGATTTCTGTAAATCTTATTTTCTCAGCAAGGGAAGAAAAATGATTCCTTAAGCAAATCTTTATTATTTTGTTGCTTTTATCATCAGCATCCTCATCATTATCAATTAAAGCAGCCTTGATTATTAAAATATGTGTTGCAAGTGACAGAAACATATCAGCAATCTATTTAAACAATAACAAAAAAATAAGTACTTGGCTTATATAACTGAAAAGTTCAAGAATAGTTTTCAAATAAAGCTGAATCCAGAGATTCAAAGTCTGTCAGCAAGGCCTTGATATTTTCTCTCCATCTCTCAGTTCTACTTTCCTTTTGGCCTCATTCTATGTTTGATTCTGTCCATGTGGTAGCAAAGTTGTCTTCTGGAAACTTGTGGCTTAAATGGTCCCCAGCACTTCTGCTTTAGAAGAACATTCTTACCATATATCTAATGTCAATCTCCACAATATGTTCTACTTTGACTTCCTTGAAGCATGTGCTATGCACTTGGGTTTTTCAGATAAGGGCATCCTAGATCTCATGCTCACTTGTGTGGAAAGTCGTCAGGGCTGCTCTTGAAAATAAAAGAAAGGAAATAGATCTTGAACAGAAAAACAATATTACAAAAATTATGAAAGATATAATACATTTTAAAAAAATGCATAAAGCATTTGCTCTATTTTTATAATGTAACTTTCAGAGTAACAGGTATAAGACTAAATTCTCATATCTTTCCATTTTCTCATCCAAATACCTACATCATATTTTGTTTCCATGTGTAAATACATTTTAGACCTAACAATGCAAGATAATGAGTAAATCTGGTGAACCATGTGTTGGGAGGGAGGGAGGAGGAGTTGGGGGACAAAAGGTCCACGTAGTTAGTCATCAGTGAAAATATTTTTAAGTTGGGTGGTCCATTATAGAAAGTTGAATTCAGAATTGAAACACCCACACAGTTTCATTTCAGAAGTATGCAAGGAAATAAATGTGAATCTAGAGAACCATACTAGGCTATCCAGGAAAAAAAATATTGCAAAATGCAATGGAGTTTAGTGAAATGGTAGGAGTTTAGTGAGAGAAGTTATGTGTGAAAGCAAGCCATATAGAAGGATCTGGTATCAGGAGAGATGGAAAGTCAAAGTTTGGGATTCTTTCATCAAAAAGAAAACAGAATCTTATTTAATATTCATCAAAAGATGGAGGAAAAACATACTGAGGTATTATCAGTTGTGCAATGCTCTAATGTCACTGTTAAAAGAAGTTTCTTGTCATTAAAATGAACACATGAAAGAAACCTTTTAAAAGCAAATACGATAAGGTTCCTTCTCCAAAATAGTCCTCTTTTCTTCTTAGGGTTTTCCTGAAGACGGAATTAAGCTTTCAGCATCCACAAAAAATTATTTATGCCTTCTAAAATACAATAATCTTTCTCCTAAGTAATATCTTTTTTCAAGAGTTTTTGTGGCATGGTGCAAACACAGTAACACCAATCACTCAAGGAGAGATCATTCACTTGTATACAATTTTTGTAGGAAACCTCCCCATGTAATGGAGACGCCTTCTTAAAAATTTGGATTTAGAGACAAATCTGAATTCTCTGAAGAGCGACAAAGTCTCCATTCATTTATAATTCTATAGATTAATTTTGTGGCATAGGTAGTATATGAAGAATATGTGGTATATACTTAAAATGCAAAAATTAGCCACAAAACTTTGGAATTTTAGCACATTGCCTAGCATATGTGCTTTGTTTTTCTTGTTCAAGAACAAGTGCCAGAATTCTGATAATATAATTATCTCAAATATTTCGGCACATGATTTTAATGAGCAAGTCCATGGATCTAGCAGAATTAAACCTTTTATCTCAAGTATGGAGCTATTAACATTTAGGTTTTATTAATTCAGGTTTGTTTTTTTTTTTTTTGTCTGTTAAAGAGATTGACATTTATTATCATAGTTTTAATGATAGAAAGAATCTTTGTAACTTTACTTTTAATTGGTCTCAGGTCAACAGCTTTATAATTTACAAAGTCTTCCACCTACAAATTGAAAATAATAGGACTGTTTACATCCCTGATATAAAGAATAACATGTCTGAAGTTTCCTAATTCTCCTTCCTGTCTAGATTTATCAATTTCCCCATCCCACAAAGATTTATTTAAAAACTACTACATTCCCAGGACATATGCCTACAAATATTATTTCAATTCACCACACTAAGTGAAATTGCAAGGCAGATTTAAAAAGGAGGATACTCAGACTTACTTTACTCTGTCTTCCAGGTGAGAAGAACCCTTTAGACAATTTCTTCTCAAATATCTTCATTTCCTTATCTAAGGGTAGGACCATTGGTGGCACTCTGTATCTTCCTTTGACTCAGGGAATTTTGATAACTTTCTATTATGATGCAAATCAAATATGTATAATTGTTTGAGTTATAAATTTTTACCTTTGTTCAATTAGCTATGAAGGCTGTGTGAGTACACTCTTGAATTTTTATAAGTGTATGCTAGACACAAATGTATTTCAATTTGATACTTGTTTCCAAGATCTGGGATTATATGGTCCCCTGGGAACATTTGTAGTGTAAGTCCAAGTGTTATCTGTAATAAGAAGCCAAGTTCCCACAGAATAAAAAGACAGAAAATAAGATGGAATTCCCAAAGAGAAATGTCAAAAGTTCTTCCTTTCTGCCTCTATTGACCTTTACCCTAATTGTCATGGTAACTAGAGGAGGGATAAGATAGGGAGGTTATAGAAGATGTTTTCTCTGCACAAGAGCACGGCCTATATAATTGGATAAAAGATCTACTCCTGTAAGTTGGGCTTGGGGCGTGCAATTTTCAGTCTCCAAAATGCCAATAGCCATTCAGCTATCTATCTTCTTCACATACTCAGAACTATACTGGTATCACAACTCTTAAAGTGAATGGCCTCTTGGAAATAATAATGCCTCTAATAAAGGTATGTGCAAAAGTTGCTATGGAGTAACTGATTCTTTAGGAATTAGAAAGGCTCAAAAGAGGAAGTACCATATTGTTTGGTGATGAGAAGCTTACCAAGAAGAAACAGTGAGGAGGCATATTTCAGGTCCAAAGAACTCATCTGCTAAGTGCATTAAACAAATACTAAAGCCAAATTAGACTTCATAAGTTTCAAGATGAACAAATTATCTACATTTTTCCCCATGAATGCAAACTGAAACCTCAATTTCAATAAACTTCCTTATCAACATTCCATTTCTTAGGAAATTAAGAAACATTTGGATAGTTTCATGCAGTACATTACAATTATTAGGGGGAAAAAAAGTAATTTCAAGAGACGAGTGGGATAATTTGGTAGTCAAGTATAACTTTGTGTTCTCAAAAAGGAGGATCCACTTTTTCAGGGTTTCTAAATAAAATTCAAAGGAAATGTGAATCTTTTTTCCAGACTTACTGAAGAACTGTGTTTACAACTTGCATGTATCCATTCATGAGTAATTAATCCCCTCTTGCTTTCCACTCCAGCCTGCAGCCTTGGACTTCATTTACCTGACTTCATTTATCCTGCACTCATCGTTGTATCTAAGTTCCTGCTCCCACTCACCTACCTACCTACACTACATGTTTACTTACCTGTTGAGAGTTTTTTTCATTTTATTGCCTTACCTTTGCATTACTCCTGAGGTGACACTTAACTTTAGGACCAAGTTTTTTCTACCGACCACTGTTAACTTGGACAATAATCTAGAGAAAGGCATTCCATAGAATTCATCTATTATCCTCCATGGACTATAATTAACGGTTGCCTATAGATAACATTCTCCTGTAAAAGCCACTATTTTTTACAGGATTATTAAAATGATTAAAATGTAACATTATTGTGTCCTAATAGGGCATATTGGCTCAAACTATCCACAGGAATGCAAAGCACATAAGACTATAAATTTCTACAATAATCTCTAGCTTATTTGTCTCTTATGTTTCCTGTGCTGTGATTCTCACTCCCTTCATGATAGGAGAATGTGTCATCATAAATCGGTGTTGGCTGTAGCGTCAAAGCAAGATTACACTGGGGGAAGAATCAAGTCCCTGCTCTGTTGGAGCCGACAAAGACAATAGCATCAATCTGACCCTTTTATAACCTCATTCTGCAAGCCTCACTTCCCTCATCTCTCATGGAGAGTGTGAGCAGACCCACCTATCATGTTTTTACCCAATAAAGTGGCCCATGTGTTTGCAGAACATCTTGTTTTCCTCTTATTCATATTTTGACTTGGCATTTATAGCAGTTGGGTTAAAAAAAAAAAAAGCCACAGTCTGATTTGTCTGCAACAGACAGTCTAATTAAATTGGAGGGGAGGGACAGATGCACAAAGCTGCTGAACTGCTCATAATACAAAACATGGCAGCTTCAGTTTGGGAAAATCTAGCAAGAGGGTGCCAACAATTTCTGCTCACTGAACTAGCTGAAGTATGTAATTATGTTAAGTTCCCTTATTTTAATTCCAATTTCACATATATCGCTGATGCATTTGGAAAGAGCTTAGAAGGCCATTATTTGGGTTGTGATAAAAGAATGATATACACATGATTCACCAATGCTGTAATTTTCTCTGACTCAGATTTTTTAATATTAAAAGTGTTATTTTTACAGAATAAGTATTTATGCATAGGTTTTTTTTTCATCTATTAAAATTTTTCCCTATATTATTCAAATCAACATCAGTTCTTTGATACTTAAGAACGGCGTGCAATCAAGAGCTCCAACTGCTGTTTGTAATATTGAAAACCTGAAGCAAACCTTTATGAACAGAAGCACAAACTGCTTGCATCTCTAGTGGCAAATCCTCTGTCAAGCTGTTTTACAATCTGCACCATCAGTATAATATCAGTCTTTCAAATTGCTGTGGGCATTCATGTTGTTACTGTGGGACAGATGCTAATCTCACACTGATCTATTTGTCTATTTCATCCCATCCTACCTCAAAAGTTACAAAAACTATAGGCATCGCCAGTTTTCAGGGTGAAAATATGTTTACGTATGTGTAGGTAATACATGTTGCCTTCAAAATTCAATTTTTCAGAATAATTTACAAGATTCAGGCTCCCATTTGAATATAAAAGTTTCAAGGGAAAATTGTTATAAACTTATAACTTAAAAAAATCATTGAAGAGCTGACAATACAGGAACCCTAATTGAAATAAACTTCAAAAACTCTCAGTCCTTTATAAGAGAGAAAACATTTATATCTGTTTTATCCTTAACAAAATACAAGACAGAGCAACAAAAACAATAAAAGGCAAGAAAATGTGATTCCTGATCAAGAGAGGAAACAGTCAATGAAAGCAGACATAGAGATAGCCCAGATGGATTTTAAATTAAATGTGATAAAAGTCCAAAAATTTTAATGGAAAAAGTATACAGCATGAATGCAGAAATGGAAAATTTCAAGAGATATGTGGAAGCCATAAAAAGGAGTGACATATATGATAAATATATCACAAAACTTAAGTGAGTAAAGCTTATAATACTTTAATGTTATTAAAATATAATATAAAATATATCCCCAGTAAAAGGGAAAGCAAAGCATATTGCCATGATTTGTCTTTAACTTTTATTCAAATACAATAACTCTAAAAATAACTATGTGAGGGGCGCCTGGGTGGCTCAGTTGGTTAAGCGACTGCCCTCGGCTCAGTTCATGATCCTGGAGTCCCGGGATCGAGTCCCGCATCGGGCTCCCTGCTTGGCAGGGAGTCTGCTTCTCCCTCTGACCCTCCTCCCTCTCATGCTCTCTGTCTCTCATTCTTTCTCTCTCTCAAATAAATAAATAAAATCTTTAAAAAAAATAAAAATAAATAAAAAAATAAAAATAACTATGTGACACTTGGTTAAAGATGACAAGTTTAACATAAGCAATAGCCTCCACGCCTTCTTGAAAGCTTATTTTTAAAAAACTATTTTTGAAAGAGGAGTAAGCTCAAAGAACAAAGGGAGAAAAATTCTGGAAGCTGAAACCAGATGGAAAAGTAGTAATTGATTAAATAGATCTAAGAAAGCTGAGTCCTAATGCAATAATGAAACCTGAGAATCTCTTGGATGACCCAATGCACACCATAGAATCAATGACTCAGGAGTTGGCAGTACCAAGTACTCATGGAATAAATGTGGCAAAATAATATCAGGAAGGTCAGTTGAAACTTTGGACCACCAGATCACCTCCCTTCCTCTGCATAGCTAAGGATCGGCTACATTACACACACACACACACACATACACATTCATGAATACACACATGAACACCCCAACTAGGCAGATGATTGGTGGTTTATTAACAGGGGAGGAATAATTAGAATATCTCTGATCCAATTTGAAGACCAGAGTACTATACTAAAAACAAAGAAATCAAGGGAAATTTAAACACTAAATATATTATCTTGCCAGGATCCCAGAGGTGAAAGCCATAATTTATGTCCCATAAGCCCCTTGAAAGAGTTTTCCTGGGAGTTTGGCCAGCCCAAGAGAAAAGTCCTGCATGTAATAACATCAAGGATTTCTCTAATAAGCAGCACTGCTAGATTACTCCACAGGAGAGCCCATGGTCTTTTCTATATGCATAGAGCCTCCAATCAGTTTTTTAGCACCCTTTTTAAAATACTAGTCTACTGTGAATTGTGCAAGACTGTTGAATCTCAGATCTGTACCTCTGAAACAAATAATGCAATATATGTTAAGAAAAAAAAAAAAGGAGAAGATAGCAGGAGGGGAAGAATGAAGGGGGGGAATTGGAGGGGGAGATGAACCATGAGAGACAATGGACTCTGAAAAACAAACTGAGGGTTCTAGAGGGGAGTGGGGTGTGAGGATGGGTTAGCCTGGTGATGGGTATTAAAGAGGGCATGTTCTGCATGAAGCACTGGGTGTTATGCATAAACAATGAATCATGGAACACTACATCTAAAACTAATGATGTAATGTATGGTGATTAACATAACAATAAAAAAATTTTTTAAATAAAATAAAATAAAATAAAATACTAGTCTATAGTCAAAAATGAATATACATTTGAGGCACATTGCTATTATGAAAGACAAAAGCCAAGACAAGCAGAAACAAGTAACAGAGAAAAGAGGTTACAAGAGAGAAGAAAATCACACACACACACACACACACACACACACACACACACACATTTTCAGAGAAATAAAAGGAATAAGAATATACTAAAAAAAGGAGACATTCAGTGAACAAAGAAATGAGTTCTTGGAAACTAAATATATAATATTAGGAATGAAAAGATTAGTAAGATAAATGGAAGATAAAGTTGAGAAAATCTCCCCAAAAGTAGAACAGAGAGATTAAAAAAAAAAAAAGGAAATAAAGTAAAATAGGCTAGAGGACCAAGCTAGGGTACTTAACATCCTAATAATAGGTGTTTCAAAAAGAAACACCGAAAAATGGAGGTGGAGGAAGAAAGAAAGGCAAAAAAATTCAAGAAAATATTCTAGAGCTCAGATTCATAAGATTCCACATTGAAATACTCACCTGGTATCCAGTGCAATGGGTGAAAATAATCCCACCCAGTAACATTGTATCATATAGCCACACAGATTGTAAAATACACAACTTGAAGGGTAACATTGTAAATGACAATGTGAATGAACTTCCTTTCACATGTACCTTCTGTAATGGTGCCCGGGGTTTTTGTAGTGAAGTGGTCCTTCTCAGCAATGTATGCCATTGTGAAATTTTAGAAAGCAAGATAAAAAGAAAATTCCATGAAATTTCTGAGAGAGAGAGGCTTCATATAAAGATACGAGATTCTCAACAATACTGGAAGCTAGAAAACAATGGAGAAAAATCTTAAAAACTCTTTTAGGGGGCGCCTGAATGGCTCAGTCAGTTAAGCATCTGCCTTCAGCTCAGGTCATGATCCCAGGGTCCTGGGATCCAGTCCCACATCAGGCTCCCTGCTCAGCGGGGAGTCTGCTCCTCCACCCCCTTGTGCTCTCTCTCACTTACTCTCTTAATTAAATAAATAAAATTAAAAAAACAAACAAACAAACAAATCTCTTTCAGGGCAAAATGCTTTCCCAGTTAGAATCCTATAAGAAATCAAACAATTGTGAGCGTAAAAACTGAGATCTCCAGAAAACTGGAGATCCAAATTAAGAAAGAAAACAGAATTCCTAGTTTAATGATATGGGGAAATATCAATATAAAAACCCTCAGACGTAGGGATGAACCGGTCTAAATCAGAACAAGAAACTTCTGGAAAGCATTTCTTCAAAAATGTGAAATTTATAGAAGAACTAATGTGACCGGATGAAATAAAAGGAGATTACAAAATTAGGGAACAAACTGGGGATAGTAAGTGATACATGTTTGGAAAACTAAGCAAACATGTAAAAAGGGCAATTTTTTTAACTATAAAGAATTTTAAAAAATGCACAAGAATGAAAAGTAATCACGGCATACCATATGGGTCAGTTGGGAAGGCAGTCACATAATCATGAAAGTTTTAATACTTTAAATATTAAATATTGATCTTACAGAAATTATACCAGGATAATAACAAGATGGGGAGATAGTAAGAGAAGGGAGGTGTCATGGGTTATACATGAAAAAGAGTTAATCTTCCTCTTCTATATTGGGAAGTAAATTGATAATGCCAAAAGAGAAAATCAAAAAGTAGAAGGTATCTACAGGGGAAAGGAAAAGAATCAGGGCTCCTTTGTGAAGTAGCAAGCAAGGAACAAGGCCTGTAGAACTATTTCTCTCATTAAATTGTGGGCAGAATATAGGAAAATCTGCACTACAGATGTTATGGGGTCTTCTAATTTAACGATTTGCTGCACAACTACTATCAGGATTTATGGTAGCTGTAGAGATGTGCATAAATGGTTTCCTCGGTTCTTGATAAGCACTTGTGTTTCCTGCTGAAAATTGTCAACTGGCTGGTCAGTCAATTTGCCTAATTCTCACCAGCCCCAGTCTCTGCGAGTAGACCCTGGACCCTCAATCCACATACACCTTTGGCTCTATTTGACCATGGACCACTATAATGCTACTTAAACTGATTTCAAGTATCACCCCTACCTAGAACTTCATAGTTCTTTGAATTCTGTAATTTGGCTATCTGGTGGTATAATTTTGTGGTTAAAATCTTTGTAGTGGTTGAGAGTCCGCAACTGGACTGCTTGGATAAGAACTTACTACTTCTACAACATTAGGCAGTTGCTTAGTCGGTTTATTGATTCATAAAGTGGGATTAATAGTACTACCTACCCTATAGGATTAAATGTTAAATTAAATCCATGTAATAAGTTTATTGCAGTACTTGGCATTTAGTAAGTTCAAAAGAGATGTTAGCTATTATTTTTATTATCTTCTCAGCTCCAAACCTAAAGGTCTATGATTCCCCTTGAATTCCTCAGCTTCTTCTATAGCCCGGGTCACTTGATTGCCAGTATTTCCAACTACCCAGCAACTTGGAGCTTTGGAGCTGTCATGCAAATGAAACTAGAGGGGCTGTCTGTGGCTTTCCAGACATCTTCAAAACAAGTATGCAAATTGGATTTAAACAGCCAGCTTGGATTACATATGAGGAAATGATTCCAACACTTACAAACACCTTCTGTAAAAATAACAAAAAGACAAGACCATGATCAAATATAGTGAAAGCAAAATAAAATTCCAAAGGTATGACTTTGACTTTTTATTTAAATATATTTTAGTCCTGTATAACATTCACAAAGACACAAAACCTGAAAAGAAGGTAAACATACAAAGAAAGTGGGAATAAAAAATTCTGCACCAATATGGAAAAAGAAAATGAGAATAAACATAAAATTTTAAGAATAAACATAAAGTCTTCTAACTGTAAGGACAGCATAAATCCACAGAGATAATTAAAACACAAATAATCTAAGATGTGGCCATAATTGGTAGTACCTGAATCCTCAGAATCCTGAAGTTCCTAAAAAAAAATTCGAAAAGATCTATGTGTTTTGCTTCTAATTTCAGTTTATCATTGCTTTATTTAAAACAAGACACTGAGGATAAGCAATGAGGAACTATATAAAGGAAAGGGTGCTAAGGATCTAAGAAACACAAATTTCACTTGTGTCAAGGTGTCTCAAAGGGTATTTTTGCATCTAGATGCAATTAGAATTCCAGATAATGTACCAGTAAAAAATGCATTATGGTTTTTTAAACTTGAAATGCAACTCATTTGTTTAATTATTTAAACACTATGCTCTTACGTAATAATAAAAACATTTATTTGATGAGATAATGAACAATACTTTCCTTCTCCACTGATGGATTGGAATCCAAAAATCAGACTGAGACATAAATGAAAAGGGTACTTAGACTGCCATCTAGTACACATTTTTTTGTATAGCATAATTTCCAAAGCTGTTTGAATAACATCTCTAGCACTGGAACAGATATATGCTTAAGCACCACTGCTTTTTTTAATGTGTTGAAAATTGTATATGAGATGTCCTTTTCACTCTTTGACCTAAATTCTTCTCCTAAATATTAATTTGTGAATGTTTCAATCTATATATCAATTTATTAGTACTTCATTCACTTGGCCCAGATGTAGAACTGTAATCTATTAAGGATTTTCTTCAAAGGCCTCATTTGAAATAGTCTTACTAACCTGTTATTTTCCTTCTCTAGAAAGTATACAAAGATTTGAGCCAGGAGTCTCTCAAGATTCAACATGCTTTGTGAAAGTATTCACCTTTTTCAAAGAGAAGGCATTCTTTTTTTTATTGGCACAAGAATAGTTATGTTGATGATTAAAATTAGGTGGAAATATTTCCATTAACAGTTCTCCTGGACTGTGTTCTGATATCTATTTATAAGCCTTTTGCCACTAACCACAGAGGTTCATGTCTGCTCTATCTGCAAGAGAAGGAGGGAAGACAAACTAGCAGGGATTAGAAGACAGAAAGACACCCAAATAGTGCATCCAAAATGAGCAGAACAAAGCAATACCTCAAGACTTACAGAACACCATTGAGATTGACATTAAAACTTGATCAGTAAATGTTCTAATTTGGCATCAGATAGGAATAGGCTACAATCCCTCAGACATTTAAGAATTGAGCGGAAACTTTAGGTCTTTCACATGTCCTTGGAGCTCTTGCAGAAAATGAAGAAATGCTCAACTTTGCTCCAGGATAAAAAACAAACAAACAAACAAACAAAACTTGACTGACCTGTTGACAGGTAATCTTAGGCTATTCAACTCGATTTAATCACACACATTTTTACTGAGCTCCTTTTATGGGCCAGGAGATGTAAGAACAACTAAATCATGGCGTATCTCATGAACAACTTACCATATGTTGATGATACAAATTTCAGTATTTAGAAAACTTTCAAAAGGCTAAATTGTAACAAAGCGAAAAACCTACCCTTGCCGATTTTCTATTGGAGGTTGAATAATGACCTGTCAGTTATGCAGCTCAAAAGATTCTTACATTGAGAAGAAAGATATCTTAGATGCCATTTTAATGCATTATTCTCCGGTTTTGTTATAAATTGAAATATTTCAATATTAAGTAAAAAATCAAAGATAATAGAACATTGTATTTCATTAAGAAGTACCACAGTTTTACTCAATGGCAAAGCTTTGAATAACCAAGTACCTTAAGATATTAATGAATCAGGAAATAAACTTAATTTTTTTTCCATAATCTCTGCATTGTAAAAAAATAATGTCAAAATAAATGCCCAAATTATAACATATAACTATAAGATAACTTAAGAATATTTAACCATTTATCTACTTTATCCTTCAGTGTGTTAGGTTTCCTTTTAAATACTTTTTATCTGATCTTAGAATATTTAATTGGAAAAGACAAGTCCAGGATCACAGTCCTAGTCTAGACTGCCAGAACAATGCCAAGCAAAGCCCAATTTGTATCTGCAGCACCATCAGCGGCCACCCACTCTCTTCAGTCCTATCTCACCCCATGGCTTACTTTAAAGAGCCTATGAAGATCTGAATCCTAAAAGAAGCAAAACCAATTATTTATGCATATTTCAAAATGTAAGAAATTCAGCCAAAGCTTGATTCCAAAACAAAAACAATGCTTTAAGTGTGTTCATTAGCACACACACACACACACACACACACAAATGGAAGTGAACAAAACATTCAATTCAATAATATGAACTGAACCCATCTGTAAATTCCTCTATAAAATAAAATTGAATGCAATTTAGCTTGTTTTCACATTAGATGCTCTCTTAAATTGATGTGAACACAGTATACCTACCCTTTTTCTTCTTTCACTTCATCTCCTCCATGAAGTTCTCTTTCTAGATAAATATCCCTTAATAGTCAGTAGACCACTCATGTCGGGTCTCTTTGGCCTGTGTTTCCAGTTGTCTGCTGCATTAGTTTGCTTGGGTTGCCATAACAAAATACCAAGACTGGGTGGTTTAAAGAACAGAAATGTATTTCCTCAAGTCTCAGATCAGGGGTCTACAGAGTTAGTTCTGAAGCCTCTCTCCTTGGCTTGTAGATGGCCATCTTATTCTGATACTTTCACACAGTGTTTCATGTGTGTCTATGTTCTAATCATCCCTTATTATTAAGACACCAGTCATATTGGATTAAGGCCCACCCAGAAGACTTCATTTTTGACTGGACGACTGGATTTCCTGTGACCCCTAATGCTTTAAGATTTTCTCACTGTCCAGTAATCCAGCATCTTTAGAAAAATGTACAACTTCAAGGAAGAAAGTTATTTATAAAAGGAATGAATACAGGTTGTTGGCTTTATAAAAGAAAGAAGTTTTATGAAAATTCATAATAATCTTTTATCTGTTTTTCAAATCTATACCTTCTCTTTTCATATTTTCTTAAGGCTATCCAGAGTCATATCTAAAGTGGCTGCTCCCCTTAGTAAAAGTTCCATATTGCAAGTCAAACTTATGGCCAAATATGAAACATAAACCAGTTTATGGAATACAGATGTGAGACAACTTATTCTGCTTACTAATTCACACGCCTATAATTAAGCCTGGGCCTATGTGAACTACACATTTCATTGCAAATGTACATTCAGGAATATTTATTATCACATCCTTCTGAAAATATAAGAGAAGTATTGTGAGGACCCTAAATCACTCCCTGTGCACTAAGCACTATAGGCCAAGAAGGTGAGATCAGGTTCAACCATTCAACAAAATTATTTCAGTGTGAAGCCTGCTTACCTGCTTTCCTGAGATTTCAAGTTTCCTGTCCTCTGTATGCTTTGAATTTTGACAACTCATGGATGCATTAAAAGAAAAAATTAATAAATTTTTAAATCTTGAAGTTCATCCAACATTTAAATTATTTTTAGCAAAAGATTTATTCAAGTAGCTGGTCATTCAGTAGAAGTCCAAAATTCTTATTTTCAGTATACTTTAATCTTATGTTATTGCCCATATTATTGTTAATGACTTAAATAATTTGGAGGCATAGGAGTAATGTTAAAATATTATTTTTAAGATTCTTGAAACTTCCTATGACCTTAGTATCCTTAATCTTGTAAATCAAGAAAAATAGTTAAACACAGTCAATCAAAATGAAGAATTGATTTGCATTAATTCTTGGAGACTGACAAATATCTAAGAATATGACATGGCTAATTCAGTTCCAATAATTTCCAAATTAGTATTATTAAGACTATAGAGCATTTATGTTAAATAGTGAATTGAATATACATGATTTCATTTTTATTGGGCTATATATGCAATAATTGATTGAGGTTATTATATCCAGGATTGCTTGTTTCATCTCATTACCTACATGTCATCATAAAAATATCCTAAGATAATAGAACTTTGAGCAAGTAAATATTAATGTGGGTGTAAAATAGATGTCTCACACTGGCAGTTGGATTTTGTCTTAAATGTATTTCTTTTAGTTGGTACAACTAAGATTAGAGAAATGTTAGTAAGCAATAATTATTATTTGAAGATTTTAAATAAAATTCCGTGGCTTCATTTGAAAAACTGTTTATCTTACAACAAAATCAACTTCCCTACATGGTGACAGTCAGATGGAATTGAGCAGTCACTGCCTGTTTAGGCGGGACAAACAAGACCTCATTGCCCCACAGCCTCCACCACTTCCTACAGTTACTCCTAAACACATTCACCTTCCTGACCACAAAGGCATTCATATTTGCCACACTTTATATCAAAGGAGAAAGATGGAAAATATGCAGAATTGGAGGTGTTGTCCAGGTTTGAATCAAGTTCTTAGTGGAGCTGAGAATGTTGTAAGACACATCACTATTGCAGACAAAGTCTAAAAGGAAAGATATCCACATTCATCGTCAAAATATAAAAATGCATTTTTCAAGAGTATAAATAGCTAGAAAAAAAATAGAATGTGTTTTATGGAACTTTGTAATGTTAACTGCAAGATCCTTTACATGTGTTTTGACATCAAAAACATTCTGAATTCTTTAGTATTAAGTATATTTTATTCATGTCTAAGTCTTAGAAATTGGTGGTCAATATAATTAACATAAAGCAACTTATCATTGAGTAGAATATTCATTTAACTAGAAAAAATAATTCCTTTAATGATTTGTGTACAATGAATATAGTTTAAAATGGTTTACACTGTTCTTAAAAATCTTTTAAGTTAATTCTTTTCCTAAGGGGCTTATATGAGTTGCTTATATAATGGTTCTATAAAAGTATCAGAGGGGAGAAGTAATAACATGTATCTTATACTGTGGTTAGAATATAGTAATTAAGTCCATAATATTATGAAATCCATTGGATAACATTATAAGTCAAGTTGAAAACCATATTGCTAAAGCACTGATATCTTTGGCATTTGATATTTATCAAGTGAAGAACCATCTAGTATTGTCAGTAAAATAAGATTTGGAGAGTCTCTTGCTATTATGTTTTTTTCATTAAAAAACAAATGGGGGGCACGTGGGTGGCTCAGTCGTTAAGCGTCTGCCTTTGGCTCAGGTCATGATCCCGGGGTCCTTGGATCGAGCCCCACGTCGGGCTCCCTGCTCCGCAGGAAGCCTGCTTCTCCCTCTCCCACTCCCCCTGCTTGTGTTCCCTCTCTTGCTGTGTCTCTCTCTGTCAAATAAATAAATAAAAATCTTAAAAAAAAAATGGAATTTTTTTCTTATAGCTAAATTTTTAGAGTGTAATGGTTAAGATTAAATATATAAGAAACTGGAAACTTAAAATAGATTTCTAAAAGTAATTAAGTAGAAATAGTGCTTTGCACAGATAGTATTGAGGAAATGAGAAAAGTTTAATACTTAAAAAAGAATATTCAAAAATTATATTCTTTATAATGTGATTGAAATATAACAAAATGACAGATAAATTCAGAGAGGAGAAAAAATGTATTTTAAACTGTGCTTTACTTTTTAAAATAAGAAAGAAAGAAAGAGAGAGAGAGAGAAAGGAAGGAAGGAAGAAAGGAAGGAAGGAAGAAAAAAATGAAAAGAGAAATTATGAGACACAGAATCTCAGTGGTAAAAGTGACCTGAGAAGGGCGCCTGGGTGACTCAGTTGGCTAAGCGACTGCGTTCGGCTCAGGTCATGATCCTGGAGTCCCTGGATCGAGTCCCGCATCGGGCTCCCTGCTCGGCAGGGAGTCTGCTTCTCCCTCTGACCCTCCCCCCTCTCATATGCTCTCTCTCATTCTCTCTCTCTCAAATAAATAAATAAATAAAATCTTAAAAAAAAAAAAAAAGTGACCTGAGAAGTCATCACACTCAGCCACCTACCCAGTTAATAAAAGAATGCTTTCTGGGGGTGCCTGGGTGGCTCAGTCGTTAAGCATCTGCCTTCGGCTCAGGTCATGATCCCAGGGTCCTGGGATCGAGGGTCCTGGGATCGAGCCCCACATCCAGCTCCCTGCTCAGCAGGAAGCCTTCTTCTCCCTCTCCTGCTCCCCCTGCTTGTGTTCCCTTTCTCGCTGTGTCTCTCTCTGTCAAATAAATAAATAAAATCTTAAAAAAAAAATGCTTTCTGGAAAATGGTAAGGCCATTCCCAATGAGGAATAACATACAACTATTATATAGGCTTATAAATTAATAAATGTTAACATTAAGCCAAAATCTTCTTTTCTTCTATTTGTACAGGTCAGCCCTATTTTGATCTTTGTATCTGTAAAATTAGTCGTTTTTCAATTTGCACTTCATGGTGTAGACATAACATCAAAGAGTGTAGTAATTCTGGTTTGCTTACTGTTGGAGTAGGTTAACCATGTTGGAAGTATGGCCTGGTATCTTTCAGTCACTTTGTCTTCTGGAAATGTTAAGACATTACCTCTAACTATGACCCCTATTAACAGGAATCACCGCTATTGAGTTTCCAAATTATTCAACTATTTTTTATTTGTTTGATTTTGGGGGTTTTTTGTCCACCCACCTCCCCCAATCTCTGCATAGAATCATTTCATTATTCCCTTCAGAGAAAATATGAAAAAATTTTTTTGCAAGTTTTAAAGTGAGTAAAACCTGGGGTTAATCCAAGTTCCGTTAGATCATACTAACCTGCTAATTAGTGCACCACACGTTTACTAGAAAAACAATGTGAATCAAATATTCACAACTCATTTTCTTTTCTTTCTTTTTAAAGATTTTATTTATTCATTTGAGAGAGAGAGAGCATGAGGCAGGGGGAGGGGCAGCGGGAGAGACTCCCTGCTAAGCAGGGAGCCCGATGTGGGGCTTGATCCAAGGACCCTGGGATCATGACCTGAGCTGAAGACAGATGCTTAACCAACTGAGCCACCCAGGCACCCCATCACAACTCATTTTCAAAGATTAAATTAAGGTATTATTGTTACTCAAGAATTTTTTAAGTAGACCCAATGATCTGTCCTTTCTCTACTGTACATCTACATATCTCATTCAAAAAACAAATCTTTTCCATGGAAATGTTCATGAATGCAAAATTCAGTAAGTCAGGCAGTAGTGGAAGAAAAAAAATGTCTTTTGAAAAGTCCTGCCTGATATAATTTATTCAAGGCTATTTACCAAACATGTTGAACTATTTGAGAAGAAAAGTACTACCTTTCCATTTGGCTATTTGCTCAAGAGCCATAACCTATGGCTTGAAACCCCTAGAAATTTCTAATATAAGCTTGTAGTTACAATTTCCTGTGGAAATAGTGGTAGACCGAATTATTGTTCTCAACATTTGCAACCCCACTCCCACCCCTAATAGTGTGATAACACCTGCCCAATGTATAATGTATCATCAATCCCTGCCTCATTGATTTTAGGCTTGACCAGGTGATATACTCTTGACAATGTGTGACTAGGTGTGCTGTTGGTCATGTTAAGTAGAAGCTTTAAATTTATTCTAGAGTTTGTTTCAGGCTCTCTTGTGTTACTGTCCTATGCAATGAGAATAGCATGCCCCAAATAATGGTAGATTCCTCAGCCCAGGACCTGAGATGAAAAGGCATTTTGGAGCAGACTTAGCACTGGTCACCAGCCTGGACCACAATCACAGTAGCCCTACAGACTTTATGACACTTCAGCAAGAAATAAATGTTTTTGTGCTACAGCCCCTAAAATCTGGGAGTCGTTTGTTACATAGCATAATCTAGCATCAAGTGATTAATGTGCTAGCCAGTAACTTTGATCATAGTCTCAAGGGAGGTTTGTTATCCCCCAAAAGGGTCAAGAATTAGTGTTATATAATGTGCTATGACAGCACAAAGTGATTTGGATATTTAGCAATTCTCTGCTATATTTTTTCATGATACGCTGCCAGGCTAGATAAGTCAGCCTACAGGTTCATTCTAGAAAAAGATTTTCACGTTAATCATGCTTATCATTTAGTTTATCCTCACAATGTAGAAAAGTAAATTACTCTAGTGTTTTAGCCTCTAACTTCTTCATCAAAGTCTTATTTGTTACCTGATAAATCTCCTTTACATTCTGGATTTCTAATTAACAAAGGTTGAACTAGAAAACTGTTATTATAAAAATTGCATCCCAATCTTTTCCAAGCACTTTAAAATATGAATTGTCATTTAAATATTTGAAGAATACATCTGTTTTATTTTCAACTACGTATTACTGAAAGATGTCACACATACTACTTACCTGTTGTTCAATCAATGTCCAGATTCTTGAAATTCCTAGACTCCTGTAATTTACAAGATATAGAGATCCGAAGAGCAATACTCAACTTTGGTGACATGTTGTGGATCAGCACACTGAGTTTCAGAAAGGTTACAGATATAACTAAGCTCACATAGCATGTCAAAGTCAGAACTCAGACTTTAAACTATGATTTGTACTCATAATCTACTCATTGCCACTAAAACACACTGTGATTTAAAAGAGTGTGAATAAACAGCCTCTTGACTGACTTGAGTGTTAGTAGGTAAGCAGAATTTGTGAACATTCAGGAATTTTGTCATTCTTGATAGGCCCTTACCAAAACTTAAGATCAGGATTGTCTGAGGGCTTGAGATGCAAAACTGTTTAAAGTCCTAAGAAGTTTCCCTGTGACCTACTCTCCATTTATTATTCTTTAATAATTCTTTTTTTTTTATGTAGTGTTCCGTGATTCATTATTTGCATATAACACCCAGTGCTCATTACAACACATGCCCTCCTTAATACCTACCCCCAGGTTCACCCATCCCCCCACCCCCTCCCCTCTGAAACCCTCAGATTGTTTCTCAGAGTCCATAGTCTCTCACGGTTCATCTCCCCCTCCGATTTCCCCCTGCCCCACACTTCAGTTTTCCCTTCCTTCCCCTAATGTCCTCCATGCTATTCCTTATGTTCCACATATGAGTGAAACCATACAATAATTGTCTTTCTCTGCTTGACTTATTTCACTCAGCATAATCTCTTCCAGTCCCATCTATGTCGATGCAAATGGTGGGTATTCATCCTTTCTGATGGCTGAATAATATTCTGTTCAGTGTTTCCCAACTAGCTTCTGGGTATGCATTTGGTGATCCTGAGTACATGATGAGTAAGTATATGACTCAAAAGTATAATTCACCTCTCCAAAAGTCAAATACATGCACAGAAAATCCCCCGGAAGCTATTTTAGAAATCAATCATCACTTATATCTACCTTTGTGCATAATTTAATCATTAAAAAAAATACATAGTTCAGTCAAATTAATTCAACAGTTTTCAACTGCCTAAAATATACCCCAGGCACCCTATTCTATAGGAGAGATACCAAGGTGAATATGGTACAGCATTTGTCCTCAAAAGTGTCCACATTCGAAACTAGACACCCCTAGATCTGAGAGCTAGTGTGCCACTTTCACTGTGAAATCATATAATCTAAGTTTTTAATTTATATAAATGTAGTCATAAAGCCTACAATACACCGCTTTCCCTCATGAAACATCGATCTATGACCACTGCTGCTTTTTTATTTGAAAACTCCTACCGTGACTGAGGACTCATCCTGAAGCCTGTTCTATCAGAGGGTGTGGCAATTAGTTGCCAAGGGTCACATCCTTATATTGCTTTGAGAAGTTGAATGTGATTTTCATGCAAAACATACTTAAATGTTATATTCGCATTCCTCAAATGCTTCCCCTTTCCATCTGTGTTGATAAGCACTCAAATATGTCCACTAAAGACATTTTTACATTATTTTCTCAAATGTGAGCCAATTTTAATTTAGCAGGCAATTATTTTGAGCGAATGGAAGTTAAATACGTGACTTTTGAGCTAATTTACTCTGGTTAATATTAATTCCCAGCAAGTAATTGCTTTAGCTACTGTAAAGATGAAGGAGCTTCTGGCACCACGTGCCTTCCCTACCACACATGCTGGAACAGGGATGCCGAACTTGAACTGCCATCCTCCGGGAGAAGGAGAGCTGAGACATCAATGAAACATTCTGTTCCCTTTGAGTAAAATATGTCTTATTTTCTCCCAGGACTCCCTAGAATGAAGGCAGACAGTAGGGACTGAAGCAATTCATGGCTGCAAATTTAAGGACATGATAAAAGACACATTTCAAAGTGCCAGATCTGTGATTCATGTCTGTTACTTCTTTTAAGACATGGCCCACAATTCACCTTTTAAAGAAACCTTTCCTTCTATTCCCATCTGTGAGTAAGGTGACCTTATAGTTTATTGTCTAACTGGAACACTGTTAAGAGTGAAATGGGGCTATAAATAATAGGGCTGAGGCAACAGGCATAAACCAGACTGCCCCTTGCTAAACTGGGATGGATGGCTCCCCTATCCATGAAGCGAGCACTATCCTCAAGATCTAATAGGATTTACTACCGCAGGTTTTACTTCTTTGACATTCAGCATATGCTACTGGGTGTTACTTATATTTTATGTGTGTGTTCTGTGGACTTGATTGGGCTTAAAATATCTTTTGAGAGGAGAGAGGATGGTTTTCACTTGTTTGTTTCTCCAGATCCTAACACAAACCTTACATATAGCATGCACTCAGTAGATGTGTTTAAGGCAGTGCTTGAAAGAGCTAATGCTTAATTTATGTTTGCTGAAGGAAATCTCTTTTAGGGTTCTTGGGAGACACAGAGCCAATAGTTTCTGCAATATATATGCTTGTATATGCTCTTATAACATATGTTTATGTGCTTATAAACATATATATATATGTTTTTATGTATATATATAAAGATATTTATTATAAAGGATTGGCTCATATGATTACGGAGCCTGAGAAGTACTAAGATCTGTAGTTGGTAAACTGGAGACCCAGGAGAGCCAGTGTGTGGTTCCAGTTTGAGTCTGAAGGCCTAAAATCCAGGAGAGCTAATGGTGTAAATTCCAATCTGACAGCCAGCATACTCAAGACTCAAGAAGAACAGAATTTTCGGTTCAAGTCCAAAAGCAGGAACAGACTGATATCTCAACTCAGTCTGTCAGGAATTCCTTCTACTTGTGGAAGGGTCAACCTTTTTGTTCTATTCAGGCTTTCAACTGATTGGATAGGCCCCCACAATGGGGAGGGCAATCTGCTTTACTCAGTCTACCGATTCAAATGTTAATGCCATACAAAGCACCCTCACCGACACATCCAGAATAATGTTTGACCAAATACCTGGGCGCTCAGTGGCCCAATCAAGTCGACACATAAAATGAACCATCACAGAATTAATTGCATCATATTTGCAATGACAGTGACTTCAGTTAATATTATCATATCTTTATCTGTACAACTTGATTTGGGCTAGGTATATATTTTATTTCTACTGCAGGATAATAATCTTCACTGCTTCCACTGGATCTCCTCAAAGTGCCTAGACCTACCTATTAATACTAGTGATGATAACAACTTAGAAACTGTAAAGATACAAGGTGAATGGCACAGCTTCTGCCTTCAGAGGCCTGAAGCCTTATTTGGAAGAAGAGATGACTACACAAAGGATGACTCACAATGGAGTCAGGAAGTCATGTAATGTCTGCAGTACAAACATATATGTTTGCTGTTAGGAACATTATCATTATTCTTATATCAACAGTTTTGATTTTTGAGCCTTGCTTCTTCATATGTTGTCAGTAATGTGGGGAATACTAAAGCCAAAGGATTCTTGTGAAGAGGAATGCTATAACATATGTTGAAGTATTTAGTTAACTTAAAATATTATACATTACTTATTGGAAATATTACTGTCTTTGCTGTGAAACAGGATGGAAATACCCCATAGATGGCACAGCTGTGTCTTTATCTAGAAGTATTTCTCATTGAAAAGTGATCAAGCACATAATAAAAAAAAATTTTTAATTTAATTTAATTAAAAAGAAGAAAAGTGATTGAGCCAATAAATGATTCAAAGAACTGTTCTCTTAAATGTTTTCATTTTTCTATTTTTCTGCTACATTCCTTCTTTGTATTCTTTTTTAAGAATACATAATTGCATATGAAACAGAAAATGTTCAAATCTGAGGTTGCAACAGCCAGGAGAATGTATGCAGGAAACTATTGGAAGCAAACATAAAATGAGGGAGATACTTTCAGAAGTGATCCTCACCCAGAAAGATTTTCTCTTTTGTCCAAATGCCATAAAGGTCTATATGCACTTTCCTCTCATCACGTAACTTTCAGAAAAGCCCTCTCTCATAGTGGAAGGTAAATATGAAAATGCACACATACAAGAACCAACTTTATAAAGACTGTGTGTTAGCTAAAGAGAAATAGAAATATAAAAGCTACAGACAAAAAGCTGAAATTTCTTCCAAGACTGAACTTTGAGTAGGTTCAGACAAAGAGGCGAGGATGTGAATTAGAATATAAGCATGGAATACAAGCATGGATTCATTTAAAGGCACACCAGCATGCAAACCCACACATCACGAAAAAGAGCAATGTCGAACGAGGAGGCTAAAAAGAGAATCCAAAAAGGAGCAGAGCAACTAAATGTTGAGGGTCCAATTCAATCAAAGTGCAAAGCACAATTAGAATTGTATATTAATTATAATATGGTGTGTGTTAATATTTATTTCTTTATCTTAATGATTTTATTTATTTGAGAGAGAGAGAAAGAGAGCGTGGAGGGGAGAACCAGAGGGAGAGGGACAAACCAGCTCTGCTCTGAGTAGGGAGCCCGACGTGGGGCTCTATTCCTGGACCCTGAAATCATGACCTGAGCCAAAGGCAGACACTTAGCCAACTGAGCCATTCACAAGCCCTGCTATGTAAATATTTATACTTAAGGGTACCTGAAAGAATGCTTTGGAGGTATTGAGAGTGAAAATGGAAACAAAGTCCAACAAAATGGATTTTCAAATATATAACCTGAGTTTCCAGACACATGGGGTAGCAGACAATGTAGATTGCATTGCAAGTCCATGGGTTGGGTGGAATGATACGATTGTGAGGTTGGTTGGAATGCAGGACATGGACAGAGTTGCATTTTGCCCTTGCATGATAGCATGCCAGTTTAAGGCTCATCTTTTAAATACTATCATGAAATTCTTAGGCATAAAAAGGGATAGACTGTGTTACAATCAACACCTATATTCCCATCACCCAGTTTAAGGCAGGACATTTCAACTTTTCTCCCCTGAGGAAATTCCTCCCCAGTATGTGATGCTTTTCATTTCCATTCATGTAGTCTTTTACTACACATGTCCCCATAAACAACATATATTATTTTGCATGCCTTAAACTTTAAAGAAATATCATAAGTGATCTTCTGAAATGTTCTCTTTTTTCCAGTATAATTAATATACAGTGTTATATTAGTTTCAGGTGTACAATTATATGTGATTCAATAATTCTATACATTACTCAGTGCTCATCACAGTAAGTGTCCTCTTAGACCCCTTCACCTATTTCACCCATCCCCCACCCACCTCCCCTCTGGTCACCATCCGTTTGTTCCCTATATTTAAGAGTCTGGTTTTTTTGTTTGTCTCTTTTTAAATTTGTTCATTGGTTGTGTTTTTCTAAATTCCACATATAAGTGAAATCATATGGTATCTGTCTTTCTCTGACTGACTTATTTCTCTTAGTATTATATCCTCTGGATCCATCTGTGTTGTTGCAAATGGCAAGATTTCATTCTTTCTTATGGTTAATATTCCATTGTGTATATATGCCACGTCTTCTTTATTCATTAATCAATTAATGGACACTTGCACTGCTTCCATATCTTGGCTATTGTAAATAATGCTGCTATCAACATGGGGGTGCATGTATCCCTTTGAATTAGTGTTTTTGTATTCCTTGGGTAAATACCTAGTAGTGTCATTGCTAAATCATAAGGTAGTTCTAGTTTTAACTTTTTGAGGAAACTCCATGCTATTTTTCACAGTGGCTGCACCAGTTTGCTTTCCCAACAACAGTGCACAAGGGTTCCTTTTTCTCCACATCCTTGCCAACACTTTGTTGTTTCTTGTATTTTTGATTTAGCCATTCTGATTGATGTGAGGTGACATCTTATTGTAGTTTTGATTTGCATTTCCCTGATAATGATTGGTGATGAGCATCTTTTCATGTATCTATTGGCCATCTGCATGTCTTCTTTGGAGAAATGTCTGTTCCTGTCTTCTGCCCATTTTTAATTGGATTACTTGGGTTTGGGGTGTTGAGTTGTATAAGTTCTTTATATATTTTTGGATACTAACCATTTATCAGATGTGTCATTTGCAAATATCTTCTCCCATCCTGTAGGTTGCCTTTTAGTTTTGTTGATTGTTTCCTTCGCTGTGCAGAAGCTTTTTTATTTTACTGTAGTCCCAAAAGTTTATTTTTGTTTTTGTTTCTGTTGCCTCAGGAGACATATCTAGAAAAATGTTGCTATGGCCAATGTCAGAGAAATTACTGCCTGGCTTTTAGGATTTTTATGGTTTTAGGTCTCATATTTAGGTCTTTCATCCATTTTGAGTTTTTGTGTGTGTGTGTATGGTCTAAGAAAGTGGTACATTTTCATTCTTTTGCATGTAGCTGTGCAGTTTTTCCAATACCATTTGTTAAAAAGACTATCTTTTTCACATTGCATATTCTTGCCTCCTTTGTCAAAGATCAATTGACCATATAATTGTGGGTTTATTTCTGGGCTCTCTATTCTGTTCCATTGATTTTTGTATCTGTTTTTGTGCTGTAACCATAATGTTTTGATTACTACAACTTTGTAGTATATCTTGAAATCTGGGATTGTGATATCTCCAGTTTTGTTTTTCTTTTTCAAGATTGTTTGGCTATTTGGGGTCTTTTGTGGTTCCATTCAAATTTTAGAACTATTTGTTCTAGTTCTGTGAAAAATGCTGTTGGCATTTTGATAGAGATTGCATTAAATCTGTAGATTTCTTTGGATAACATAGACATTTTAACAATCTATTTGTTCTCCCTATCCATAAGCTTGGAATTTTTCTTAGTTTTTATTTTATTTTAAGGGTCCTAGGCAAGGAATGTATGTTGTGATTGGTTATCATTGCTCATGCTTCCCTTCA
Organism: Phoca vitulina; assembly: GCF_004348235.1. NCBI lineage: Eukaryota > Metazoa > Chordata > Mammalia > Carnivora > Phocidae > Phoca > Phoca vitulina. The sequence goes on from NW_022589706.1 coordinate 33,590,136, forward strand.
CACATCTCCTTTTTCAGAGTTGCTAACATTCCTTTCCAATTATTCAACTTTAATGAATTAATCTCAGTGAATTTTATACCAAATCATTTACAGCCAGAAAGTCACATTTAAATTTATAATTCTCACACTTGTTTTTGATCTTGAGTAAGTAATTTGGGGGAAAAAATAGTAACTACTTCAATGGGTATTACAGGGTTAAATGATATACAAATGGTTTAGCAGAGTGAGTATGATTTCATAAAGGTTAGTGATGAGCCATTTTTATTACACTAATTAATCCTTAATTCAAAGAGAAAGAATATGGAAGCCTTACATCCTTCAAGAATGTCCTCCTCCCATTTGTTTTTCATCATTTCAATTTGTTGCCTTCTTCTTTTCTCTATTCTTTACTACTTTACTTTACTACTTTACTTTATATATCACTATGAGAGAAAAGGTAGAGAAAGAAGGAGAACTAAAAAAGGACTTTATCTGAAATGGTTCAGACTTTACCTTCAACAATGCTGCCAGAGAACGAAGAAAACACAGAGAAATGTATAGATCAGCTGGGTGGGTAGAAAGTGAGGACTAACAATTGGATCAACAGAGAGATGTGATAAAGGAAAGGGTAGTTAAATAACAAACCATATTGGCCATAATATCTGAGGTTGATTCAGCCCTTAGCTGGGAGCCAAATATCTTAAATGCACTACCCGGCCCTATAAACATTACAAGGTATCTTCACATTTAGTTCTTGGGATTCAGGTACAGGAAGCTTCTGTAGAAGAACAAATGTGTTCAGCTTTCTATGAATAATGGTTTGGCAAAACCTCATTGTGTTCTCCTTGGACTAAGATCATCATCTGGGCACACACATATAGGTAAATTCTTTGTTATATTTTTGTTATTTTTAGCCATTAGAACATAATTAATTGGGTTCAGGGTGGAGGAAAAAAGTGATACATATCAGGATATTTGTTTCGCTCTCAACTAGCAATGAAAACTTGGTCTAACCATGTCAACTGCAGGGCCTTGGTTTCTTTACTTGCACAGTTTAAAATCAGTAACTTTATTTTTCCACATTTCCATGATTTTTTTCTAGCAGCAATGCAGAATTCATCTGTATAAGAAATGCAAACTTTTGAAGGTCTTTGGTCACTCAATCTGTGGCTAGTGAGTCACAATATTTAAAAGAGAGTACTGCTTTGGTTCTGAATTAACCAAATGAACAGTAACTAACCTTTACTTTCGCCTCCTGCAGAATCCTTCTGATAGAATAGACAGCTTTCATAATACTCAATTCTACTAATTAGAGTAAATTCCTTGCACATTTCAATGCTTAGGGAATGGATGGGCATGAGAAAGTGGAACTGGTCAATATGATTATCTGTTTACAATTAGCTAGAAAATCTTTTTGGTTTTTTTCCCCCTATTAGAAACCATAAATTTTAACTATTTCTATTTCTTAATTTAAAACTACACTCAAACCAACAACTTAAATTTGCCCAGATTTTTACCTTTTAAAAAGGAGATTACACATAAAACTTTTTTTATAGTAGGAAGTTCCTGTTGTCTGAAAGCCATTATTAAGAATATGAACTCTCATAGTGCAGTTGATGTAGGTATGGTAGAAAATCAAGCTGACATTGCTCTGGCCCTGGAGATATTTTCCAGACGTAACTTTTAAGTACATCCCTGTTATGCTTAGCTGTCAAACACATTTCTTCAAAAGCAGAGGGCAGGGATGAAATTCTGATTCATTGAGAAATGGCTATTTCATCTTCATTTCTCTTACACTTTCAGCTCTTCTTGCTTCAAGCTCCCCTCACTGCACATCAGCACTAGCTGGTGAGAAAGAATGCAGTTTCCTGATATATCCTATTCCAAGTAATAAACTTACCATCCAGTCTCGTCTGCATCTTCAAAGCACTTGGTAAACATTAAATAATTAATCCCCACAACACATTTGGGAAGTCGGCATACATTATCACCGTGACAAAACTGGAGGCCCCCTGAAATTAAGTGAGTTGCCAGAGGCTACATATCCAGTTATTATCAGAGCTGGAATGAGTTGTCGCTTTCCACTCTCCTTTTAAGGCTTCACCAGGTCCTCTCCTGTCCTAAAAAGAACCCAAGTCCACTTTCTACACAATTTCCATTGGATCAACAGTGTGTTGCAAATATAATTTTTATATTTAATAATTTTGGACAGGGCAAATTGAAGTTTTGTAACCAGTCATGCTATGAAATAGATTTTATTTCAGCTTGTTCTGATAGTAACCAAAAGATTTCACCTTTAAACAAGAGATCAGATGATGGCCGTCCAGGAAGGAAATGATGCTATCTTCAACAAGTTTGGTGGCAGATCTGTGTTTAAAAATTCTGTTCAAAAAAAAAAAAAAAATAAAATAAAAATTCTGTTCTTAAAATAGGACATATCGTATTTTTACCATAATAGGTAGGATGGACTTTTGGCAAGACCTATGAGTATGCACTAAGGAAATACTTGGTAAAGTTTAAAAATGAAAGAAGCATCTTCATTAGCATTTGTTGAACACTGAGTCCTTGCTAAGAATTGTACGTGGCAAAGAATTAATCAGAGTTGAAACCTCGTGGGTTCAGGCAATAGTCTTATTAATATTCACTTGTAAGTAGCCGCAGTTGTACTTGCTAATAAAATCCCCAAATGAAGTGGAGGTCATTCCTCCTGCAATCTCTACACTTCGTATCTCAGAATACGTACGTTCTGTATCTCCCAAGTTAAGGAGCACTACAAGACAGAGCCGTGCCCTGACACTTATCACAGAATTAGCAGAATTTCGCCCTCATCATGTCCAGCTGATAAACAGCTTTTGGTGAGCTGAACTCATGTTGCTGGTCTGCTAATTGGCCAGTTAGATTCATTTGGTGCTGCTGAGCCTCTAAACAAATTAAGGTTAATTGGAATCAGAAATGGATCAGCAACCTCAGTACTCAATCTGTTTAGCAGTTCTCTTCAACTCATTACTTTTCTTCTTTTAGTTGCATGCACCATGAATGTGCCACTCATTCTATCTGCCTCTATTGTGAGTCTATCTGATTACAAAATGTTTCAAAAAGAATTATTTGGGGGACAAGCAGCATGTCACAACACATCAGGATCAACACATCTAAGATATACCTTCTGAATGTCATTTTCACGTAGCTTTTCCAAATATGTTTTTCTCTAAACCCTCAGGACTTTTCATTTTGTTTTTTGGAGTCCTCTTTCAGTAAAATAAAACCTAAGCCTGGAGAGGACCTCAACATATCCAACTGATCTGGCTCCCAGTCAGAGATTGTATTAAATCCATTTTACAGATTAAGTAAAGGAACCTTGAGTGGGATAAGAGATTTTCCCAAATTTCTATACTTAGGGCTTTAGTAACTTGGTCTTCTGCTTCATAATTTAGTGACATTCAACTGTGCCACGTTGCCTCCATACTATTTCTAATAGCTAATATTTATTGGACGCTCACTATGTTCCAAGCAATGGTGAAGTGCTTTGCATGCATCATATTAATGAATTCTTACAACAAGTTTTATTCCTATTTCATAAGGAGGAAACATCCTTCATTGAATTAACCTGATTGCAAGGTCCCTACACCATATTTAATAACATTAATTCAACAGAGAGTATATGTAAACAATTGCAGAATCCACCTCCTGCCAGTTATTACTCTGAATTAAAATCACAACCTTGAGAGACAGCTCTGTGGTTTAAGAAGGTGGTGTACATCCCATTCAGACCTCAGCAATGAGGAAGAGTGAACGGAATGAGTATTAATACCCATCAGAGGCCCACTACATAGTATATTCTTGCTATCCCACATTCATTTAAAAAAATAAGTAATTAAAATGATATAAAGATGAAAATTATTTTATTAACTTCCAAAGTGAGAATTTCCTAAGTTACTGAGATAATTATGATTCAGTTCTTCTTGGCAGTAAAAAAGCAACTATATACAACAATAAATTCTATTATAACTGTGTGAAGGGGCTCCATATACATTCAAGGCTCCTTTCTTTGGCCCTTTGATATTCTGTTCTCATTGCTCTCCTCTTGGCATTTCTCTGTATCCTTCACTAATATCTCCTCAGACTCCTCTCTTCAAACACCACCTGTTCTCAAGGGTATTAAGTTAGTAAGCAGAAATACAGAAGCATCAGCCTATGTATCTTCTCTGCCGCTAACAATTTCTCTTCCCACTACACCCTGCTATATTAATGAAACTCCAGAAGTAATGGAGTGATATTTGCCACACAGAGCTCTAATAATGTGGGTTTCTTATGTAATTATTTCTAATATTTTTCCAGAATATAAAAATATATAAAATACCAAGCCAGTTTCTTTGTTTATTTATTCTTGGATGTATTTTATCATCTTCCTGGCCAAACAGTTCAAGTGTTATGCATCCTTTGAAAAACTTTTAAGCTTAAATTATAAAACTATTAGGGGAATTTTAAGACCCTCAATTGATTTTTTTAAAGCTTTTATTTATTTATTTGATAGAGAGAGAGCAAGAGAGCACAAGCAGAGGGAGTGTCAGAGGGAGAGAGAGCAGCAGGCCCCCCGCTGAGCAGGGAGTTGAAATCAGAGTTGAAACCTCGTGGGTTCAGGCAATAGTCTTATTAATATATTAGATAAGTTTTGGCATCTGTATACACACATGAAACTATCACCACAATCAAGATGATGAACATGTCCACCATCCCCCAAAATGTCCTCATTCCCATTTATAACCATCCTTTTCTCCCTCTCTGCACCTCTCCTCCCACTCATAGGCAATCACTGGTTTTAGCTATATTTCTCAAATTTAAATGAATGGAATCATACAGAATATATTATTGTTCTTTTATTTTCAAGATGGAGCGGTACCTGGCTTCTCTCATTCAGAATAATTTTGAGATTTGTTCATGTTAATTTTGTCTTAAGAGTTCATTTCTTTTTATTTCTGAGTAGTGTTATGTTGTATGAATATACCAAAACTGGTTTATGCATTTGCCTATTGATGAACTTTTGGATTCTTTCCAGACTTTGGCTATTAAAAATAAAGCTGAAATAAACACTTGTGTACAAGACTTTCCATGTACATATGCTTTCATTTCTTTTGTGTAAATACCTAAAGGTGTAACAGCAGGGTCATGTGCTTAAGTAAAGGTTTAATTTTTTATGAAACTGCCAAATTGTTTTCCAAAGTGATTGTACTATTTCATATTACCACAAGTCGTATACGAGAGATCCAGTTGCTTCACATCCTTACTGACACGTGGTAGGTCAATATTTTAAATGTTCGACTAATTCTAATTCCAGTAAGCACGTAGGAGTTTCTCATTGTGATTTCAGTTTGCATTTCCCTATAACTAATGATGTTGTGGATCCTTTCATGCACTTCTTTGCCCATCTGTATCTTATCTTTGGTGAAGTATCAGTTCAAATCTGCTGTACATTTTTAAATAAGGTTACTAACTGTAGATTTCTAAAACATGTCCTTTATCAAGATGAGAAGATTCTCTTCAATTTCAATTTCTGAGGTTTTTATCAGGAATCAATTTTAATTCTTGTGAATGTCATCTAATAATTTATCTATGTCATTCTGGATCAGTTTCTATTGAGTTTTTGTCTCATTATGGTTAGTATTTTCCTGCCTGTTTGCATGTGTGGTGATTTTTAATTAGATACCAGAAACTGAATTCTGTCCTTAAGATGCTGAGTATGTTTGTACTCCAAGACTGTTCTTGACCTTTGTTATAGGAAACTACTAGGTTACTTGGAAATGATCCAATCCTTTTAGGTCTGCTTTAAGGTTTGTTTGGCAGGACCAGGGTATAGTCTAGAGTTAATTTCCCTCCACTAATGATGCAAGAACCTTCTTAGTAATCTACTCCTGCCCTGGGAATTGGGAGGTTTTCCACTCTGGCTGTTGGGAATAGCACTGTTCTGGACCCTGTGGGAGCTCCAAGTAGTATTCCCTCTAATCCTTTTAGATGGTTTTTTGTTTGTTTTTTTAAATTAATTAATTAATTAATTTTTTTTGATGTAGTGTTCCATGATTCATTGTTTGTGTATAACACACAGTGCTCCATTCAATACGTGCCCTCTTTAATACTCATCACCAGGCTAATCCATCCCCACACCCCCTTCCCCTCTAGAACCTTCAGTTTGTTTCTCAGAGTCCATAGTCTCTCATGGTTCATCTCCCCTTCCAATTCCCCCCCTTCATTTTTCCCTTCCTACTATCTTCTTTTTTTTTTTTTTAAGATATAATGTATTATTTGTTTCAGAGGTACAGGTCTGTGATTCATCAGTCTTACACATTTCACAGCGCTCACCATAGCACATACCCTCCCCAATGTCTATCACCCAGCCACCCCATCCCCCCAACCTCCACCACTCCAGCAACCCTCAGTTTGTTTCCTGAGATTAAGAATTCCTCATATCAGTGAGATCATATGATACATGTCTTTCTCTGATTGACTTATTTCGCTTAGCATGATACCCTCTAGTTCTATCCATGTCATTGCAAATGGCAAGATTTCGTGGGGGTTTTTTGATGGCTGCATAATATTCCATTGTATTTATATACCACATCTTCTTTATCCATTCATCTGTTGATGGACATCTTGGCTCTTTCCATAGTTTGGCTATTGTGGAACCAGAAAAGACCCCAAATAGCCAGAGGAATGTTGGAAAAAAAAAGCAAAGCTGGTGGCATCACAATTCTGGACTTCAAGCTCTATTACAAAGCTCTAATCATCAAGACAGTATGGTACTGGCACAAAAACAAGACACATAGATCAATGGAACAGAATAGAGAGCCCAGAAGTGGACCCTCAACTCTATGGTCAACTTATCTTCGACAAAGCAGGAAAGAATATCCAATGGAAAAAAGACAGTCTCTTCAACAAATGGTGTTGGGAAAATTGGACAGCCACATGTAGATGGTTCTTTATCCGCCTAGAATAGCTTCCTCACACATGTGCACTGATCAGATCTCAACTGAAAACTCCAGGGAGTCCCTCCGCGGGGCACTGGTTGATTCTTGGGGCAGCAGCAGTCTTCTCTCTGGTATTCTGCCCTGCAGAATGTAGCTGCTTTGGCTCCCTGGGCTCCTACTTGTGTCTCCTTAACCTGGGGAGATGTCAGGGATGTGCTTTCTGTGCTGCAGCCTGGAAACTTCCTTTTGGAAGTAATCCAGAGCAATCAAAGGGCTTACCTTATTTGCTTCCCAACTCTCAGTGGGCACTGACTTTCATTGCCTCATGCCCAATTTCTGGAGAACTGTTGTTTCATGTTGTTTGCCTGTTTTTTCAGTTGTTTCAGGTAGGAAAGCATTTTTGGCCCCTATTAGACCATGTCACTCATTAAACTTTTTAAATTAATTCACAATCTTATTCTCTAGTTATAAAGCCAGTAAATATTTAACAAGCACTTTAAAGGTAGCTTTTGATTAATATTTTGCCCAATTTATAATTATATTTAGCTTCCCTAAACATTTAATCTGCATTTATCATTTAAAAAAAAATTTTTTTTTTAATGTAGACTCCATTCCCAGTGTGGAGCCCAGTGCAGGGCTTGAAGTCATGACCCTGAGATCAAGACCTGAGCTGAGATCAAGAGCTAGAGGCTTAACCAACTGAGCTACCTAGGTGCTCCAGCATTTATCATTTTAAATATTCAATTTTTATATGAAGTTTAACTATTTCACTGTGAGCATTCTAAATGGAGATGTAAAAGATACTGGTGTGCAGGGACTACCAAATTTATGTTGTCAGACCTCAAGATGTGTGGGTGGGATCTTGCATGCCTGGAGCTCCTATGTCGTTAGGTGCATAAAACAAAAAAAGAGTGGCAAAAACTCTTCTAACAAGCAAGAATCTCAGAAATTCTTAAGTAATTCCTTTACATCAAGTAAGTTATACTTCTAAATATAGTAAACATTAAAAGTCTTTAAATCATTCTCATTGTTTCCAGACAGTAGAATGATATTCTTATTTTCAAATTAAAACTTCAATCTAAAATTAATTCTTTAAATATTTTAAATTGAAATTACAGGTTAGATATTATAATATAATAAAAATAAAGAAATAAGCAGTAGAAGTACTTTAACTTACCAAAAAACACAGATTTTTTTTCCTAAAATAACATAAAATTCCTAATACTGTATATTTGATTTGCTTAATCATGCGAAGTAGATCATTTATTTTTGACAAAAGATACTTACCCAATAAAGAAATTTTACACTTTCCCGAGCAAACTGGGATTTACATTTCTGAAAAATGAGATCGTATATTGACTAAAGAAAGGTTGGTCGGGAACTCTGGAGAAGTGGGTTTCCTCCCCTCCCTTTCCCTCACCTCCCTTTCCCTTCATTTTCTTCTTTCCTCCCAGGAGAAACTGGAAAATTCTGAAGACTATATGCTAACTAAACAGACTCCATATTTGTAAGGGTGTTTGGTCTTACATTCCTTCTTCCCTATATTCAAGTTATGCATTAATCTAATTGGTCCATCTGACTTGAATCTTTCACTATTCAGTTAGTTTTAACTAATTCTTTTCTTATTTTGCAGTTCATTGGCTCTCTAAGACATTGTATGGTCTTCTAATCTATCTCTGAAGACACTACAATAACATTCCCTTGAAGATTTTTTGCAATGCTTCTGAATTTTACCATTTGAACTGTGTAGAAGGAATTCCACATTCTTCTTTTTTCTGGTCTGGCAGCCCCACAGATTTCATGTATATTTTAAATTAGTTTCTATTGGATTTTGAATGATATCCTGGCTTTGTCTGACTCTACAGCATTACACTAAAATCATATAAGCAACAGTGCCTAAGAAACTACACATTTTAAGGAGTATTAACCAGTTACTCTGTCTGGTTTTCCTGATGTCTCACGACTGTGCTTTAAGTTGTAAATATGCACTAAACCTAAAAAATACAGTTGCTTCCATATTGCAATATGACTGGCTACTTTTATACATTTAATATACATATTTTTTATAAAATTATACTTTGTGAAATTTTATATAAACAATTTTCAATTATAATTCATATGTACAAACCTATTAAACAATCTCTACAAAACACAGATAACCTCACTTCCAGTTGTGAAAGATCAGTAACAATAAGATGAGTGAATATTCCATTCCATGATCAACTGTATTCTTCTGAAGTACACTAAATGCAGGCAGCCAGAATTAATGGGCCCTATGGTCAGAGTTACAGAAAAAGTCAACAGTGTATTTGCTAATATGCTCTAATAATTGTTTATATTGCCTTTGCTTAAACAGAGTCCAGAATTTCAGTAGTATCTAAATAGATACTATTTAATGTCTATACTAAAACATGATTGGATTGGAGTCCATGATAAATAAAGTGGGTCGTATGTTGACTTTTTTAGGCACAACTCAATTCCTAAAGATGACTCTGTAACATTCTTAATCATGCCTTTGCCCATTAGGAAGCTAAGGTGATTAATAAAGAATATATTCACTAAAAATAAATATCTGGTGGTGAGCTCCCAGCAATTGTTTACCTTTATCCTTAAACACCTACAAAATCACTTAAAAAACAGAGGTGATGCACACTTTGATAATTACTCAAAGAAATGGCCTGCAGATATTTCCAAGAATTAAAAAGAAAAATACCTTGACTCTTTAGGCAATGTGTACATTAAGTGTCTCCTCGTTAATGAATTTAACAAGAAAGATATCACTGAAGGGAGTCAATTTTTTTGGGGGGGGGGGAAGGCAGAATTGTTTTTATGTTTGTTTGTTTTAACTCATATTCTTTCCTTCCCTCTTCATATAACTATCCCTCCCTAAGGCAGGGGGGAAAAAAAAAAGAGAGATGAACTTTGTCTTCTACCACTTGTTCATCCAGCAAAAAGCAAGACATTAACACTTAACATCAAAGGAACACTCAAAGACATTCTGTAGCTGTACTTTTTAATAAAATCACAGATTTTAGAAGCTATTCACTTTAGTAATCAATATTTATTATGCTAACAATCTTTGCAAATAACTTCTTGGGTCACTATTGGAAGATTTACTTATGGTAGGAAATTAGAGTACACCAAAGACATATGTATGGATTCATTCCTGGAGTGTGTCTTTGTGTGTATTTTTTTTATGTTTGAAAATATTGAATATTTTAACTTCATTCATCTACCCTAACAAGTTTGAATTGATTCTCTTCTATACAAAATATTGTGCAAGATTCTGTGGTATGAAAGGATTAAAAACCCAGTCACTTGCCTCAGGACCATGTTATCTAGACAGGACAAATGGAATAAATCTGGAAAATGAAAACATGAAAGTGGTTTGTGATTAAATTCCAAATGAGTGGAAGAGTCATAATTCAGTTTTGCTTTTCCTCCTATGGTTAGAACAAAGTGGGTGACTATAAAATAGTTTAAATTATTAACCAAACATTGCACAAAAAAATAGAACCTAATTGGAGATTATCCCTCAAAATAATATTTTAATAGGTACACACTTCAGTCACTTTTGGAATTTCTTTGTTTTTTGAGCGGGGGGTCTCCAGGGATTCCATAAGAAATTAGTTTCATTATTCTATACTTATATTTTAAGATCAAGTTATTATTACTCCAGCTATTCAAAAGACTGCTCCGAGAGTCAGGCAGACCCTGTGGCCTCAGGCAAATTATTTTAACTCCTCTAAGCCTATTTTCTCAACTAAAAAATATTAAATATACTTAGCAAATTGGAGATTTATGAAGACTAAATATGATAATGTTCATTAAGTACTTAGTGCAGTGCTTACTACACATAGTAGGTGCTCAATCAACATTAGTTGTTATTGTTATTATTTTTATTTTGTAGTTTCCAAAAAGCATATGTATTTAAATGCATTTCTGAAAAGGTGAGCTTCCTAGAAAAGATCTGAGAAACTTCTAGGTAATTCCTAAAAAAGAAGTCTAAAAATGTGAGTATTGGCAGCATTGTCATACAAGTTTGTTGCATTTCTGAGGCACCTGCTTCCAAGGAGGAGAATGGTTTTTGTGTTCAATACTTCTCAAAACATCTGAGGTAATAGTAAACAAAAGTGATTATTTAAATTATCTTGTCATTGTGCCTGAATGCATTGGCAGGTTGACTTGATGTTTCTGTTAGGTTAACTGGAGAGTCAGTAAAATATCTATCTAGTCCACGGCCAAGTCATTACCTATTGTGCAAATCATTTCCAATCTCTAGTTCTAACCTGGAATTCTCTCTGGAACTCCAGACCCTTATGTACACTTAACTATCATATATTTCCACAAGGATAGCCTATACGTATCTTCAACTTTACCTCTCCACTTCGGGCCTAATCTTCCACATCATTCTTGTAAACCTACTCTTTCATATTTGCGTGCTAGACATAGCCATTCACCTAATGTTCCATTTCAGAAACCCTAGAGTCACCTCAGATTTTTTGTACTGCTCCATACCCTATTCATCATCAAATCATATCAATCCTAATTATTCATTCATTCAAGAGATGGCATTCGAGCACCAGTATTGTTCCAGATTCTTCTTCATTCATACTAACAGGTCTTTGATCAAAGTTAACCAAATCTACCACTATAGCATCCTCATTAGCATCCCTTCTCTTCTCTCTTATCCAATATGTGCACCACACTGCCTCCTTAATGACAAATGCCACGTGCCCCCACATCCTTCTTCATAGATGTCATGCATGCTTATCTTCCAAAATTCAGCTTATGTCATTTCTTATGGACTTGTGGATATGCTATCAATAAAACTGCAATTTTGAAGTAATTTATATATGTAGGAATGAGCTTCATTGAAATGTCCATGCTCTCTTGTCTAGACCTACTAGGATCACACTGGTATATCTGTTACTGCCCTGGCTCTGACTGCAAGGAAAGGTTTTGAATGAAAAAAAAAAAAAAAAAAAAGTGAGTTTCTGCATGATTTCGTTTAGATACTATGGAAAGTAAATTGCATCACAGCGGGATCTAACATACATATCACATAAATTCTTTAGAAGTAATTTTTTTAACCAACATTTTTAACAAGTAGGATATAAGTATGCCTTCAGTCCACATCAGAGTTTCTCAATCTCAGCACTATTGATGTTCTGGGACAGATAATTCCTTGTTGTGGGGAGAAGGGAGGGTGGGCTTTCCTGTGCATTGTAGGAGGTTCAGTAGCATCCCTGGGCCGTAACCAGTAAATGCCAGTAGCACTCGCCTCCCGAGTTGGTAATAACCAAAAATGTTTCCAGATACTGCCAAATGTGACCTGGAGGCAAAAACCACTCCCAGCTGAGAATTCCTGGGCTAGATAGTCCCAAATTCTCTAGGCTTCCAGGAGCAACCTTTTCTTGAGTATCTGAATATATATTCTCAGATCCCATCCAGTTAAATGTAGGATTACTTGGTAGTGGAGGTTTTCAGTTGCTTCTGATTCCAGTAGCAGCCTGAGCCTCCACTATTACCTGGCTCCTATGATCACCCCAGGTCCTATGCTTGTCAACATGAACTCTTTTATTCTTTCCAAAGTACCACTAAACCTAAAGCTAATGTGTTTGAAAATTTTTATAGAACGTTGATATGTGTAAGAGAGTAATCACATCAAAAGACAAGAGACAATTTTATAATCAACATCAATCATCACTGTGTCTGTAAAATTATGGGCTAGTCCCTCCATTAGGAATTTCTCCATGTACTGTTCTCTGTGCTTTTTCTAGCATTCCATCACGGATTGGTGACCACCCTCAGACTCTCCTCCTATCTTTCTCTCTTCTACTATTCCTTCATCCTCACTCCCCTCACCTCATCTCATAACCTCAGAAGTCTCATATTGCCATGTAGAGCAAGTATGATTTGTGGCTTCCTTACATTCCCCCCATATTCAACCCCAAAACTCCATCTGGACTTGTCAGAGCCTTTTTCTAAATATTAGAGCTAATTGAACAGGATATGGATTATGCCCCAGCTCAAAACATTTAAGTAGCACCTCCCCCTACAGCTCTGTCCCAAATCTTCACCTTAACTCCTCTCTTCTCATCTTCCAGGTCCCCTTTTAAATACCACCTCCAGAGTAGCCTTCTCTGGCTCCCTGACTACACAACAAAGTCATTCCCCAGCTATTCTCTTTCCCAGCAGCCAGTTGTTTTCCCTCTTTGCTCAAAAATCTGTAAATACATATACCTATGCGTGTCCAATTCTTTATTCATGTGTTTTTATTAATCTCTAAGCTCTGTAGGGGCAGGCACACATTCAGTCTTTTCAACCATGCCCAGTGTCCAGTGCCTAATAAATGTATTGTTTTTCTAATTTTAAAAAAGCATAAATGAATGCTATAGTAGATTGTAGTGGGAACGAATGGCACTGTAAAATACACTCAAAGATTAAATATAGGACCAAGTGACAGAATTAGTGAGCTCAGACTACGAATTAAATGAAGATATTTCTGGGGTGGCTGGGTGATAGACATTGGGGAGGGTATGTGCTATGGTGAGCACTGTGAATTGTGTAAGACTGATGAATCACAGACCTGTACCCATGAAACAAATAATACATTAAATGCTAATAAAAAAATAAACGAAGATATTTCTAAAGTGGCCTAGAGCAGGGAAGATGAAACGGCCATCCAAGAGGATGCAACAGTAGTACGGGCACCGTCCCTTAACTGCAAAGAATGTGATGAAAATGTGATGCGTGCTCTTCTCCTTTGCAATGAAGTGCTAGGTGGGGAGGTCCTTTTTAGCTCCAGTGAGGTGTAAAGGGAGTTCTCTATACCTACCTATTTCAAAAAAACAATGATAATTCTTTAAGAAACATAAATGGTTGAGAATATAATCAATAACTGTATTTCATACAATCTCTCTGAAAGCAGTATTTAAAATCTCACAAAATGTGAATGAATATCAAGGGAGAAACGAGAGGGAAAGGGCAACCCCTGGACTGGCGCAGCAGGGGAATTAAACGAGGCACAAGCCTCAGGCTCCCCCAGGGCCAAAAGAGATGACAGATAAATATGCAAAATGGCTTCTGTTCAAACACCCAGTCAACAGTCCCTCTCTCCACTGAGTACACTTCCTGAGAGTTCTGCCAAAATAAATGGATCAAAGCTAAATTCATTCCAAAAGAACCATTCAACTTCAACACCAAAAATAATGTCTTCTCTAAAGATAAATTTTCCTTCAGGAGCCTCCACATACATACACAACATACCCCCCCCCCACCCCACCCCACACCACCCACCCCACCCCCCCCCCACCCCCCCCCCCCCACACACACACACACACACTCACACACACACACTCACACACACACACTCACACACACACTCACACACACACACTCACACACACTCAGATACTCCAGTACAGTACGTATACACATACACCTTAACTCGGCAGTGGCTAAATAACACCATCTCAATTTAAGCTTAGAAACATAGACTTCTAAACCTATGAGGTATTTTAAGGATTTTGTGGGATTTTAATTATTATATCCACCCCCCTTATTTAAAAAATGAAATTGGGGCTCAAAAACTTGGAATCACATGTCCAAGTTTATTCACCAAGACAAGCGCATGCTACCTAGAATTAGAATCCCAAGCTTTCAAGTCCTTGAGCATCGTCTTCTAATCCCGGCCCCATTTCCCACAAGGCTTAGAGAGAAGCGTATGGTTGGTGTTGAATTAATTGACTGCTTTTCTTTGCACATTTGCTACTACCACATGATAACAAGTTAGCATTAGAGATGAGGATACCAGAACTAAAAAAGGGGTCTGTTACTCGCTTGTGAGCACACAGCTGTTATGGAGGCAACGAAGAGTGTGAGCAGAGGTCTCTGAATAAAAAGCCACATTGTTCCCAATATTAAATTATAAGGGATAACATAAGTAAAATGTTAAGGACTATGTCCAAAAAAAATCCTATTTCCTGTTCAAGATATTATCCTGCTTTTCTCTCAAAACTGCCCTGAAATAACAAGAAAAGCATAAAATGAAATCCATAGCAGTGCGGGAAGTGAAAACGTGTGTTACCACGCAACAAGGGACTTGGTGGACAGACCTAACTGAAAATGGAAGCCCGAAGAGCTGAGGCATCTGCAATCCCCTGCGTTGGAAAGAGGCTCTCCTGCTGAGTCTGGACTAACTCTGGAATACTGCCAAAGAAAGAGCTGGGGGCTATGGGAGAAAGAGGGAGCTTGGGACAGAACACCAGGTAATTAACTAAAGGATAACAAAGTTCTGAAGAAAAATGCTCATTAGAAACTTAGAAATGTGCATCTAGTCAAACTACCTTTGAATATGACAGTGTTGACTATAGAGGCATTTTTGGACATTCAAGAATTCAAAAAGCTTATTGTCCATAAAACTTCTGAAAGAATTCCACATCTAGATGTTCCAGCAAAATTTTAAAAGATTAACACAGAATTGTTGAAACAAAGGGAGCAGACAAAAATGCACTACAGAAATAAAAATGGCCTATATAGAAATGGCAACATTGATAATACAATTCAAGGCAAAAAAAAAAAAAAAAAGTAACTGAAAAACAAACATAGATAACTGAGCTCTTACCACATGCTGGGCACTGTTTCAGGGACTTTGTATTTAACACAATAAACAAAGTAACCAATAGTGTGAGTATAATTACCCATTATATGGATGAAGAAACTGAGGCAAATACAGCTAAATAACTTGTTCAAGATCACACAGTTAACATGTTTTGAAATTGGAATTTGAAGTTAAGCCATGGGACTCCAGATCTCATTCTTTTAACCATTACATCAAGAGTGTATATAGAACCATTATTCTTAATTGTCAAAATTGGGAACAAAATCTCAAATATCCATTCACAACTGTAGAAAGCATATAGTCATTGGGCGCCTGGGTGGCTCAGTCAGTTAAGCATCTGCCTTCAGCTCAGGTCATGATCCCAGGGTTCTGGGATGGAGCCCCCCATCAGGCTCCCTGCTCAGCAGGGAGTCTGCTTCTCCCTTTATCCCTCCCCCCTGCTGGTGATCTCTCTCTGTCTCTCAAATAAATAAATAAAATCTTAAAGAAAAAGAAAGCATATAGTCATCAAAAAGAATATTCATGTACTTGAATCATATGTATTATATATAATATATATCTGTATATCGCTGTTATATTCAACAACATAACATTATGCTGAGTGAAAGATACTAAAAATAAAAGAATATATACAGTATGATTTTCTTTCCATAAATTTCTAAAAGAGGAGCACCTGGGTGGCTCAGTCGGTTAAGAGTCTGCCTTTAGCTCAGGTCATGGTCTCAGGGTTCTGGGATCGAGCCTGAGCCCTGGAGCCCCCACAGCCTACCAGCTCTGCACTCAGCAACAAGTCTGCTTGTCCCCCCCCCCCACTCAGCTCTCTATCTCTCTCTCTCTCTCTTTCTCTCAAATAAATAAATAAAATCTTTAAAAATATTTCTAAAACAGACACGATTAATTTATGGTGACAGAAGTCTTGATAGTTTAGTTGTGATTTTCTTTGTGGGGGTTAATGACTATAAAGGACCATGAGGATTGCTTCTGGGCTAAAGTTAAGGCTGTATATCTTGAATCAGGTGGTCCCTGACTGATCTGTTGGTCACTTTGTAAAATTCACTGAATGCTCTAAGAGTTTTGCACTTAAATATATATAAAAGCCTCCAGAGGAGAGATTGTACTTTGTAGGCTATAATAGACTATGCATATGTACATGTAGCTGCTATATATAAGTATGCATTTTATAATCGTTTTATACATTTGTCATTCATTGTGACCATCCATATCAATAAATACACTAATACAATATCAAAATTTGCCATATCTTTCATTTACTTATCTGATTAAAATTTGAATCACTTCTAACTCCAAAGTACATTGTATTTTTTAATATAAAAAATTAAATAGAAATATTTAACTCATAGCAAGTTACCAAATTAGCCATATTTTGTATGATTTCCCTTTGAGATATATATTGGTCTAAAAAATTCTGAGAAATAAGGTAATTCCAGTGAAATGATTTCAAGACAATTTAATTTCACATTTTTTCTTTCTGTGTGAGTCATTTAAGATGGGAATAGCGTCATGATTCAAATTATTAGCTAGTCATGGAATGTCAGCTTTTATAAACTGACAAAAATTAAGACTTCTGTATAAAGACTGCAGAACATTCCTAGACCAGAGTTTTCAGGTGGAAACACGAGTTAGAATAAAGTAACCTATTTTTAGGTAAATTAATTACACATTTCTTCCTACACCTAGAAAAGTCCTATTCAGCCTTCAAGACACTGCTTAAATGATGCCCTTTTTGCATCAGTCTTACACATTGATACACGTTCCTCCTTTCCATCCTACTTTGGACAGAATCAATCAATGCCACTCCTGCATTGCCTAATGTCTAGGTCCATACCTTTATTTTAAAGAATTGTTGTTAATTGTATGTATCCATCTCTCCTTACTAAAAATGTATTCGGTGGGCGATACTGGCCTGCAAGGGCAAATGTTTTGGATTCAGGAAGGTCTACCTTATCCTCAGGGTCCTCTCTCATTTCTTCAGATTATCATTTGCTTAATAGTCCACAGTTACTAAAAATAGTTGCCACAAATATCTTGAGAATTGAGTTTAAATTATTTCAAAATCTTTCCTAAAACAGATGTGGGCAAGAGAAGATGAGGAAAAAAGAAAAAACAGGAGTGAAAGTAGCACCTGTAGTAGATGGGGAAAAACTTGAACTGAAAAAGCCCCTTAGGACAGGAGGCTGAGGCTAGTACAGCACGAGGGTAGGAAGGAAGCAGTGTTAACAGAGTACTCACTATACGTCAGCAATACAGCCTCAGAAATCTATTTTACCGATAATGAAACTGAGGCTCAGAAAAAGCCAGAAATTTACCAGAGTCCACCCAGTTTCATAGATATTAACAGATACCTCTAAACTTATCTCTAAAGCCCAACTTTTTATTTTTTTCCCCACATTTGCCTTGTTTTGTTGACAAGTGATATCTAGGATTAGAAAATAATTCACAGCTAGAGCATAACTGTAAAATATATAATTAAGAGGACTGTGATTTGAATCATTTGTTTTGTGCTTTTTTTTTTTCCAATGTAGGAATTTTAAGCAATAGCCTTTTAAAAATTTATCAATATAGTTACAAATGCAGGATGAAGCTGGGGACAGATTTAGCACATGAAGAATATATTTATGATTCATAGAGATCAAGTAGGGATAAGACATCTGCTCACCACACCACTTAAAAGTATTTATCAGGAAAAAAAAAACAACTGGTCATTTTTGCGAGGTTACACACTCTCAGACATGCCTGAGCCATCCGTGCAGCCAGTGAGAACCAAATGCTTTAAGGAGCCATGGCCACTGGGAGCTTTGTAACCTAGACTCATTGTTTGTGGCATAAAGAAGTTTGAAAATCATTGCCATTAAGAAACATTTTAGAGTTCCTACCTGCAATTTAATTTTGTTTATTTCAAAGTAATCGCCTTTAACATTTAGTAGGATATCTTTAATGGTAGTAAATCTTCCAAGGAAGGCTAATTTAAGTTTCAGAAGGAGAAAATAACCATTCAAAACTATTTTTCATTTGTCTCAAGAGGCATGTCCATGATGTTGATTTGTTCTTATGGCTGGAAAATGAACAGAGGGCAATCCCAAGAAGGAACTCTGGCCATGGGTTGAGCAACGGCCACCTCTTGGAACCTCAGCCACCTTATTTTTGTAACAAGAATAATAGTGTTGACAGCAAACAGTGGACTTGTGAAAATTAAAGAAATTAAGTTAGATAATTAATGTGAAATAACGACAGCATTTCAGGTACAAAGGAATTGCTCAACCAATCATAGGTGGTGTTAAAGTAGAAATTTGACACAATTTAAGGGTGTGTTCTACATAGGAAAGCATGGGAGGTCTAAGGAAACGCCAAACTATTTCTTTTAAGGAAATTCTAAAGGAATATAATCTGCTTAATACATAGATGGTGAATGACTTATAACCCAGTACCGATAAATGAACACACAAGATGATAATTGTTCAAAACCTAAGATTTATAAGATGTAAAAAATGTTATAGTCGATGTTCAAAGTATGGTTTCTGTCATTCTCTGTCCATTTTTAAATCTTGCTTCATTATATGTCACGTATATCTCTAGTATCCTGAGCTATATTTGTTTTTATCCCAAGACTTTAGGCTTGGCACTTCAAGAATTTCTGATTTATGTATTTCTTCTCACCTACCCCCACAAACAACGTATTGCACATTATGTGTCTCCTATACCTTCCGTCTGTTCTGCTCCCTCCGTTACCTGCCTAGCTGAGGCTCTCATTGCTATCATCTGGATAACTAGAACATCGCCTGAGAGTCTGTCATTTACCATCGCCCAATTGTCCATCTCGTATCATGGTGTCACATTAATCTCCAAACAGTACATCAACAATCATATCACTTCCTTGCTCAAAGACCTTCAATGCCTTCCAGTTTCCAAATAAATCAACTTCCAA
Organism: Phoca vitulina; assembly: GCF_004348235.1. Classification (NCBI taxonomy): domain Eukaryota; kingdom Metazoa; phylum Chordata; class Mammalia; order Carnivora; family Phocidae; genus Phoca; species Phoca vitulina. The sequence continues at coordinate 33,609,640 of NW_022589706.1, forward strand.
TTTTTCACGATGTCAGTAAGGCTCTCCAAGGTGTAATTCCAATTTGTCTTTCCAACCTTATCTTCAACTACGCCAGCACAAACCTTATAGATGCTGACTCTACGCCATGACTTTCAATCTCATGGCCATTCAGTTCTCACAACAGCTCCATGATCAGGTACCGTGTTAGCATTTCCAATTTACAGAAGCATAAAATAATATTTACTAGTGTTAATAGTATTGATAATTATATGTTCACTTTATAGGTTTATATTTCTTTTTCCATATCTTTATATTTTTATAATTTAACATTAATTTGACCAAATTCCACATAGAAAGGCATTGCTATGGAGATTTTCTAACACCAGAGTCCTTGGGATTTCCAATAAACCTGAGTACCCAATTCTATTGAGTCATCACTCCCTGACAAGACATCTTAACTGGATTCTAGGGCTTGGCTTCCAGTTTTACTGCAGTGAATAAAACATCCCTCTTCCACGTGTTGTCATTTATATTTAGGGCTGTATAATTCATTTGTTAAGATTCTTTAGGTTGCAAGTAACAGACATCGGCACTGGCTAACCTAAGTAAAACAGAAACTTATTGGAAGGATATTGGGGTCAATCTTAGAATTAAAGCAAACACCGAGTCTCTAAGATCATAATGACAAACACTAGGGCAGCTGCAGGGATCTTAGCTCTTAGTTCTACCATATGATGACTTAGTTTCAAGCACTTCTGTCTTTGTGTATCTTTTTGTAATTTTTCAAAAACCTGAAAAGTAAACTCTGATTGTCCTAGTTTGGGTCACAAGACTAACCTTGGATCATTTAGTTATATCCAGAGGAGTTTTAGCATAGAAATGACCAGTTTTGAGCCAAGTAGTTGGCCAAATTTGTGTCTAATACATACATTGGCTCTGCAAAGAGGTAATGTAGTCAATTTCACTCATCTCTTTGCATCTACTAATCATAATATTTTAAAGTAGTTTTTTTTTTAATTTTATTTTTTTAGAGAGAGAGTGCAATTGTTGGGGAGGGGCAGAGGGAGAAGTATAGAGAGAATCTTAAGCAGGCTCTATGCTCAGTGTAGAGCCCGATACAGGGTTCTATCTCATGACCCTGAGATCATGACCTGAGCCAAAATCAAGAATTGGATGCTTAACCGACTGAGCCCCCCAGGCGCCCCTTAAAAGAGTTTTATATAGGAAAATCTGTAAGATCCTAACATACATTTTCTCACTCTGAAGGTTATGAATATATTTTTTTAAATTATAAGACCGAGTTCATCCCTAAAAAGGCCAAATAAAAAAATGACATTGAAATCACTGAAGAAAATCCAATTCAGGGCGCCTGGGTGGCTCAGTCGTTAAGCTTCTGCCTTCGGCTTGGGTCATGATCCCAGGGTCCTGTGATTTGTTTATTTGTTTTATTCTCTTTCCTGCATGGTGAACCTTTTCAGGACACAGTCTGTCTTGTTCATATTTGCACCAAATTAAATGAAATTGAATGTTTGCATGTGTACAGGCCTGATGTAGTGAGGCCATTTTTCTGGAAATACGATTCAAAAGCCTGGCCAAAAAAAAATGTCTTATTCTCAGGATACTAAGAAAAGAAGAAGCCACAGAGCTACTTTTCTGTATTATTCCATATGAACACCAGGAGGTTACTAATGAAACTCCCCAGAAAAATCAATGTAGGTGGACCCAATGTTTTGAAAGAGATATGCTCATAACAGAATATATTTTGGGAACTGGAACATTAAATTTCTTTATCGAAAGAATAAAAGTAATGTGAATATTATAGGACAAAATTGAAACTTTGTTAAGAAAAATTGAGGGATATGACCAAGAAATAATATTGATGAGAGAGCATTTTGGCACAGACTGATTGGTAGTAGGTAAAAAGATAGACCACAGAGTGAAATAAGATAGTTTCAGTATTTAAATCTGTCAAAGTGCTTGTATCCAAAATATATAAAGAATTCTTAAAAATCAATAACAAATGACAAACAGAACAATTTTAATCAATGGTCAAATGACATGACCGGTCGCTTCACAAAAGAACTGGGTATTGTGGCCGCTGCAGTACAGCAATTGGCCTTTTCTCCTTTTTTTTTTTTTTTCTCACTTCCATTTTATCACTCTTGCTTTCTGGGACCACCTCCCAAATGATGATATGCTCGTGTCAGGCTCTGACATTAGGGGAACCGAACTAAGGCAGGATGAGATCAAGAGTAAAGACGAACAAGTAAAGAATGGCTCTTCCACTGACATAGGAAAGAGAGAAAAATACGATGTGATAGGGTAAAAAATAGCCCTCCAAAAAATATCCATGTCAAATCGTTGGAACATATGAATGCTACTTTATTTGGCAAAAGAGTCTTTGCAGGTGTGATTACACTGAGGATCTTGAGGCGAGGAGATAATCCTGGATTATCCAGGTAGGTTCTAAATGCCATCACAAGTGTCCTTATGAAAGAAAGGCAGGGGAGATTTGACACAGATACAGAGAGAAGAAAGCAGAATGAAGACAGGTGCAAAGACTGGAGTGTTGTGGTCACAAGCCAGGAAGCTGGTAACCACCAGAAGCAAGAAGATGCAAAGAAGGAAGTTGAGAATGTCCTCACCGGGTGGTCTGATTTGTTAAATAAGAATCAAGTATTACCTGAACTTTACAGGCCTCCTGTCCCCCAGAGCAGATATGACAGCCTTTTTGAGGAAGGGGAGAGGAAATGACTAAATACAAAGAAAGGATTTCTGAGGAGAACTCAGAGGTTGGAAATTTGAATGTGTCATCATCTATTGCCATCTGTTGGGATTTGACAATCAGCACCAAGAATGCTAATAATCAGACAAAATCATTCCAGTCTCTTGTCTAGCTCACAGGCTGGACTACTGACCTTGGAAGAAACTAGCAAGAACAAGGGAAGAATCTAATACTGAAGATGGAATATAGGAATTAAGAGGGCACTGCAATAAGAATGCACAAATATGGAGTCCGTCTAGGGGCTGAGAATTTTAGGGAATGTTGGCATTCTAGAAGCAAATCAGAAGCCTAGTTAACAAAGCAGAGAATCTGCTGAGCATAGGTTAGCATCCGTTGGGCCTTGGTACAAGGATAGCCCCCCAGCTTCCCATGCCTCAAATCAGAAGGAATCCCAGAAAGCGGAGTTGAACTGAATCTGCATAACTGACATTGTGGATGTCTGGCTCTTTTGCCATTTTTTTTCCTCCATTTCTGACTTCATTGCTCTTCAATCTAAGCCAAAAGAGTATATGGAGCGGGGAGCAGGGAGAAGGGGAGGGGCAAGAGAAGAGAAGGAAGGAAGAAAGGGGGAGTCAATGCCTTTACAAACAACAGCTCACACAAACCTCACAAAGAGCACACAATTTAGGAATTACAAACCTTATTTGAGAGAGAAGGAAAATGAGATTTGAAAAATTAAACCCAAAGTCACCCAACTCATGAAAGATGAAGCCAAGATTCAAACCCACGTTGGACTGATTCCAATGCCAATGCACTTCATTACTCAATCATCTCATGGTGATCATTCAATTATGCCTATTTTTTAAACTAAAAACAAACTTGTATTTTTTAAGAGAACTTTTAGGTTCACAGCAAAATTGAGCGGAAACTACAGAGCATTCCCATGTATTCCTTGTCTCCACACATGCACAACCTCCCCCGCTATCAATATCCAGGATGATAGGGGTACATTTGTTATGACCAACGAACCTAGGTTAACATGTCATTAGCTTCCAAAGTCCATAGTTTACATTAGGATTCACTAATGATGTCATACGCTATGTGGATCTTGATAAATGTATAAGTAGGGGTATCTACCATTATAGTGTCATACGGAACATTTTCACCCTAAAAATCCTCTTTGCTCTGCCTATTCATCCCTTCCTCCTCTCTAAACCCTGGCAAACACAGATACTTCAACTGCTTCACAATTCTTACTTTTACAGAATGCCATATAGTGGAATCATACAGTATGTAGACTTTTTCATATTGTCTTCTTTTACTTAATAATAAATATTTAAGTTTCTTCCAAGTCTTTTCATGGCTTGATACCTATTTCTTTGTAGCACTGAATCTCATTTGACGTACTGAAGTGTTGGTTTTTTTTTTTTTTTTAATCTATTCACCCACTAAAAGACAGCTTAGTTGCTTCCAAGCTTTTGGCAATTATGAATAAACTGCATTAACATCCATGTGCAAGTTTGTATGTTGACATGTTTTCAACTCATTCAGGTAAATACGAAGACTGCAGTTGCTTGATAGTATGGTAAGAGTATGTTTAGTTTGGAAGAATCCACCAAACTGTCTTTCAAAGTGGCTGTACCATTTCATTCCCACCAGAGATGAATGAGAGATTCTGTTGTTCTACATCCTTTCCAGCATTTGGGATCATCTGCTTTGGATTTTGTCCATTTTCACAAAAGGTGAGTGGTGGCATCTCATTTTAACTTACAATTTCCTGACGTCAGAGGAAGTTGAACATCTTTTCAACTGTTTCCTTGCCAACTGTATATCTTCTTTGATGAGGTAACTGTTCAGGTCTTTTGTCCAATTTTTTTTTTAAAGATTTTATTTATTCATTTGAGAAACAGAGTTACAGAGAGAGAGAGAGAGAGAGAGCATGAGCAGGGAGAGAGGCAGAGGCAGAAGGAGAAGCAGGCCCCCCGCTGAGCCAGGAGCCCGATGTGGGGCTCAATCCCAGGACCCTGGGATCATGACCTGAGCCGAAGGCAGACGCTTAACCATCTGAGCCACCCAGGCGCCCCACTTTTGTCCAATTTTTAATTGGGTTGTTCATTTTCTAATGTTGAATTTTAAGAGTTCTTCGTATATTTTGGATAATGGTTCTTTATCAGATGTGTCTTTTGTAAATATTTTCCCCCAGTCTGTGGCTTGTCTTCTCATTCTCTTGACATTTTCTTTTGCAGAGAAGTTTTTAATTTTAATAAGGTCCAGTTTGTCAGTTGTTTCTTTCATGGATGGTGCCTTAATGTTGTGTCTAAAAAGTCATTACCAGAATTCTCTGGATTTTCACCTATAGTATATTGTAGGAGTTCTTTACTTTTGCATTTTACATTTAGGTCTGTGATCCATTTTGAGTTAATTTTAATGAAGGGCATATGGTCTGTGTCTATTTTTTTTTTTTCATGTGAATATCCAGTTCCAGCACTATTGGTTGAAAATATCCTCTTTGCTCTAGTATATTACCTTTGTTCCTTTGTCAAAGATCAGCTGACATACTTCTGGATCTATTTATGGGCTATCTACTCCATTCCATTGATCTGTCTAGTCTTTTACCAATAACCACACTATCTTCATTACTATAGTTTTATAGGAAGTCTTGAAGAAGAGTATTATCTGTGCTCTGACTTTGTTCTTCTCCTTCAATATTATGTTGGCTATTCTTGATCTTCAGCCCTTTCAGGTAAATTTAGAATCAGTTTGCTGATATCCATAAATTAACTTGATGAGATTTTGACTGGGATTGTATTGAATCTATAGACCAATTTGTGAAGAACTGACATCTTGGCCATACTGAATCTTTTTATCCATGAATATGGAGTCTCTCTCAATTTTTTTTTTGTTCATTGATACTTTCCATTAGAGTTTTGAGTTGTTCTTATATAGATAAAAGGGGTATTTTTCGAAATGGTTCTTTTTCCCTTTCTCCTGCTAGAAGCATGAGGAAATTTTTCTCCACTATTAACTATGAGGACCTGGTAGAGCTCCTGGAGATAAAACTCACAAATGTATGGAGGCTCCCTATGACTGGGTCCCCTTGGAGTTTGTTTTTTGTTTTTTGGGGCTTTTCCCCCACTTAGAGTTCTTATTGGAGTCATATCCACACGAAACCTTCAAGAACAATTCACTAATTACAGCTCAGGTTTGCCAACCCCAGGACTGGTTTCTGTGGAAGTTTCTGCTCTGGAAAGTTGTGATTCTCTGTATCTGCCTGTCTGTCTCTCCAATTTTAGGAGCAGTGGTTTATCCATGAACTCACTCTCTGAAATATCTAAGGAGAGTTGCTTATTTTTCAGTTTATTCAGCTTTTTACTTGTTAGGATTGAGTGACAATTTCTAAGCTCCTTATTTGTCAGACCAAACCAGTTGTGCTTATTTTTTTTAAGATTTATTTATTTACTTGAGAGAGGGACAGAGAGAAAGCAGGGAGGGGGAGGAGACAGAAGGAGCAGGAGAGGGAGAGAGTCCTAAGCAGACTCCGCACTGAGCTTGGAGCCTAACACAGGGCTCAATCTCACAACCCTGAGATCACGACCTGAGTCAAAACCAAGACAGCACCACCCAGGGGCCCCCAGTTATGCTTATTTTTTAATCAACATCTTCAAGTCTCTCAAACTCTTATCTCTCTTTTCTAACTTGCCTTTCCAATTATCACCAATTAAATCACTCACTGAACAAAAGTTACAAAGTACCTACTAAATCAGATAAGGCCTCTGCAAGCTGAAAGGAATTAAACAATAATTTGTAACCAAGATATATAATGTACCTGCTTTCATGATTTTACAGTCCAGTGGAAGAAATCCCAGTGAATTTCTTCCATTTTTATTACTCAGCTGTTAGAGCTAGTTAATAAACCATTTGGTCTCTGGATTATATCTTTTGCATGTAGAATATGTCATATAAGAAAATTTTTAAATTTGTAACTAAAATTATTTTCAGTACTATATGAAGCAAACACTAAGTTAAAACAGTTGTGGTCCTTGGAAGTAATTTAAGTCATGAATTGCAACAAGTTTGTCAATAGTTACAAGTGGGAAATAGGTAAGCAATAGAAAGACAATACACTGGGGAGAGATGATTTAAGAAAATTAGATCTCTGTACTGGTATAACATATTTTGTTTTATTTTTTTTAAGATTTTATTTATTTATTTGAGAGAGAGAGAGCACATGAGAGGGGGGAGGGTCAGAGGGGAAGCAGACTCCCTGCCGAGCAGGGAGCCCAATGTGGGACTCGATCCAGGGACTCCAGGATCATGACCTGAGCCGAAGGCAGTCGCTTAACCAAATGAGCCACCCAGGCGCCCGCATATTTTGTTTTAAATAGAAAGTCACTACTTCAAGTTAAATCTAAGTTTCAGGCAAAACAGTCTCTGATATTTATTATTTATGTACTGAGATTTAGGTAGAACACAAAAGTAATTTTAGATTTTGCTATGGTAACAAATGTAAAATTGCCATAGTAGTAAGATGACAGACTCAGTAAGAAGCACTTCCTATGTTTGCCAAGAGGTTCTGCACAGAGACGCACTTCAAGGATTTCAAATAATTCTACCTAACCAGGTGGGAGGTTTGCAAAAAGGAAAACAGTTGTAGCCTTTCCAGAAATACACCATGCTAAAAATATTTTAATACATCTGAGTATTTTCAACCTCAATATTTTTACAATTCAATGTTACCTTGCTTTTACTTATTTTCCAAGTTAAACACCTTCCATAATTCATTAGGAATATTGTAAATTTGTTCTAACAAAAACCTACATGGTAAAATATTCATCATGTGCATTTAAATAAATATTGCTCTTAGCCTATGTAACAGATCTTTCCCATGTTCGGTTTTTTCCCCTACATGAATGTTTAGTTTCATATGTTTCCATCTTCTTATGTTAAGCCTTCAGCACTTTTGTGTCCATTCAGAGTCCAAGTAAAAAATTTTCACATTGCTTATTATGAAATTAGTATTTAATTGTCATATTTAATGAAAATCAATAAGACAAAACTGCTTGTAGGTTTGAGAACACATTGATAAATCAAATTAATAAACAGTATATTATGGAACTACAAACTATGACAAAACTCAAGGAAGCACGAGATTCATCTATGACTTCCAGCTTCCTCAAATGTGTACATGGCCCTCTGCAAATAACAAAACTCTCCCTTGTTTAATCTTTCCAAATGTAAAAAAGATATCATCATTTATTAACTTAATTGACACTTAACATGTACTCAATATTTTCCAGGTCCTGGGGATTCAATGGCAAATTAACAAATCAGATCCCAGCCCTTTGCCTTTTGAGGCCTTTGAATTTGTGGTCCCCACCTAAGAGGAAGGTAATTCCTCTGGTTATCATTCATCTGCCTCCTCTTCGTTCAATTCTTAGTAAAATATATCTCTTTAGGCCTTCTGTGATCATCCTGTTGAACAGTCCACTACTCTATCCCCATCATTTTCTATCACAAAACTGCTTGGTTTGCTTAATGACTTTTTGAAATTAATTTATTAATATTTTTGTTTATCTTTTTCATGCTTTTTTACCACAGTATAATGAAAATCCCATAGACACTTGCAGCACCTCCAGCAAAGACCAATAACTTCGACATAGATTTTTCAATAACTGCTTCTTGAATTAATTAACTAATCCATCAATAAGAATAAATCAGAGAGGGAGACAAACCATGAGAGACCCTGGACTCTTAGGAAACAAACTGAAGGTTTCAGAAGGGAGGGGGGTGGGGGGATAGGGTAACCAGGTGATGGGTATTAAGGAGGGCACATGTTGTGAGAAGCACTGGGTATTATACACAACTAATGAATCGTTGAACACTGTATCAAAAACTAATGATGTACTATATGTTGGCTAACTGAACATAATAAAACAAAAGAAAAGAAAAGAAAGTTTCTGTTATTGTGAAGTTAACTTCTATTGGGGGCTTTCATTCTAGTGCAGTGATTTTTGTAGAGGTTACCTCCAGATGCAATGTCATGCAAAAACCACAAGAAAAGAGAACCAACTGAATCCCATTTGTTGAACAGATTTTGGCTTCACAGAGCTCTAGCCATTCCCTTTCCTGACCCCTGTTTCCACAAGCTACCACTTTTATATAAAGAAAAATAGCTATGTACAATCCATTATTTGCCTCTAGCTCTTATTTTTCTGAGGTTGTTTCTGTTATTAAATAGGTTCTTTATTCATTTTCTCAAAGAACGTGATTACTTTTTTGTGTGGGTTGGAGATTGTCTAGTCGGAGGTAATTATGGGATTACTGAAAAGGTAAGGAATAAGTTATGCCCCATTTTTTCTCCATCGATATTGTGTCCCATTTTCCTCTCCCACCTCTAGCATTGGGGATGGAGTCAACTTTTCCTGAAGATCTTGCATATGCGGTAAAGTAATGCACACCAAATTTAAAAATGGGAAATTTTTGTTTAAAGTCAACTCATAATGTCTGGTATATCCCTGGAAGAATTAACGGTTTTAAATTAATTCAAACTACTATTACCATAATAAGTTTACAAATTTTTTGTAAAAATTCTTTACATTCTATTCTGCTATTTGCAAATTTATGTACATTAGTGAAATGTCATCCAAAAAAGAATAAAAATAGGCTAATTGCAACTTTACATTGCCACTTTCAGTCCTTGAATTTTTATAGTTCCCTAATGTCTTCTGTAGTTGCTTAATTTCTTTACGCTTCCATAGTCATGGCTAATGCATATCACATAGCTGTTGGGAATGGAGTGACCTGAAAACTGCCCACGTCATTGAATTAAGAGTATCTTTGCAAAGAGAATTAAATATCAGAGAATTTTTCTCAGGCAGGGTCAAGTTAAGGTCTTCCACAGTGTTTTTGTGAGTTTAACTGCTCTTGGCATTCCATTGTCGCCTAAATTTAAATATGGCAAGGCATACAAGTGATTTTCTGTGTATAGGTTATTTAGTTTTTTTTCAAAACCTTTATAAATACGTTTATATTTTGGGGTAGTAGCTTTGGTTCTATTGGTGAATTATTTACATAATGGTTTTCTTATCTCTCTTATCTTTACAATGAGTGGTTGCTCAAGATCACCATGATGTTCCAACCTTCTGCCAGAGCACTGGCTGCTAAAACGTGACTATCATCATGTTACTCCCTTGCTCAAGAAGCTGTGCGGGCTCTCAAGTACCTCCAGCTATGAGAACAGATTCCTCTATTAGTATTTCCATGCTCTCCACCATCTAGAGTTGCTCTCCCTCATATTAACTCTCACTTCTCTGATACACAAACACACTGCACATCACAGAGGTGGTCTAGGATTTAAGCTCACCACTTCAGGAACCATAACTGAATGCATAGCAATGATATTCAAAATGTTACCAGGCCATGAACCGTTTCTTACAGGCTGTGACAATGTAAGTGCAGGAAAAAGTATTCAGAAACTTCTCCAGCAATTTGACATTGACATGACACCCAAGCTCATGATTTAATGCACTTGTGTTTTGGAACAATTTTAATGTTTCTGAACTGGCACAGTGAGTAATATAGCAGGATCTGCATACTGGTCACACTCAGTAAGACCACATTATACTGTAAGATTACTTTGACAACTGTAAACCACATTTGTATGAATATATGAGTATATCTAAAGATTTATTTATATTTGCAAGATATTTTTAAGATCATTTTCATTTTTGATAAAGACTGGTTTTTAATTTACAGTTTAACATTATTAGCTAAGTCAGGGAATAAAAATCTCTATTATTTATTTTTAACTCTAACTTAATTATGATGAATGCAAGTAAGCTTCACTGGACACTTGTGTCAAGAAAAGATTAAGTCTTTTCAAAATATAGCTGCAGCCAAAACTAATTCATGGTGATGAAAGTGATTCTGAAGAAATGAGGATCAAAAGAGTTTATATTATACAAAGTTCTATTTAGTAATTATAATTGATGATGAAGTGTTAAAACTATAGCATGTTCTAGCTAACACACTGGCTAATGGGGCAAGGGAACCATGAAACTTAAATAGCTTTTGAATTCACACATAAAGACATGTTCAAAATCAAAAGTATCTTAGAAAGGAAAGATACTGAATTAAAAAGTTGATGGAAGTAAACGTTTAATATTTTCTGTATGACCATTCGTGTTTTGTGAGCTGATTGTAGTTGCATTCTGAGCTAACACTAGAAGTCTATGTATACCTAACTGCTGAGTTCTTGCCCCGAGACCATTTCAGAGGCATTAGCTTGAAAACAGTGGGCGAAAAGCTCATGCAAGTACCACACTTCGGTGACACCAGGCATCAACTGCAGAAACAAACCAATGATAGGGAAGACCAAGTCATACGATAAAGAGAGTTAGCGAAGCGTTTTTTGTTGCAGTTTAAGCAAATCCAGAGATATTCCTAGCATGGCAGTCCTTTCAGTATCTGTGCAATTTGCACATGAACGGTTTTTAGCTTCAGGGCTAATAAACACAGCTCGACGTGAGGTATATAAAAATATTCAGTTTGGAGTTCCAGTTCTGTGTAGGAGTATGCTCAAATGGTGCACCTGCAAAGGCAAGGAAGCATTCTGGAGTCATCATCCCGATGTAGGAGCTGGTGCCAGAACACTAGTAATCTTCACAATCCTGCTTCACCGAAATGTTTTGATTTTTTTTTTTTTAAGGTAGGTGCACTAAATAATGTATTTAGTGATACAATACAAATTGTGACTCTAAAAACTGAAGGGTCAAATTTGAGATTATTCTTTCTATGTGGAGATAATATGAAAGCTGATCAAACACTGTTGTTTCATGCAGAAGTATAATGGCTATTAAGAAGAAAATTTTTGTTGAAATATTTGGATTGCAGAATAAAATCTCATCATTCATGCAATATAAGAATGCAGTTTGGCCTCAACATTTTAAAGTTGTGAATTAAGCAACCAACAAGCATCTTGTTATTTATCTGGTATCTTTGGTATTTCTAATTATCTTAATACCTCCATGAAAAGAAGGAATGAAGGATGTTGTTTAAAGGCAAAAACAAAAGCGAGATTCTTGAAATAAGAGAGCTTCTACAGAATGCTACCTGATCCAGAATTCAATAACAATTATTCAGTAAGTAGGTAGTAAACTTAATAACTTACCTGTGTAAAGTTATCAACAAGCACCTTATAAATTTGGTAGAATGATTTAAAGTCCTTTTCCATCAAAAGGATATTCACTTATCAGATACTAATGAAATCCAAGATCAGTTTCTTTCATCATAAGTTAAATAAATCTTAGCAATAACTTTCAGGATAAATTGTTGGCACTGACTACTGATGAAGAATTAAAGATGAATTTTGAAAATACAGCATCACTTTCTTTATCCTAGATAAAAATTAAGAATGAGTATCTTGAGCTTGCTGAAATTGCTTTAAAATCACTTCTTTCACTGCTATCAACATATCATTTTGAGATTGATTCCTCTATGATAAGTTATAAAAAATGAAATAGTTCAGATATGTTATTCCCTGTGAATACTGTTGTGGCCAATAGAATCTATATTAGATAAGTTAAAAAGGAACAAGTTCATTTGTTACATTAAAACTTTATATTTTGATATGTAGGATGTATCTTCAAATTGTGAAGTGGGTATTCCATGTGGAGAATCACTATTTTACTCATAACTTCTTAATTTCTATTATGGAACTACAACAGGTTCAAGTGTAATAGTGGTTCTTTATATGATCACAGTGATGCAAACTTTCACTGAACAATATGTACAGTTTTTAAATCTTTTCTCTTCTGTAATGTTTGTTCTGATTACATTTGTTAAATGTAATATATTTTCAGTTGAATCTAATAGTAAAAATTGGCTTTATTTTAATTCTATTTCATTTTCCTAGTAATTCATTTTATTAGATTTTACAGAAGTATAGTTTTTGTAACAAACCAGAAATATTTTAAAAACGGAGTTTTTGCTCTAGATAGTTAAGACACAGTGTCCTATACTTCTATACTTCCCTGAGTGATACAGTTAGGGACATGTTAAATGCTCAGCAAATACCTGTGGATATATAGATTTATACCACTAAATTAGGTTACACTTTCTGAAGGGAATAATTTCTCCCAGTGGATATCTGTATCTAGAGAGCTTCTTTGCATCTGCCAGTTTCCAGGGGTAGAAATAATTAGAGTATACAACATGAACTGAATTATGTATAATTCTTCATAAATTTCTAAATGTGAATGAGGTTGATGTCACAGAAAACTGCACGGAGTTTAGTATTCCTCCAAATAAAGCAAGCACACCTTCTCCTTTCTATGAACTGTATATATCATCATGCAGATTAAACAATAACTTAGAATGTGTGAAAAGCATCAGAGTGTTAAGTGACCAGAAAAATTTTCTTAAAAAAATAAAAAAAACATACACCCTACTGCCTTTTGTTTTGGAAGATTTGATGTTAGGAAACCAGCCAGGCTGAGTTTTTGTTTGACCAAACAAAAGAATACTATGAAAGTGCAAAATAAAACATATCAAGATTTTGGCATTTTATTATTAGTCTCATAAAGGATACAAAGTCAGTGTATCCCTACAGAGGTCCATGGGAGAAATGCCAAAAACAAACTAAAGCAGTTGATGGTCCTTGATCTCCTTTTTAATATCTATAGCTCCCTGTATTTGGAAGTTCAAGAAAACTTTTGCTTTAGTAAGTAACTACCATTCTTTTGAATAAACTTTTAATCAAGATCAGCTCTTTTACCTTTAAAATAAACCTTTAATGAAAGTCTATAACCCACCCGTGTGTTATACCTGGTGTTGAGGGAACATAAGGCCTCCTGAGGACAAAGCAGAAGCTGACACCCCACAAACCACCACCCACCCCCCCCACCCCCCACCCACCCCCACCCACCCCGCCACGGGATATATGTGACATTCCTCGGGCACTCCTGGCTGCCCTAAAGCTAAGGAAAGGAAAAACAAATAGTTAAGCTATAGAGATCACAATCCTGCAAGACAGGAGTCTCCCTCAGTTTACAAATATCTTAGCGATCTACAAGAACAAAGCATTTCTATCAATGGCCTAGCTTCCAGAAGGAAATGTAGATACAATTAAATGTCCTTATAACCTGCAGCCCATTGACAGATACTTGAAGTGGGCAGAGTGTAATGTTCCTCCAGGAAGCTCCCAACTATCTTCATGGTAATGCCTTGCTAGAGGGAAAAACAACCTTAACTTGACAATGGCAAGACCTCCAGTATCCCGTGAATCTTCTTTAACATATGAAAATCCTTTTGAAAACCTCCCATTTCCTTACCTCTCCCAACCCCATAGTATATAATCAGTCATCCCTCACAACCCTGGGGCAGCAGCTCTTTCTGCCCATGGGTCCTGTCCCTGTGCTTTAATAAACCACCATTTTGCACCAAGACATCTCAAGAATTCTTTCTTGGTCGTCAGCTCCGGACCTCACCCCACCAAACTTCATCTATATTCCAAAACCCCATCATCTGGGATCCTGTAAAGGACAATTGAGTATGCTCATTTCCTCCCTGAGTGGGCAAGCTAAGTGCCATTGCTATTCCATAGAATTCTTACCTTGCTTTTCCAATTGTGTGAACCAAGAATATACTTTTTCTCTGAATGATGTAAAATGTGATTAGTTGTTACAGTGACTGTCACTTGTGTATGTGCATTTTTGAATTACACAATTGCTTTCAATAACCCATCAATGAAGTTCATAAGGGAATGGAATTCTATCTCCTATTTTGTCAATGGGGGTAACAGTGTGAACCTTTATAGTCAAATGCTGTTTGTTTAGTGTAACTAATAGAACTTGCTAATATTGCCTATTACCACGTCAAAGTTAATACAAAAGAGAAACATTAGCATGTTAAGACAATTTAGATATAGGAAAGTATTTCTATAAGAAACCCCGGAGAATTTTAAGTGAGAAACACAGTGGCCTCTTTTCTCAGCAAGCAGATCCTTTTTAGACAAATCTTCTGTCTTGGAAACCGCATTGCTTAGCATCCTCTTTCTTCATCTCTATTACCCACTCCTATGTCATCTGATGCCTGAAGTCCTTCTAAAGAGAGTGTTATTTGGTGGAATGTGAAATGCTTATTTATAACTATTTTTTTAATCTCTTACTAAAACCAACAAAGGGCTTTCAATTAATCCAGCTGGTTGGATAAAGAGTGGGGCAAACGCCATTGTACTAAAGTTATTTCCATATAATAAACCCATTCTGGATCCTCATCCTTTGAAATTGCCAGAGCCAAAAAGTTAAATTATTTTAGACAATGCAAAAAAGAAAATGTCTTTGCAATATTTGGAAAGCTATGTATCTGCTGAAATGCCTAAGAGAGTTTAAAAATTTGCACAAAACCTTTATTGAAAAATAATTGGAAGCCACCCACAGCATGCTATTAAAAAATTCCAATTTTCTATCCTTTTTAATTCTGATACTATTAGCTTTCTTTGCCTGTGATATGGAAATTGAAACACAAGAGTTTTTGCCCAATGTTTGAAAATATAGGATCTTGTTATATTATTATAAGTTCTTATTCCTATTATCTGAAAATAGTCTAGATTTTCTATTAAGTAACTAAAATCTTTTTCATTCTCTTCTTATATATTTTACAATTTCAAGGATCATTCAAAACTACCTTACATCAATTCTTCCCATGCTGTAAATGAACATAATTTTAATATTTACAGGTCATCATATGTCACTGAGCTACAATTTTCTGAGTGAATGCACAAGGTCCCACATCAAGAAAATACCAATCTTTCCAAATATGCAAGCAATTAAGCCATCACTCTATATCCCATGAGCCCACTAGACTAAGAACAAAATTTTAAAAATACATAGATAAACCTACATTTCTTGATCAGGAAACAATGTGAATTTGCTGACAGGATCAAATATAGACATATATTCCTATTTTGATCAAAAAACCTGATGCTCTCTTGCAAACCATGGGTCTCTTGAGCATATTTAGAGTACATAAAAATGTAGTTTATGATTTTCTTTGTTCAAATTATTGATGACCTATCAAAATATGTAATATATATTTCAGTATTAGAAGGAAATATCCAAAACAAAATCCAGAAAGTGGAGAAGACTACTTTTATGATGAAGTTAAGAAAGAATAATTGGTATACTTTTAATCCTTTACTTCTTTGAACTAGATCATTTAAGTTGCTCTTATCTGGCAAAATAGAAGGAAGTGTTTGGTATAACAATTCCCCCAGTCCTTAGATTTGATTTCTGGGCACATTAAGGAATTGTCTTTGTTCTTTTTCTTATTTCTGTTCTTAACAGAGTGGGAAGCTATGCTTTTCCCTACAGACAAATCACGGACAACAGCCTAGCCTGTGGCCCACTTTAGTCCTTACCCATCTGAATTTAAAATGTTATCACAAGATTTCTTCTAAATCACCAAAACTTAACAGGCTATTTTCTCTCTGCATTTCTATTTGCCACTTACTCTGTACTTTGATTTTGCAATACCAGTTCATACTTCCTCTTCTCTCTCTATGCCTACTATAAAAGGTTCTTCTGTCAGCAAAATTGGTGACATTGTCTTTCATCTTAATTTTTAAGATAAATTAACCATTTATATTTGGTTTATTATTTTAATTTTGAAAGCAAATAACTTATTTGCTATTCACTGCCTAAGAATAGTTTTTAATATTCACATGACAATGTTCATGTAAAAGAGAGATTATTTTAATTTATAGATATGTCAAATATGGAAAAAAGACAATGTCTACCAGAAGCACTAGTTTGGAAGAGACCAATCTCTAAATGTATTTGCATGTAAATTGAGAGTTTTGAAGTTATAGTTCCAAGATCATGATGTAATTGGGAAGTATTCCATTGAAATTGGCATTTCCATTTTAAGCAAATCTAGTTACATGGTCCATTGCTAAAATAATTGTATTGCATGTGTAGCAAGATAGAAAGTATCTTAAACTTTAAAATACAATAACTAAAAAGTTTGATTTTAGTTTAGTACATTTAAAAAAAAATGAAGGGATGCCTGGGTGGCTCAGTGAATTGAGCTACCAACTCTTAATTTCAGCTCAGGTCATGATCTTTGGGTACTGGGATTGAGCCCCATGTCAGGTTCTGAGCTCAGCACAGAGTCTGCTTGTCCTTCTCCCTCTGCTCCTTCCCCTGCTCATGCACACACACTCTCTCCCAAATAAATAAATAAATAAATAAATAAATAAATAAATAAAATCTTTTTTAAAAAATGAGAAGTAGAAACAACATGAAAATAGCAAATCAAATAAAGATATTTAGAGGTTCTGATTTCTTAAAATCCCATCAATTGTCTTTTATGATTGAATTTAAGCCCATCTTTTCCTGTTTTCCAACTGAATTATCTTAGTAGTGTGATTATGTTGGTGCCTTTTCCCCCACAGATCATGATATTTGATTACTTTCCAATCCACATGTTGGGTTCACATTTAGCCTTTTTTCTCTCTTTAAATCATGCCACAGCCATTTATTTCTGTGCCATTGTTCAGCCATTGGGAAGATGTATGAAAATGAAAGGTGTGGTAAATTATCCTCTTATTTCATCTGTTCAGATTTTATTTTCTATTTAATGTAGTGTAAGGACAGTGTGACTATCCTAAGGACCTCAACTGTTGCTAATTGTTGTTGGTATGATGTAGATCATGCTCTATTTCCTCTTTTTAATGCCAATTTTGTAGAAAAAATAATCTACACAGGCTGTCTTCACTCCTTTCCCAGTTCAATTCTAAACTATTTAGATCTACCATTGACCTTTACCACTGTGCTAAAATTGCTCTCACAGTATCTAGTTAATATAATATAGTTATGTATTTTCAGTCCCATCCACCTGGATTTCTCTAAATAATTTAGTCTTCACTAATCAAATTCTTGCAATCATTTCCACCTTTAGGTCAATTTTGTTTTACTTTCCCAGTTGTCTAGTGGATCTTTTTGTTGTTCGTATCTTTCTATACCATAGAAATAGACATTTTCTAAAGTCTAGTTCTCAATCTTACTCTCTTTTCACTACATTCTCCTCATAGATTAATCCAACCAATCTTATAGCTTAAATTGCTCTTTTAATGTAGATGACACAAATCTTTTCCTAAGTAAGAGAACCTGACCACCAAACCAGTTACTCCATTTAATTACAACATATTTACCCAGTATTAATTTTTATTCCTTTTTTGTGTTATTTATTTTGGTTTAACACCCTGACATGCTACCCTTTTTCTCTTCCCCAACTCATCCTACTGAAATATCTATCCAAGATTTATCTCAAGTGTATTATTTTTAATGAAACTTTTCCTGATTCCCCAATATGGATATGATGATTATTTCTTTAGTATGATTTCTACTTTGTTTATGGCACCTGTCTTACTTTACTTGTTTTTGCTGTTATATGTTTGTTTAGTTCTCTCTATTCAATCATAATCTTTTTCAAGGTAGGTGTCTTAGTTCATTCAGACTGCTATAACAAAATACCATAGACTGGCTGGCTTATGAACAATAGAAATCTATCTCTCACAGCTCTGGAAGGTGGAAAGTCTAAGATCAAAGGGCTGGCATGGTCACATTCCAGTGAAGGCTCACTTCTTGGTGCATAGCTGCTCTCTTCTCCCTGTGTCTTCACATGGTGAAAGGGGTGAGGGATCTCTCTCAGGTCCCTTTTATAAGGGCTCTAATTCCATTCATGAGTGCTCCACCCTCATTGACCTAATTACCTCCCAAAGTCCCCACCTCCTGATATCATCATCTTTGGGGGTTATAATTTCAACATATGAATTTGGGGAGGGACACAAACATTCAGTCCATAGCAGTAGAGATAATATCTTAATGTCTTTGGTTTCCTTAAAGTGTCGAGGATATAATGTCTTCACATACTGAGTGAATAAATTGAATTGACTATTTCAACTTTCTCACTATTTTCATCTGAGGATTTCAGAAAAGTCACTTTCATAAAACAACCCATAATACAATTAGGGGGAAGAAAAGAAATTGGACAGTAGACATGAACTACTTTTGAATAAATTGGGAAAGAAGGCAAAGATGTGAATCAAGCTGAGACTGAGAAATAACTGCTTTCTCCAGTCACTGGAGCATTTGTCTATAGTTTATCCCGACAAAGAACAAAAGTCATAGCGGAACTAGAAAGGAGTCTGGACATCCCAGAGGTGGCAATAATTTGACCTCTGAAATATGATAGTATCCTTAGGACCAAAACTTTCCTACATAAAATGTATTTACCAGGATTAGATGATTACATCCCCTGGTTTGCCTTGGGATAATCTAGGTTTTTACTGTTGTCCTTAAATAATTATTATTCCCCTCTTCATTGGCTCTCAAAAACATACCAGTTTGAATTATGAATTACATGATAATCTTACCTAAAATATGCAAAGCTGGGTATTTTATTCAATGTATATCCATGTATATCTCTATGGTTGTCAATCTGTGACCTTATACATACACACACTTACCACATTTCTAGCAAAGTGATTTATGCTTTCAAAAATTCGAAAATACTGGCCTACTAATTATGATTTAATGGAGGAAAAGAATCACTATGTTCTTCCCCCCACTTGCTTAACACATTACTGACCCTTGTTCGGGGTTTATTGAATTGGAAAGACCCATGTTCTAGGGAGCTGATATTAAAGGCTCCTATAAACATTGGGGTATGGGTGCCCCTTCGGATCACTACTTTTGTATCTTTGGGGTAAATACCCAGTAGTGCAATTGCTGGGTCATAGGGTAACTCTATTTTCAACTTTTTGAGGAACTTCCATACTGTTTTCCAGAGTGGCTGCACCAGCTTGCATTCCCACCAACAGTGTAGGAGGGTTCCCCTTTCTCCACATCCTCGCCAACATCTGTTGTTTCCTGACTTCTTAATTTTAGCTATTCTGACTGGTGTGAAATGGTATCTCATTGTGGTTTTGATTTGTATTTCCCTGATGCCGAGTGATGTTGAACACTTTTTCATGTGTCTTTTGGCCATTTGGATGCTTTCTTTGCAGAAATCTCTGCTCATGTCTTCTGCACATTTCTTGATTGGATTATTTGTTCTTTGGGTGTAGGGTTTGATATGTTCTTTATAGATTTTGGATACTAGCCCTTTATCTGATATGTCATTTGCAAATATCTTCTCTCATTCTGTCGGTTGTCTTTTGGTTTTGTTGACTGTTTCTTTTGCTGGGCAAAACTTTTTATCTTGATGAAGTCTCCATAGTTCATTTTTGCCCTTGCTTCCCTTGCCTTTGGCGATGTTTCTAGAAGAAGTTGCTGGGACCAAGGTCGAAGAGGTTGCTGCCTGTGTTCTCCTCAAGGATTTTGATGGATTCCTTTCTCACATTTAGGTCTTTCATCCATTTTGAGTCTATTTTTTGGGTGTGGTGTAAGGAAATGGTCCAGTTTCATTCTTCTGCATGTGGCTGTCCGATTTTCCCAATACCATTTGTTGAAGAGACTGTCTTTTTTCCTTTTTTTTAATTTAATTTAGTTTTATTATGTTATATTAGTCACCATACAGTACATCATTAGTTTTTGATGTAATGTTCCATGATTCATTGTTTTCGTATAACACCCAATGCTCCATGCAGTACATGCCCTCCTTAATACCCGTCACCGGGCTAACCCATCCCTCTACCCCCTCCCCTCTAAAACCCTCAGTTTGTTTCTCAGAGTCCATAGTCTCTCATGGTTCATCTCCGATTTCCCCCCCCCTTCATTTTTCCCTTCCTTCTCCTAATGTCCTCCATTCTATTCCTTATGTTCCGCAAATAAGTGAAACCATACGATAATTGACTTTCTCTGCTTGACTTATTTCACTTAGCATAATCTCCTCCAGTCCCATCCATGTTGATGTAAAAGTTGGGTATTCATCCTTTCTGATGGCTGAGTAATATTCCATTGTATATATGGACCACATCTTCTTTATCCATTCGTCTGTTCAAGGGCATCTCAGCTCTTTCCACAGTTTGGCTATTGTGGACATTGCTGCTATGAACATTGGGGTGCATATGGTCCTTCTTTTCACTACATATGTGCCTTTGGGGTAAATACCCAGTAGTGTAATTTCTGGGTCATAGGGTAGCTCTATTTTTAATTTTTTGAGGCACCTCCGTACTGTTTTCCAAAGTGGCTGTACCAACTTGCATTCCCACCAACAGTGTAAGAGGGTTCCCCTTTCTCCACAACCTCTCCAACATTCATTGTTTCTTGCCTTGTCAATTTTTGCCATTCTAACTGGTGTTAGGGGGTATCTCAATGTGGTTTTGATTTGAATTTCCCTGATGGCTAATGATGATGAACACTTTTTCATGTGTCCGTTAGCCATTTGTATGTCTTCTTTGAAGCAGTGTCTGTTCATGCCTTCTGCCCATTTTTTGACTTATTTGTTTTTTGGGTGTTGAGTTTGAGAAGTTCTTTGTAGATCTTGGATATCAGCCCTTTGTCTGTAGTGTCATTTGCAAATATCTTCTCCCATTCTGTGGGTTGCCTCTTTGTTTTATTGGCTATTTCCTTTGCTGTGCAGAAACTTTTTATCTTGATGAAGTCCCAAAAGTTCATTTTTGCTTTTGTTTCACTTGCCTTTGGAGATGTATCTTGAAAGAAGTTGCTGTGGCCGATGTTGAAGAAGTTACTGCTTATGTTCTCCTCTAGGGTTTTGATGGCTTTCTGTCTCACATTGAGGTCTTTCATCTATTTTGAGTTTATCTTTGTGTATGGTGTTAGAGAATGGTCGAGTTTCATTCTTCTGTATATAGCTGTCCAATTTTCCCAGCACCATTTATTGAAGAGAGTCTCTTTTTTCCATTGCATATTTTTTCCTGCTTTGTCGAAGATTATTTGACCATAGAGTTGAGGGTCCATTTCTGGGCTCTCTATCCTGTTCCATTGGTCTATATGTCTGTTTTTGTGCCAGTACCATGCTGTCTTGGTGATCACAGCTTTGTAATATAGCTAGACTGTCTTTTTTCCGTTGGACATTCTTTCCTGATTTGTCAAAGATTAGTTGACCGTAGAGTTGAGGGTCCATTTCTGAGTTCTCTATTTTGTTCCATTGATCTATGTGTTTGTTTTTGTGCCAGTACCATACTGTCTTGATGATTTCAACTTTGTAATAGAGCTTGAAGTCCTGAATTGTGATGCCACCAGCTTTGCTTTTCTTTTTCAACATTCCTTTGGCTATTCGGGGTCCTTTCTGGTTCCATACAAATTTTAGGATTATTTGTTCCAGTTCTGTGAAAAAAGTTGATTGTATTTTGATAGGGATTGCATTGAATGTGTAGATTGCTCTAGGTGGCATAGACATTTTAGCAATATTTGTTCTTCCAATCCATGAGCACGGAATGTTTTTCCATTTCTTTGTATCTTCCTCAAGTGTTCTATAGTGTTCTGAGTACAGATCCTTTCCCTCTTTGGTTAGATTAGATCCTTTGCCTCTTTGATTAGATTTATTCCTAGGTATCTTATGGTTTCGGGTGCAATTGTATATGGGATCGAATCCTTAATTTCTCTTTATTCTGCCTCATTGTTGGTGTATAGAAATGCAATTGATTTGTGTGCACTGATTTTATATCCTGCCACTTTACTGAATTCCTGTATGAGTTCTAGCAGTTCTGGGGTGGAGTCTTGGGTTTTCCATATAAAATATATCATCTGCAAAGAGTGAGAGTTTGACTTCTTCTTTGCCATTTCAGATGCCTTTTATTTCTGTTTATAGCAGCAATGTCCACAGTAGCCAAACTATGGAAAGAGCCCAAATGTCCATCGACAGATGAATGGATAAAGAAGATGTGGTATATAAATACAATGGAATATTACACAGCCATCAAAAAATGAAATCTTGCCATTTGCAACAAAGTGGATGGAACTAGAGGGTATTATGCTAAGCAAAATAAATCAATCAGAGAAAGACAATTATCATATGATCTCACTGATAAGGGGAATTTAAGAAACAAGGCAGAGGATCATAGTGGAAGAGAGAAAAAAATGAAACAAGATGAAACCATAGAGGAGGACAAGCCATGAGAGACTCTTAATCTCAGGAAACAAACTGAGGGTTGCTGGAGTGGAGGGGGCTGGGGGGATGGGGTAGGGGGGTGTTGGACATTGGGGAGGGTATGTGTTGTGGTGAGTGCTGTGTGTTGTGTAAGACTGATGAATCACATACCTGTACCCCTGAAACAAATAATACATTATATGTTAATAATAAAAAATAAATAAAGGCTCCCATTAAGAGAGTTCCTGATATCAAGGGCTCTCCACTGAAGTCGTGCATCTGATACTTTCTCGGTAATTTTCTTTCTAGAAAATTAAAGAGAGCTTTGTACAGAAAGAATTTGGATATCTACTTAAAAGCAGATTTGCCATTGACTAACAACAATAACTATTCCTTTTTTAGAAAAGAATGTTCAAAGTACTGATTTTTTTTCAACTAAGTCACATTTAACACCTTTCAAACTAACCATCTCCTATGAAGAACTCATTTGAAATATATCCAGAACTTATGCAAGCCAGAAACTTTTGTTATTTAGTTATTTGGATACTGAAGATTGATAGAATGAAGCTACCAAGCATAGGATGAAGCTACCAAGCAAAGACAAGATAAAGCATAGAAGAACAAGATTGGACAGACTTCACAATCTTTCTTTCCACTTTGAGTAATTTTCAGTATATCAAAAAATGAAATTAAAAAAAAATCTATTTGCTTCATTCAACTCTTTATCACCCACCTACTTAACAAGAAAAAAAAAAAATAGCATCTCTTCCTTAAACCCAACCACCATTACTTTTAAAATCTCAGTAAATAAAAAAGAAAATAATAGATGCCTTCACTGAGTGTTCGAAATTAAAGCTACTCTGCCACCAAATCCATTAACCTCTCCAAGAGGTCCCTCTGTTGCTAACATTGATAATGCCTGTTAAACTTACATGCTGAGAAGAAGATAAATGAAGATGAGAAGAGAAATATGATAGAAGTAGAAGAGAAAATTGGCATCTGCCTTCTAATCTGCAGCACTGGGATTTCCTAGAAAATAAATACACTATCAGTCATGGCAATTAATCCACACTATACCAGTCCCCAGCAAGAGTACATGCAACCCTAGACGAGGGGAACTGGAGTAATCACAGTATAACATCAGGCTTATTAGAGAAAACATTGAGCAGAAAAGCCCACTTAAAGATGTGGTCAGAATGTACAACCAACATTGCGATAGCCAATTCCAAAATGAAGTCTGGCTACCATAAGTGTACCAGTGTTTGAAATTCACTATACAGTAAAAAAAAAAAAAAAAAAAAAAAGATTCTGAATAAAGGTCCAGGAGATGGCAGAGGATCCAAAAACTGAAGGATGGCAGCAAGGGATAAAGGTGGACAGGTCAAGGGACAGATTCAAAATTCTGATTTAAGAACATTTCTTGCCACTTTCCTTTAATTGTATTTTCTCACATTTATTTTGCCCCTCCTGTTTATGCAGAGCATTGGCATGTGGATGAATGAAAGAATGAGATGTTATCTAAAAGCACTTAAGATATATTGTATGAATTTAATTCACATTTTGGCAGAATGAATGAGGTGTTTTGGTATCTTTTGCATCTCCCCTAACCCTCACATCCTCTCCCAAACACTTGCTTTTGGTTTCAGGCAGCATTTGAAGACAGGTCAGCTATACTGTTCTCTTCCTTTTCTCACCCTCCTGCTCTTTACTCAAGAAGTGGCTGAAAGGGTATTGAAATTTATACTCCTTCCAGAATTATGAACACTGGAATAAACATATTAGCCATTGTTTCAGATGGTGGCTAGAGTGATACTCTGCTAGGATTAAAGATTAGCATCCAAACCAATCTGCTGGCACTCATGCTGGATCCCTCATGACATATTTTGAATATGACCAGTGGCTAGTGGAGTGTATCTACTTCAGATTAACAAAGAACTATTAAACTCAAAACATCTCTTAGTCCAGAACTTCCCTATACCCTATTCTGTCCCTAATCCAAGATCATAAAAATTATCTCTAATATATTCTTCCAATACTTGTATAGCTTTACCTCTTAAATTTAGAACCTTAATCCATTTCAAGGTAATTTATTTTGTATGTTTGTACGGTGTGATGTATCAAATCTCTTTTTTCTTTGTTTTTGTATATTGATATATTGATATCTAACTTTTCTAGCACTAATTGCTGAAAAGACTCTCCTACAATGAATTACCAACTTTACCAAAAATCAGCTTTTTTCCATTGATCTCTGTCTGTCTTTATGTCAATACCACACTGGTTTAACTAAGGTAGCTTTAAAGTAAGTTCTGAAATCAGGGAGTGTAAGTCCAAATTGTTTTGGCTCGGGTGCCTGGGTGGCTCAGTTGGTTAAGCAACTGCCTTCGGCTCAGGTCATGATCCTGGAGTCCTGGGATCGAGTCCCGCATCAGGCTCCCTGCTCGGCAGAGAGTCTGCTTCTCCTTCTGACCCTCCCCCTCTCATGTGCTCTCTCTCTCTCTCATAGATAAATAAAACCTTTAAATAAAATAAAAAATAAAAATATAAATAAATAAATAAAATTGTTTTGGCTCTTCTGGGTCCATTTCCATTTAAATTTTCAGATCAGGTTAACAATTTTTTAATTATATTTCAAAGTTTAGAATAGTTTTGGATTTCTGGAAAAATTACAAAGAGAAAACAGAGCATTCCCTTGTACCTCACATTCAGTTTCCCTGATATTAACATCTAACATTATTATGGTACATTTGTCATAATTATGATATATTATTAACTGAAGTCCATACTTCATTTGGATTTCTTCAGTTTTTCCCTCATGTCCTTTTTCTATTCTGGGATGTCATCCAGGTACCACATTATGGACGTTTAGTCATCTCTTTAGGCCTCTCTTGCTGTGGCAGTTTCTTAGACTTTCCTTGTTGATGGCCTTGACAGTTTTGAGGAGTACTGGTCAGGAATTTTGTAAAATGTCCCTCAATTGTGATTTATCTGACATTTTTCTCTGGGGGTATTGGTTTTGGGAAATAAGACCATGGAACAAGACCACTTGTGCTATTTTCATCATGTCATACTAAGGATACATACTATCAGCATGATATCACTATCAATGTTAACCTTGATGAGCTGGCTTAGGCACAGTTTGTTAGTTTCCTTTATTTTAAATTTATACTTTCCCCACCCCCACCTTCTATCCTGTACTCTTTGGAAGGAAGTTACTATGTGCAGACTACATTTAAGAAGTGGCATATAGGCATATCTCATTTTGCTGCACTTCACTTTATTGAGTTTGCAGATACTGCATTTTTTTACAAATCGGCTTTTGGCAACCCTGAATCGAGCAAGTCTACTGGCACCATTTTTCCAACAGCATTTGCTCACTTCATGTTTCTATGTCACATTTTGGTAATTCTCACCATATTTCAAAGTTTTTCGTTATTATTTGTTTATGGTTATCTGTGATCAGTGATTATGATTTGCTGAAAGAGCAGATGATGGTTAGCATTTTTAGCAATAAAGTATTTTTAATTTTTTATAAAGTATTTTTAATTAAGGTATGTACATTGTTTTAGGCATAATGTTATTATACACCTAACAGAATGTAGTACAGTGTAAACATAAAGTACAGTGCATATTTTATGCATTGGAAACCAAAAAAATTTGACTTGCTTTACTGCAGTGGTCTAGAACCAAGCCACAATATCTACAAGGTATGCCTGTATATATATGTTATTTGGAATTTTTCTGCATAGGAGATTTGTCTACTCCCCTCCCTCATATAATAATTTAGTCAATCATTTGTCTATCTTAGTATGGATTCATGAATAGTATCTTATATTTTGGAGTTATAATCCACTACTATTTTATTTTATTGCTCAAATTGCTCCAGCTTTGGCTTTTAGGAACTCTTCCAGTTTCTTCCTGAGTCCCTTTGACATATGCCCATTATTGTGATTTTTATTTTTATTTTTGTTTTGAGCACTTCCTTACTATCTAGCACTGTAAGTTTGTTTAAGGAAGCATATAGAGGCACCTGGCTGGCTCAGTTGATAGAACATGAGACTTTTGATCTTGGGGTTGTCAGTTTAAGCCCCACATTGGGCATAAAGCCTACTTAAAAAAAGAAAAGAAAAAAAGAATGGCTTTGATAAAGTAGTAAAAATTGTTAATTAAAAAAAAAAGCATGTAGTGAGATCTTGTTTTTTCTTTTTTTTCCTAATCCAATATGACAATCTCTGGCTTTTTCTTTAGATTTTATTTATTTATTTATTTATTTATTTATTTATTTATTTATTTTAGAGCTAGATATAGAGCATGTGTGAGTGGGGGGAGGAGCAGAGGGAGAGGGACAAGCAGACTTCATGCTGAGGGCAGAGCCTGATGTGGGGCTCCATCTCATGACCCTGAGATCATGACCTGAGCTGAAATCAAGAGTCAGACACTGAACCAGCTAAGCCCATGCACCCTGACAATCTCTGACTTTTGATTAGAGTGTTTAGTTCACTCATATTTAATGTAATTAGTGATAAAGTTCAGTTTTCAACTGTCATTTTGTTATTTGATTTTTGTAAGTCTCATCATTTTATGTCCCTATGATCCTTCTTTACTTCCTCTTTCTGTTGTAAACAAGTATTTTTATAACACTTTAATTACTCTACTGTTTTTTACCTATATTTTCAAGCTTTTTATAGTGGTTGCTTTAATTATAATATCTATCTTTAACATCACAATCTACCTCTGGTTAATAGTGATTTAATTCTGGTAAAATCTAACAACTTCAAATCAGATTAGCTTCATTGATTCAATCTGCTTCATGCTATATTTATATTCAGGACATAAATATATATTTTGGTGCTCCTCAACTTTTTTCTCTGATTATGAGTTATAATTTTCTTTTTACCCTAAAGATTTTCTTTTTTTTTTTTTTTTGTAGTGAATGCTAGTGAAATTGTCTGTTTTTGCTTAACTGACAATGTATTTTGCCTTTTTTGAGGGATTGTTTTGCTAGAAAAAGAATCTTGATGGACAATTTTTTTCTTTTAGCACTTAGAACATAGCATCCTATTGCCTTCTTGACCTTCCTTGTTTCTAATGGGGAATCATGATAACATGTCCCCATGTGCGATGAGTTGTTTTACACTTGTAGCTTAAGTGATATTTCCTCTGCCTTTGACTTAGCACTTTGATGTTGATGTGTAGAGGCTGTTCTCAAACACCTTAAATTTATAAGGCTTCCACTCTCTGCCATTGGAGCAGTGTGTGGGTTGAGAGAGCATGCAAAGTTGTAGTCTGTTTTCCATCTCCCTTGCCTTTCACATTTTGCCAGGATTTCTAGAGTCTGCTTCAGATGAGAAAGCTTAGGAATGAGAGGTTTTTTCACTCTTTTTCTGCTTCTTTTATGTCTAAGTTCTCCCCAATAAACTTTTGGCCTGCTGATTGCCACAAACCAGAATGCAAACTTGGGCTAGCATAGGTGCAGATTTTCTCTGTGATTCTAAGCCAAATCTGACAGTTAAGGTGAGCAAACCTGCAGGTTTTCACTCTCCACGCAGAACTGTGGTTGACACCTCTGGCAGAAGAGCCTATTATCTTTAAGGTAAAGTTACAGTTCTTCCAGATTGAGCTGGGTGTGTGTTGAGGGGAAATGGAAAAGGAAGAAGTTCTAGGCAAGAAAATCATTGTCTTCCACCATTCTTATTTGGAGCTTTTGTAATTTTTTAAGTAAACACTTCTTAATTTGTTATATGCCTCTAGTCAGTATCCAATGTCTTTAAATGGCTGTTTTTTTAAATCATTTTACCCATTTTATCCTAAAGGCTAAATAATAAGACCTTTCCTATACTTGTTTATATTTGTTTTCTACAGAAGGGTATCACCTAGCCTTCTAGAACTGTTATTGGAAATCCTATAATTATTAAATTATTGAAAGGGGTTCAGTGAGACTGCTGATAAAAACGAAGTGCTATATCTAGTCACAGGGGGAAGGGGAAGAGATTCAGGTATTTAAACCCTAAGGGAAAATCAAATATTGCTAGAAACCTTTTGAAGACATATGCTTATTCTCTAAAGACTCATGCTTAAGACTTACAGATTAATAGAAGGTTGTTGCTTTTCTATGACCCTGATTATATCTGAGGTTAAGTATGTATTTGTTTTAATTTACTAGTTGCAGATAAAATTATCAAGTTTGAACATAACTTGCGTATTTGTATAAACTGCAAGTTTAAGTGAGATTTTATGGATTCTCCAAAGTTATAACTCCTAAAAACCTACCAAAATACTGCTCACTTTACTTCAGATCTTTGTGATTGTGATGGCTCATGGTAGCCGTATCCATAGCCACATGGCTATGATAGAAATATCATATTTTGTCTGCTAGCCACACACACAAAAAATCTCTGACATAATATTTCAGACACAAATCAAGGATAAGCCCTTATCTGCAACCTGTGAAATGAAAAGTATACTAATATAGCACAATATCCTCTTTGTTATAATGTATATTTCACGATCCTGCTCTAATTGGCAAACTACATAATTAAGGAAAATTGAAAAAAAGAAGTATAATGAAAAAAAGTATGATAAATAGAAATTAAAATAATCTCTCTATATTCTTTCCAGTATAATCTTAGCCTTACTAAACAACTCTATTAGCAATTTGGAGATCTATTGTACATTGGGGAAAATGGTACAATTTAACTGAACAGGAGAAGGAGAATTTTCTTTGACACTTTCTAAGGCTTATCTCCAATTATATTAAGAAAGTATGGTGGCATTTCACTGGAACCAGCAAAGGAGATAATTTTTTGTTTGAAACCCCAATCTCTAGTCCAGGAAAAGTCTTTATTATTTAGCCTTCAGGAAAATGAAAGTGACAGATTGCAACTGTCAGTAGATACTGACTCCCTTTATGTTCCCCTATTTTTCCTATTCCCAATAGGATAGAGAACTGATTGAACTCTGACTCCAGAATGTGAAACCAAAAAGTTTCATAACCATGTGAGTGACTTCAGCATGCCCAAGTGTTGCCATGGAGATCAGAATTTGTTGAACTTGACATTATAATCTGCATTACTGTCTTAAAAATGCTTGGATACAGTGTCAGAAAGCTGATAATACCAGTTGTATGTCTTAAATCCTATCATTCACCCGATTTTTCAATCATCTTTTTTTTTTTTTTTTAAGATTTTATTTATTTGTTTGACAGAGAGACAGAGAGAGAGGGAACACAAGCAAGGGGAGTGGGAGAGGGAGAAGCAGGCTTCCGGCAGAGCAATCATCTTAAATTTAGTCTGTTGTTTCTATTTATTGCTACAGTATAAATCAGAGAAGGTCTATATATGTCAATCTCATTAAATCATCTATGTTCATAGGTTAGCAAATAATCCTTTTATGGGTATCACTATTCAAAATTTGCAGGATTCTAAACCAGAAATCCTTGGCATCAAAATACCCATAGTTTAACTACAAAACCAGCAGTAGGTCAGGCAAAAGTTATGGGACTCTATTAAAATAAGACTTATTCATGATTGAGGGCATCTGTTTATTTATTTATTTATTTATCCTTCTCAAGCTCAATGCAACAGCCAAATCATGCCCTATTCCCTATCTATTTCTGGAGGTTTCAGTTGGAGAGTTTTAGTGTCCCAGTGCCTCTGAGATTAATTTTGTAAAATGCTTCCAGGCATACCTTCTCAAGGTCATTTGGGTCAGGCAGGTGAGCACCTAAAGAATATATGAGTAGTGTACTTGACCCTGGGATAAACTATCATAGTTCACTCAGCTGTGAAGCTATTCATTAAGAATATTTATCTTCCACTCTAGTCAACATCGTGACTCCTCTACTTTGAAGCTTTTCATTTGTGCTAAACTCTTCCTGCATTCAGATTAGAAAGTTTTAACACAATGTTATTCTTTTGGGTTGAGTGGGGCTATAGTTTTATTACACAACTATAGGATGCTTTGGTTTTCAAAAGAAAAAGCATATTTAAAAGCCATTTCTAATTGGCTGACTATGACTGTCCATTGATCTATTTCTGTATCCAGCTCTCTGTTCTGACAGTGTAACTGTGTCAGATTACTTTTCTTCATATGATTACCCTTCATTTTTATTTCCTGCTTAGATTTGTAATTTCTGAGTCCTTACTGCTTTCTCCTTTAGTGAAAAATATATCAGAGAGTACAAGAAACTTCTCTACTTCTTGCTGTTTTCCATACCTGCCAATTTCTAAATGCAAAGACAGGAAACCACAATTCAAATATATGCCCAACTATAGAGCACAAGAATCCTGGGCTATAGCACCTTAAGGCTTTAAAATATTTCCAATGACATCTTTCTAAGATTCAAGTCCAGTTAGTTCATAATTTGCATTACACATCTTCAAAAAGAATTTACTATAATTTAGATGCAAGTAGTGCTTAAAGCTTAAATGTTTAACTTAGATGCTCTGCCAAATATTAGTATGTTTGAATCTTAAGTGTTGATTACTTAATGACAAAGGCAGGGGAGTTATAGGAAGAGAGGAAGATTGATTACAATGGATCTTACTAAAATCTTAAAGGTGTACTTTCACTCTAATAGCAACTTCTGAAAGACCTAGAGGTACTAGCCAGTAAAAAATTTCAGAAGCACAGACACTGATTTTAGCAAAATTAATAGAAATTTTCCCTAAAATATTCAGATTATTTTTTAATCTCTATACATAGGGATATATTTTTATGTTAAGATTGAAAACTATTCTGACTGGCTAATTGCCTGTAGTTGTGTGTTGCAAATGATTCTGAGGCTCCAGTGAGGAAGAGTGCTCCATTGGTTCTCAAAGTGTAGTCCCTGATCAGCAGCATGGGCATCAGCTGGGCACTTGTTAGAAATGCAAAGTCTCTGATGCACCTTCAGACCTCTGAGACTGGGGCCTAGCAATCTGTGTTTTAAGAAGTTCGCTAGGTGAGTTTCATACATGCTAAGCTTCAAGGACCACTGCTTTAACCCATTAATGATGTCTGCTCTGAGTTGTGTGGTGATGAACCAAAAGTCATTTATTTACCTTTCTACGTTGGACAAAATAAAAATTGTGACACAGTAAATAATCTCCAAGCTATTAAAGTTTTAAAAATCATGAAATGTTTCATCATCATGAACTTTGCATTGGATTATTCAGTGCATTTAAAATGAAATAAAAAGTTAAAATAATTACTAGTGAACAACTGTGGTAAGAGCATTTACTCTTGTCTGCACTGAATCTCTTTCTTTTTAGAACAAGTACTCCCTACTCCATGATTCTGCTGCAGTTGTCATTTTTGTGCCTGTTATAAAAACTGATACCAGGAATGGAAAATCCAAAGAGAGAAATGATGAAACATGGCAAGTTGAGGTCATATGGAGCTCCATTTTCGTGCCTGAAATTTAATAAATCCATAAGTGGTAGCAAAACTCTGCTAAATGTTTTATCTATTATATAAGATTCAAACTCTGTGTCCATTAATGCTAGCACTTCAGGGGACTTGGAAGAAACACATGAGTATTAGAGTGTACTGTGAACTTCTTGTGGACATCACTAAGACTTTAGGAGAATTTTATCTAAGCTGGAAAATTTAAAAACAGAGAGTAGCACACAGCCTTGTTATATAAGGTAATTGTCTTCCTATAGTTAATTATGCCTGGTGATGGGAGTCAGATATTCCTGTGTTTTGTGGGAATACTAGTGAAATCTCCATTTCCAGTAAAGGTTAGTGCAAGCAAAGTCCAGGAAGTGGGAATGTGTAGGAGATAATATTGGCAACCAGGGCCTTTGCTTAGAAGGTTCGTTTCCCAGATGTCTGGGATGGCTCCTCTCCTCACATCAACTCAAATGCCACCTTCTCAGTTTGGCCCACTTAGACTGCCCCATTTAAAATTTCCATCAGCCCTGTAACTTCCCTTCACTCATGTTCCCACTTAGCCTGCTCTATTATTTTCCATATCACCTATCACCTTCTAACTCTCAATGAAATCCTAAATTACCCATAGACAGAAATATTAGCAGGAAATCGGTGTTCACAAGTTGAATTATGAACTTGCTTTGACCTTCCCCATATGCATTCAAATTCTGCTTGTACCTGCAGAGAGAAGTTGTTATGGGTCAGCCAGGATAGTGATAATTGTAATGGCAATTGTTAATCTTAATAAGAGCAACCCATAATGATGATGGTGTAATAATTATAGCATGCAAACGTACAACATATTAGTGGTATTGGGTTAATACTTAACCTACTTTCATGGCTCAAAGATCAAGGAGAATAAAAGAAAGGGCATGAGTGGGCTGCATATATTCAGAGTGTCTGCAGATTGGTCTTCATGTAACTGCATTTATATGGAATGAAATGGCCTGAAGATTCAGAGGACTGGTTAACAGCTGACCATAGGGTCTTTGCTTTAACAAAACCAAGGGCACCTTTGTTGATTTGGTAAGATTTTCTCACTCAATAGGTCTTAGATATAACAACTAATTAGAGAGAACCACATCTCTGCTAAAGCCTTTGGCAATGGAAAGAATTTCACCTCAACTACACCAAATCAGCTCACTTGTAAATTAAACATCTTCATCTCAAGTTCAAATACGCCTCATCTTGCCTCAAAACAATTGGTCAACGAAACATATGGCAAAATGAGAGATCTAGTCAAGTCTTAGACTCTAGCAAGAAAATGTAAAGAAGAACGTTACTTGGAGATACTTTATCCACTGATGTTAAAATGCCTCTTTGCTTAGCAAACCATAGAGAGGGTTGCTTAAAACAGATATTTTGTAACTATAAACTGTGGTACAGAAAGGTACATGCATGTGCGTATTTAAGGATAAACTGAATATTTGTTCTCATGAAAATTAAATTTCTCTATCCAGTAGTACATATGAACCTAGGCTTTCTTTGCTGTTTTCTCAATTATAAAATTATTTTGTTTTTGTTTTACATAACCTCTTACTTCGGCTCTTCAATGGTCCATTTGCTTTAACCCTCCATGATTTCCTTTTCTGGATTTGCCTTTTTGTTCAATTTATATACATCCTGTTCACAGCCTGATGCACTCCTTGGTAACTCACCTCCTCCGTTTAGCGTCTCCCCACCCTATCACTGCTGGCAGTTATTAGCCCTGTAGGAAACCTTGTTAGATGAAATAAGTCTCTGCCATTCTCCTACCTACCTCCAAGGCCTTCAAAACATTTATCTTTCAACCTAGACATCAATATATGATCTTCCATCATTACTTATATTAAATAGAAAAACAGGTCGTTAGATAGGTAGGTAAACACAAATAAAACATATACGGGCACCCGGGTGGCTCAGTTGGTTAATCATCTGCCTTCATCTCAGGTCATGATCCCTGGGTCCTGGGATGAAGCCCCATGTCAGGCTCCCTGCTCAGCGGGGAGTCTGCTTCTCCCTCTCCCTCTCCCTCTGCCCCCCACCCCAGCTCATGCTCTCTCTCTCTCTCTCAAATAAATAAATAAAATCTTTAAAAAATGCATATATAATACAAATCATAAAATATATTTTATAATTGTATAATCATGTATTAAACTTTCACATTGTTATAATTTCTGTACTGAGAATTTATCAAGAACTAGAACAGATCGAGAAACTCAGCAGACAATACTCTGAGAGTTTGCCTCAGTCTAGCAAAGACGGAAGCAAATGAATGGCTACAAAGGACTCATTATGAGTGTTTAAGCTGGCAATGCACTTTTAAGAATAGTAGTCAGAGTTTATTGTAGATCCATTATTATCCTAATCCACACAGACTAATTGGAGTCAATATTGCTCCATGCATTACCATCATGAGTGCAGTTGTCTCACATCCTGCCAAAATGCAGAAATTAAAAAAGGGGGATGGGGTGGTAATAAGCCAGGTTAAGAATTTAAAATAAAGAAATACTGAAATACCTTTTACTTGATAGAGTGAAAACTACAATGGAAGAAGAGGGGAAATATTATTATCCCATTTCTTGATTCTCCTCTTCAGTAAACTTTAACAAAGGCAGAAATAAATTGATAGCTGCCAAAAATCTATAGAGGACTCAAGTGAAGTGTTTTCTTTCTTTTTTTTTTTTTGCAGCATTGATAATTACCAATAAATTACCTAAAATTATATTGGATTTTTCCTTTCCTTTATTCCTTATTCTGTTTGTAACATTTTATATATCATATTTTCCAAGTCCAAACTCATGATACTATTTATTTTCATTTGTTGTTCTGTATCTATAACCAGGATATATTGTCATGGGCTGATCTCTACTATCTCAGTGGCTTCAACTACTATATATACACTGATGAATCCAAAATTTATACCACTGGCCCTTACCATTCCTTGAGACATCAGTGATAGACACACACACACACACACACACACACACACACGCACAGAAATGTTTATCACTTATTCAATATCTATATTTAGATATTGAATAGGCACCACAAACCTCACATTCGCCAAGGTGAATTGATGGTTTTACCTCTCATACCTGCTCTACTCTCACACTGTTCCTTATATCAGCAAATGGCATCACTAGTCCTTTAGTCACTCAGACCAATAATTTCCTTCTCCTACACAGCAGATCCAGTTCAGAGCAAATCCTATTGATCCTATACATTCAAAATGTATCCACCTCACCGGCTACTCCCCTAGTTCAAATCACAATAAATTCTGACCTCCTCCTAACTGGTCTCCTTGCTTCCACTCTTTCCCTTTCTACATTTTGTTCTCTGAATAGCATCTACAGGAAACTTTCTAGAGTGCAAATCAAATGAGGTACTTCCCTGCTAGTAGGCCTACATTGACTTTCTACTAGACTCAAGCTAAAAGTCAGAGACCTTCCATGGTCATCAGAGTCTGGCCCCTAGATACCGCTCCAATATATTACCTTTTATCCCTCACATTCACTGTGCTTCATTCATACTGGCCTCTTTGCTTTTCCTTGGACACATGCATGCTTCTGTCTCAGGACCTTTGTCTTGGTGGTTTCTACTGCATGGAACATTCTTTTTCTAGTATCAACATGATTCATTCAATTTATTTTGGTTTTGCAAATGCTACTCCCTCACAGAGGTCTTTCCTGACCACCCCATCTAAAATGGAGCCCTGCCACTCTTTATCCTTATTTTAAAATATAGGTATATTAATTAAAAAAAATAGATGTAGTAACGCCAACAGATCAGGGGACTACTGCCAGTGAAAAGATAGTTTATTACTCACAGCTCCCAAGAGAGGGCACACACACCATGAGGGGCCAAATGGAGAAGCACCAGAGTTGGTCAAGACACAAAGAGAAGGGGTGGGGAGGGGGGGGGGGGGGGGGGGGGGGCGCACGGCAGGCAAGAAACTTTATTGTGATTTCCTTGGAAAGGAACAGGTGAGGCAGGGTAAACAGGTGAGGCGGATTTAGGATTGGCTACTTTGAATAATTTTAGCAGTGTCTGCGGCACAGGTGCTGTTTCTAGCTATCTGATACCTGGCCCTGATGTGATTAGGGCAGAATAGTGGTCCAGAGCACGAAAACCTTGTAGAGGAAGTGGTTAAGGGAAGGGGTCTGGATGGATTAGTTTGTATTTAAAAACCATGCTCCGGCAAGTTGTTGACTGTCTCTAGAGAGTGGCTAACCCTGGGAGGGTCAGCCCCTCCAGAGTCAAGAAGTCCCAGATGTCAATACATCACAACACAGAAAATAAATGACATAATTAATACAATCCTCACACCTAGCTTTATTTTCTTCATATCATCTCTCCCCATCTGATCTTACATTATGGATCATTTTATTTGTTTATTCTATATGTATCCCCCCATAATGTAAGTTTTGTTAGAGACTTTTCTGTTTTATTCACTGCTGTTCTCCCAGTGTTAGAACAGTGCCAGGCACAAAGTAAATGCTCAATAAGTCATTTTAATTACTTGATAAATAAATGGATGAAAGCTGTATCGGTGGTTTTCAACCAGGAGTGATTTTGCTTTCCAGGGACATCTGACAATGTCTGGAAGTACTTGGGACTGTCACACTGGGGACAGAGGAATGCTATTGGCATCTAGGGGGTAGAGGCCAGGTATGCAGCTAAACATTCTACAGTGCAAAGACAGGCCCCCTAAAAATAGAACTATCTACCCCAAATGTCATTAGTGTCAAGGTTCAAAAAAATTCTGCTGCACATAAGCCATATTGCTTTGATGGGACTCAAAAATGTATACATTTTTTTAAACATAGGAATAACTATCAGAAGTTAATGATTATGGTCATAGGTATAATTAATTTAGAACAAAGCCTTTTCAATTATAATTTTAATATACTTTTATTAAGTAGATAAACATAATCATCAATTGTGATTACTACTTATTATGTTTCAATAAAAGTTAAACCATGAAAAGCAATGTATTTACTTGTTGATTATTTTCTTTTGTTGTTGTTGTTATTTTCTTATTTATCTTTTATATCACTAAATATACAAACAAAAAATGACTGACAAAACAGGATAGGTTACAATAGCACTTATGATAAAAAGTATAATAATACATGATTGTGATTCCATGAAAATATCTGTACAAAATAAAAATGCCACGGTTTGAATAACTTTTATAATTAATAATATTATCTTGATTCAGGAGTGATAATATATAATATCCATTGAGTCTTCTGTGTTCTGGGTGCCTTAGTAAGTGTTTTACAGGCCTTATTCACATATTTAAAAGTACTTACATATTGCATAAGACAATAAAATCAGACTGCTCCATTGGATCTTTCAGATAACAAGTAAAATGAATAACGTAACTTACGGAAGATAATAGCCTCGAGGATGATGAGCCTGAGGCCAACTCTTCAATACTATTATTATCTCCACTTTACATTTAAGGAAATGAAGGTTTAGAGAAGATAACTGACTTATCTAAATTCACATGGATTGTGAACGGGGGAAATAGGACCCAAGTATGAATCCAAACTTCAAGCTCTTAAGCACTATTCTCTATTGTCCTCTACTTTCAGATGTACAGCTGACTTTCCTCCACATAGCAACTTAGAACCCACATTTCTTCAATATGGTGGCTCTACCCTTCTCTAGGTCCAGGAAGACCTATGAATCCAACAGGTAAGAAGTGAAAGAGTCTGAAGTTTCAAGTATGCAAGATTTTTAGGGTCATGTCTATTGAGTTGTGAAAGTTACATCTGCTCACATTCCATTGGCTATCACTCAGTCATATATGTCTGCCTAACTGCAAGGGAGCCTGTGTGCCCAGGAAAAAGAAGACATGGATTGGGTGAAAGCTAGTATTTTCTGCTACAGATTGTCCTTCTTAATTCCAATTACCCATTTTCATTTTTCTTTCTAGTCTTAAAAGACACTTAGACCTTAGTCCATTGGGCTTGTAAACAACAGAAATTTCTTTCTCATGGTTCTAGAGGCTGGGAAGTCCAAGATTAAGGCACTGGGAGATTTGGTGTCTGGTGAGGATCTGCTTCCAAGTTCATAGACAGCAATCTTCCTGATGCGTCCTCACGTGGCAGAAGGGGCAAGGGAATTTTGGGGGATCTCTTTTATAAAGGCACTAATCTTATTCATGAGGGCTTTGTTCTCATGACCTAAACCCCTCCTAAAGGTCCTACCTCCAAACATTATCACATTGCAAGTTAGGTTTCCATATACAATTTTGGGGAGACACAAACATTCATTCTATGGTCACATGCATTCCTAGCTTGAAGGGAAACAATCCAAAGCCTCATCTAGTTACTGAATCCAGCTCGAAGTTTAAGATCTTTAGGTGATATGCTATCTTCTTCCTTAGGTCTTAATGTGATTCCTTGTGGGTATAGCAACATATAAAACAGAATGGCAAACTTACTGCATCCCCAGCTAATACAAACAAGCCAATACACAATGATTGAGCAGGGGCAGGATATTCCCATTAAAAACTTCTATTCAAAAAAATGAAAATAGGAGACATACCCTATAGTCACTGATATATGGTACTAAAGGAATCCTGCTGGGTGGGTATTTTTTTTTTTTTAATTTTTTATGGGTGGGTATTTTGAAAAATCCTCTGCTCTTTGATTAGGCCTGGATTTGGTTATCTTGAAGTAACCACTTTGTCCATTATACCCTGCAGCTTTTGGCTCTGCCCACTGGAAGAGTATAGGCAAGTTTGCTGTCTCTAGGGAATGGGAAAATACCCAAATTCAGGATGCTTCCTATCATGGCAAGTTGGAATAGAGGCTAAGAGTTCAGTCACAAGTTATTTTTTGCTAGACTCATGGTTTCCTTAACAATTCAGTTCTGTCAAAAACCTAGGAGAATAGAGCCAACATAGTTGCCTCAAAAACCTTATCTATTTTTTTCCAGTTAGTTCCATGGTCATAAACCACACCCAAAATTTTTTCCTAGATATAGTTCTCAAATATTAATTGCCTCTATGTCTTTTTTTAAAGATTTTATTTATTTATTTGTCAGAGAGAGAGAGAGAAAGAGAGAGCACGAGCTGGGATGGGGGGCAGAGGGAGAGGGAGAAGCAGACTCCCCACTGAGCAGGGAGCCCCACATGGGGCTTGATCCCAGGACGCTGGGATCATGAATTGAGCCAAAGGCAGAAGATTAACCAACTGAGCCACCCAGGCATCCCACCCTATGTTTTTCCCTCCAACAACCACCCCCCTTCAAGAATGAAAAAAAAGAAGAAGAAAGATCCTATACCTTGGAATGAAGTACAATTCTCTTTATCTTATATGGTCCCATGATTGAATCACTGTTTGAACTTGAGAGGTCTATATGGTCCTTATGCCCTCAAAGTCTTTTCAGTCTTATTTCCTATTATTTGAACTCTGGAAACTACTGGTCATCTTTTACAGTCATCTGGAATCACTGCCTTACATTTTCTGTTTGAAAGCTGGTCAATTATTCTTTCTAGAAAGAGGTAACCAAAATATCTTACCTAACATTCTGGCTCTTTCCAACAACTTTCCTAAAAGCTACTTTCCTAAGGTTTAGTAGGCACTTGATCTACCTTCCAACTTATCACAAGTGACAGTTTTATCA
Source organism: Phoca vitulina (assembly GCF_004348235.1). Taxonomy (NCBI): domain Eukaryota; kingdom Metazoa; phylum Chordata; class Mammalia; order Carnivora; family Phocidae; genus Phoca; species Phoca vitulina. The sequence continues at coordinate 33,649,415 of NW_022589706.1, forward strand.
ACTCTTTTGCCATGGTTAACAAGAATCTCCAGCTTTATAGCCTTCTATATTGCTACCCACAACCAGACTGCTAAGACAATGCCTTGTGTTTCTTATAGTAGCACCCCACTTCTCATACAAATTTTTATATAAGTTAAGGTAACCTAGCTACTGTAATAAATAACCACCTTTCCAGTGGCTTCACAGAGTATAAAAGTATTTCTCAATTGTATAACAGTTCTATGCATATGCTCCTTATTGCTTTCCTTCACATGGTCAATCAGGGACTCTGGTAATTTCCATGTTCTGGCTGTGCCATCTCCTAGAACTTAGAGCTCTTTGCATCAAGCTGGTGTAAATAGAAGAATTATGAGAACTATGTATGGGAGAACAAAGAAATCAACTTTATAAATTGTTTTAATTTTTGACAGCATTATAAATCACAATTGCCATGATTATAATTTTTATGGTAGGTTCTCTTCCTATTAACTTGAGTTCTTTTTTTTTAATTATGTTATGATAATCACCATACATTACATCATTAGTTTTTGATGTAGTGTTCCATGATTCATTGTTTGCATATAACACCCAGTGCTCCGTGCAATACATGCCTTCTTTAATACCCATCACCAGGCTAACCCATCCCCCCACCCCCCTCCCCTCTAGAACCCTCAGTTTGTTTCTCAGAGTCTTCTTTTCCTTTTGAGAAATAACGAGCTAAATGTTGGGCTGCAAGTTTTGCCTCTTGACAACAAAGTGGGACATCAAAAACTATAGGTCTTCTAGGTCTTAAAGAAAAGATCTGCCCAACTCCAGACTTGAAAATGTGCTTCTCCTTTCTCTGTGCCTTAACTTCAATATCAGCCTCTACTGGCCCTTATTTCAGGAAATGCTATTACATTTACTTTTACTGAAGCTTGGCAACTCACCTATGCTCAGTGCCCAGTTTTCTTACTCTAGATTCTTATTTCTTCTTGTACTGCATAAAATTATGTGACTCACCATTCCTTTCCCTGGCTTTTTGCCCTCCACGTATTTTTTTTTAAACTTTTGCTATCTTTATGTCAGGGATCTGCTAAAAGTGAGTCCATCTCATTACGAAACATAGCAGATGATAGCCCTTCCTCAAACCACTCACTTCTGATCAATACGCTTTTTATAACAATTCCAATCCTCTTGCATTGAGCAACTTATTTCTGAGTCTACCTGATTTAGCAAGATGATCTGTATCATCCCAGCTATTCTAGAACATAAACTTTTATAAGATATGTAAATGGAACTGAAAGAAATTGGTAATCAGAAAGCTGAAGAATATCACTCAGGGAGAAAGAAACCTAAATAACTAAATACCCCATTGTGCCTCTAAACCATAAGTCACATTCCAGATTTCATGGTACTCCAATGTTGATGCTTTGAAAACTAGTATCTAAGTGAGGCGTCACATAGTCATGAGTGTATTGCCCCCCATTCCAATCTCTGACACTAGCTATGAGATCTAGGATTGGTCTATATGCTCTATTAAGCCAGTGTTTTCTTAAACTTTTTTAGGCTATCTATCATGCAGGATCTTGTGAAAATGCAGATTCCTGTATTGTAGGTATGGAGTAGGACCTATGTGTCTGCATCTGTCATAGTGCCCAGATGTTGTTGTCTGTGTGCCACACTTTGAGTAGCAAATCTCCAAATCAGGCCTGTGAAATGAAGGAGGTGGGCTACAGGGCCTCTGAAACCTCTGAATATGCTTACATTCTGTTTTCTTTCAAAGTAGATGCTTTGGGGGCTGGATCTGATCCAGCGTGCGTTACTGAAAAGATTTATTGTCATGAAACACCACAGCAAAGATTATAAGCACTGAAGGACACTGGAAATTTCTATTGAGTGTTTATATCTTCTTATCTACTATACACTGCGTACAGATGCAAAAGAAGTTATAAATTTTTTTTTGCCTTCCTCAGAATAATATAGTCTATGCAGTGGAATTATTATGGAATCAAAAAATTTGAAGCATCTAAACCAGCAATCAGTCAATTCCGACGTGACATTTTTCCTCATGAGTGTAATGTTCTATTAGTTTTAAATGCTCTTGCTTCATTCCATATTTCACTGAGCAATTATTAGATCCAGTTTTTCTCATCTCAATAATTCATGGAATGTTTTATAGTTCCACCCATACATAAGTCTTAAGTACAGTAGAGAAGTAAATTGCACATCCTCATCAGATAGTGTGCATATTGTTTATAGCCATATGTCTTGCAGCCAAACATTAAATTAAAAGAATTTTAAGTTGCCTTTTACAGAAGAATTGTTTTTTAATTCTCCTTAAAGTAAGCCAGATTTAGTTTTATTGAAATTAAAAATGAAATTTCTTATACTTTCCTTTTCAGTAGCCCTTAAACAATAACTGGTAAACCTTTTTACTCATTTATCTCAGGAGCCTAATATATTTGACATTTCTGGTAGAATCCTTGTCTCATTTATGCTTTAGACAATACAAAATTCACAAACTTTATAATGCAACTTAAATTTTTACTCAATTGCTTATTTCAAATGTAGCTTTCCTTTCACAATAGCTAAAGACTTGAAAATTGTTTACAATTACTTCCTTCATAATTTCAAACCCCAAATGATTGCTTTTTGTCTCCCAAATGTATTTCAAAATTGGCTATGTGTTGATGTGTTGAGTGAGTCAGAATACTGTAGCACAATTGACTAGACCTTTGCATAAACATATGATTTTTGTAATTAGAAATTTAAGTCAACTTTCCCCTTGTCATTATCCATCAATTGCAGTACATTTTTATCACTCCATATCCTTTGTCCCAGGGGAAGTGGCTACCATCTCAAATTCTGTCTCAATTATTTTATTGCTAAAATGTCATTGTTTTTCTTTTTCTTTCATGTTAAATTCTAATTATTGCTATTTCTTTTTTTTTTAAATGTTTAAAAATATGTCCAAGAACTGTTGTTCTAAGCCTGGCAATTCTGTGTTCCAGCTATGTGATTTAGCCTTCTGGAAATCTATTAGTGATGGCCCTGGTATTCTCTGGCTCCTTTGGTCATTGCTGTTGAAAACCTTAGCCCCTCTAATTATACTGCTCCCTTTGTGGAACAGAGTCATATAACACATCTCAGACTGTCTGTGGTTGTAGTATCAAAGCATAGAGTGCCTGACTTAGACCTTCTTCCATCCCTTTTTTTTTTTTCATATCACAAAAGAGGCAACATCATTTTATGTGCATGGTTTCAATAAAATTCTGTCAGGGAAAGGACATAGTTTAAACCCTCTCTTAAGTTTTCGTTTCATGATCTGAGCAGTTTGTATCCTTGGGAGCACTGTTCAGGGATCTGACTGATTCCCAAAACATCTTCTTGGGTAAATAAAAGCAATGTCAATTAGAGCCTCAAAATATACTGTGGTAGTGTATTATTGTAGCAATTAGTTTCCCTTTCAGAGTCTTAGAAAACAATCTCTTTTGTCAAAGTGAAAGAATATTTTAAGAGAAACTAATCACATGATACATGGAAGCAAAACTATAGGTAACTCTCAACCATACATAATTAGATAAATTGCAAAATCTACATCCTTTTGTTTACACCAGAGGTTTGGAAGTTTCCTAATCATCATGTATCTCTGGTAAACGAGAAACAACTGCTCATGGCAAATGGACAGATGCAATTTTCCAGCACTAGTTTGAGAATTTCAGGAGAAAGGAATCATGTCTTGTTCACTTCTATATTAGTTACTAGCAGAGTGCCCCCGCACACCAAAAATACATTTGCTGAATTCAGGCCAAGGTTACTTATGTCTTTAAATTAAATAATGATACCATAACTTAGATGATATAATTTTTTACACATATTATGTTTAGAATTTTGTGCTACGGTCACTGCACATAACTCCCAGTTGTTTTTAACATCATAAATTCATTGCAAGAGTAAGATAGCAATGGAAAGAGAGAAATATGGACAAGATGTTATAATAAATAGCTTTTGACTTGACAAATAAAGAAAAGCAACACAAGTGCGACCTTAAAAATATGAAATTACTTAAAAAAATTATATTCAACTGATATCTCAGCATTCAGCCAAAATTTTAAAGTGTTTTTTTAAACAAAAAATACTGCTTTTTACATTAATCCTATATAAGAAATCATTACAATAATATTCTTTCTTTTCAGTCACTCTTCTGCATTTTTACCTCAATATATTTTAGATTTCACATGAGACAACTGCCTTGGTATTTGAGCATTCTTTTTTTCTTTTTTTTTTTAAAGATTTTATTTATTTATTTGAGAGAGAGAATGAGATAGAGAAAGCATGAGAGGGGGGAGGGTCAGAGGGAGAAGCAGACTCCCTGCTGAGCAGGGAGCCCGATGTGGGACTCAATCCCGGGACTCCAGGATCATGACCTGAGCCGAAGGCAGTCGCTTAACCAACTGAGCCACCCAGGCGCCCGGTATTTGAGCATTCTTGCAAAGTTTTAAGCCTTGGTGAGTTTTCCTAGTGATTTATAAAACACTGCAGAAGAATGGAAATCTTTCATTTCAGAAGTGTGAATGATGCAGCAATAACAGTCTCCATGGGAGAGTTAAAGAAGCAATGAACTGTAAAGCATGAACTCAAATGGTTGGATTTGGAAATCAGAAGGGCTCATATTTGAAATGTTCAATACCTGCTCATATTCCAGTTCAAAGAGAAATATAGAAAGTCTGAAATAACTAGATGTTTATTAACTAAATGGCATACAACACAAATATCCGTAGAAGGATTCTCAGTGTCGGTTCTTTATGGAATATATCTTACCTGATAATTCCAAACCTGGGGGGAAACTATAGTTAAATAGGTTAAGTAATTTGATCAAAGGCACATGGCCATTGAAAACAGGGCTAAGACACAATTGTAGAACTGATTAAAAAATGAAGCTCTTTTCACTATTTCATGCTATCGCTCAGTTAGGACATAAGCAATTGTCATAATTTTGCTTTTTCAACTCTAAATAAGGAGCCTTGGGCTGAACTCAGGAACCGTGAATGGCAGCAAGGGCTCTGCCAGGATTTGTTTGATACTGAACAAGTTACTTAAAGTCTTAGTTTCCTCCTCTGAAAAACTAGAACCTGAACAACGGACTTTGAAGATCTTTCCACCTCCAGTAATATGTATTACAATATTTGGGAGGTAAAGTAACAATAAATAATGGGTCAAAGAAAAAAAAAAGGTACTTATAATGCAATTAAAAATAAACTGTTTTCAAAGAAAACCATAAATATTTAATTCAATTCACTAATCCATATCAAAACTTTAAAAATTTATCTTAAGCATTTTAATAATTTTTAAAACAAGCACATTTATAATTCAAGGAATTTATAGTTATTGTAAAAAAAATAGAAAACTCAACAGAAGATCTTCATGACCTCAACTTACTCATTTCTTCAATTGGTGTAAAGCATATTGATAGGCACCTTAAAAGTATAATGAGAAACTGAACCCTCTCTCTATTAGGCTTTTCCCAGGATATACATGCACTTTTGTTCTCAAGAACTGAACATTAGGATTGCAGAGGGACCTCTGTGTTGGTTGCTAGAATCATTCATGTCAGATACACTCATTACAATTATATTTTTATTTTAGTGTAATTATTATAATTATTTTCTGTGTAGTAATTAATTTAGTTTTGCTTAAAAAGAGTCCTTGCACTTGTCCTGGGCTCCTGGAATGTAACTTCTTAAAGTCTTGGAATTTCCCAAGTGATAGAAATGTCTTTATTACTCATGGTGGGCCTCTCAGGCTACACTATATAGTTTATACTAATGAGAGTCTAATGACCCAAAGTAGAGCAGCACTTATACGTCATTGTTATGACTCTGCCTTAAATTAATTACCTTCAATTGATTGACCATCTGTGATCATGAATGTATCAAATAAGAAAGTCCTGGAGTCCCGGGATCGAGTCCCGCATCGGGCTCCCTGCTCGGCAGGGAGTCTGCTTCTCCCTCTGACCCTCCCCCTTCTCATGTGCTCTCTCTCTCATTCTCTCTCTCTCAACTAAATAAGAAAAAAAAAAAAGAAAGTGCTTCTCATATTCCAAAGACCCTCGCTAAACCACAACTATTTTGTATACAGAGAAACTAATATTCAGGAGAATTATTTCTTCAAAGACCCAAATGCCAAAATTCACATCATCAGCATTTACTACTATATCTCAACTTTCTGCTTTTCTTTCTCCCACTGTTGCTCCTGCTTCTCCCCTTTGGTTGGAATGGGCTGGAATTCCCAGATGTGGCCTGATACTCATTGGATGTCTCCTGTCTTGGTTAAAAATGGCATTATCATCAATCCTTATGCTCCAAATTAGACAACCATCTTCATCACTTCTCTAAAGCCTCACCCAGCATTTGTCACCAAGCCCTTCTGTTACAGCCTGACTCTACTTTTTATGGTTGACCACTGACAGTTTTCAAGTCCCATCTTTTCCCTTCTCTTGCCCCACAGCTGGGAAAGCCAATAAGAAAGTCTTCATCCAACCTCCTTTGGCACCAGGAGGAATTTGAACTCTGCAAACTTAGCTCACTTAAGAATCTTAACTCTAGCCCTAACTTCTAACCAAAATAAAAACAAAGGTCCTCCCTTTTGCCCAGGCTTTTGTGCCTGCCCTACTTTGACCAAATAGTCCCATTATATGAGCAATAAAACTTTTCATAACTTCTTGGTACATGTGTGGCATCATCAGTCTGGACATTAATCAATTTTGTTGGAGGGAGAGGTGGACAACAAAAAAAAACCCCTTTCCTTTATATCTCATCAAAATTTTTCTTGTATCATCTGATATCTTCTCTTGGCTCTTTTAAAGCAAAACTCTTCAATGTTCCAATTCCTCTACTCTCATTGTCTCTTGAGCACAATTCAGTAATATGTTCAATCTCATCTCCCCAGAGAACCTCTTCTTGTGAAGGTCAGCAAAGATTTTATTATTTAATCCAAAGGTCAATTCTTAGACTTCTTGCTTGAATTATCAGCAATGTTTGATTCATTCAATTACTCTTTCCATGAAATATTTCTTCCTCCTGGCTTGTAAGACACCATGATCTATAAATCTTCTCCCACCACACCGGTACTTTTTCTCAGTCTCTTTCACTTGTTCTTCTTCATCTGCCTAACCTCTTGGTGTTGGAATGCTCCAGGTTTCAGTCCTTAGACCTCCTCACTATCCCTAGGTGATCTCATCTTTGAACTGAGAACTACAAAATATCTATTTCAAAATTTGACCTCTCCCCTAAACTCCAGAATTGTAGAATTCAAATTCCTCCTCATCACCTCTTCTTAGATGCCTTAATATCCACTTCAAATTTAACCATATTCAAGACTAACCCTGATATGCTTTCCCCCAAATGTTCTCCATCTGCAGCTTGTTCCATCTCTTCTAATAGCCACTCCCTCTTTCCCTAAAGACATTTTTACATCCTTTTTCTCTCTCATATCTTACATTCAATTGTCACAAAATCCTATTGTCTCTATCTTCAGAATATTTCCAGAAACCAAAGTCTCACTATCCCCACTGCTATCACACTGGTCCAAAGCATCAGTATATGAAACTGGATTACTAATACGCTCTTTTAAATAACCTTAACTGGAGGTGATTGTTTAAAATAAACAGAGGGGAGATGGGTGGGGAGATGGGTGAAATAGGTGAAGGGGATTAACAGTACACTTATCATGATGAGCACTGAGATGTATAAAATTGTTAAATCATTATATTGTACACTTGAAACTAACATAACACTGTATGTTAACTACACTGGAATTAAAATAAAAAATAAAAACAATGTGCTAAAACAATTAATTAATTGATTAATTAATTAATTAAAATGTGAGGCACAATATATCTTAAGGATCACAAGCCCAGAAGCCCTAAGAATGCCTCCAAGATAACTTAGAAATTTGACCTCAACTTACCTTTCCAATCTTCTCTCTTTCTCTTTATCCACCCAATGCAGGAGGGAGTGTAGGTAGCTAAGTAATGTGTGGCGTTGGATTATAGCTAGAGATTGTCATGTATAGGAAGGGCAGTAAAGAAAGTATATAAGCTCTTTAGGGAAAATAACAGAAAAGGTGACTTTGTTCTTCTGGGAATAGAAAATCATCTGTGGTCTTTAATTTGTCTAGCTAATTTCACCAACTTTTAAGGGATAGTTAGGTGAAAAAATTCCATTCGGTGAAAAAGCATGTCCCCTTACAAATTATGATTATGGTCAATATTAAGGATCAATTAGGTAAAATCAACTTATTTTTAAAACTACACAAAAAAGTCTTTTTTTTTTAATGAGTCATCACTCTCAACACTAACCACTAAAATATTAAATTTTATTTTATTTTTAAAGCTTTATTTACTTGAGAGAAAGAGCACACGTGGGTGGGGAAGGGCAAAGGGAGAGGAAGAATCTCCAGCAGACTTCACACTGAGTGCAGAGCCCAACACAGGGCTGGATCCCTACAACCCGGAAATCATGACTTGAGGTGAAACCAAGAATGGTTCGCTTAACTGATTGCACTAAAAATGTTAAATTTTAGATTGTGAAAAGTAGAAATGACAAGGTATATGATCAGTTTTTATTCCTTCTATTGTTAAAAATTGGTTAATAACATAAATTTATAGCTTAATTTTAAGATAAGAAAATCTATATATTTCTAAATTTGAAGTTTTCTATAGTAAATAGGAAAACACTTAACAAAAGATTCATAACCAGACAAAACTAGGCAATATTAGTAGGCTTACACATTGGGGGGTTAACTATTCATTCTATAATAGAATTATTAAAGGTGTAACAAAATTACTAGGAAGTATAAAAGTATTCATCATAAAAATCATGGCAGTTCTAATGTACTGAGTACTTGATTTCTCCTAGGAAGTCCTGTCTACTTCCCTCTGTATGAAATACTACTTCACTGCAGGAAACATTTTGCTCACTCCATGGATTCTGCACGTTTCTTTCTATTACTTGCAATTTCATCAATTTATGTTTAAATTTTAATCCCATTCTTGAGAGGCCGTTTATTTCCCCATTAGTATTCCCTCTATAATCTAGGTACTCCATCAGCACTGAATCACCAGCTCTACTTGTAGCGTTATGGTTCAGCCAATCTGGCTTCTTCCAAGAAAGCTTTAAAAAAATCATTTGCCTGTAGTATCCACCCAGCCCAAGATTATAATGGAAAAATTAATACAAATGTAATTCTGCTGCTTAGCTCATTGACTTATATGTATATTTTTACAATCATCACTCCAAGGAAGGTGGTTCTCAGCTGATGGTTCCTGGACCAGCTGAATCAGTATCACCTAGGAGCTAATTTGAAATAAAAATTCTCAATCTTCACTCCAAACATACTGAATTGGAAACTATGGGGGTCAAGTCCAGAAATCTTTGTTTTTACAAACCTTCCAATGAGTATAGTGCAGCTAACGTTTGAGGAACATTTCTCTAGAAGAAACATTGCTGAGTAAGGCACATTGTACAAGGTATAGAAAATCAAGTGGTTTACAACATAATACATGGTCACAATAAAGGTACTGTTACCATCCCCTCAACAAAACAAAAAAGTCATTTGTTTGAAGTTCACTTAATGTCGATGCATTTTTAGATTGGGTACTGCTCTGACATACAACTCAAAGGGGATCATAATCAATGTGACTGGCCCCTCCTGCAGGTGTGTATGGCACAGGCCCAGGAACAGAAAACTGGCTCCGGTACCAGTGGTACTTCATGAACTGCCTTCTTTACCTCTCTGTGTATTCATGAGGCACAACATAAAAACAAAAACAAAAACTGCGATGGCATCAACTTTTCTTATTTTGAAATTTTAATGTTAAGCTTCTATCATTTTGAATCCATATATTTTAATTTGTATTCAAATCCTCCTTAAGTATGTATGTTCTGTGTGTGTGTGTGTGTGTGCGTGCATGCGTGTGTGTGTGTGTGTTTCTTATATATGGATTTACTGGAAGTTCTTTTTTAAACATTTGGTAAGATCAGAAAAATGCTTCATGCTTCATGTGAGTATTGTTTCTGTTTGGGGGATTTTTTTTTTTTTTTTTTGAGAGACAGAGAGTGGGGGGAAGAAAAGGGCAGGGTTGGGAGGGGAAGAGGGAGAGGGAGTGGGAGAGAGAGAATCTTAAGCTTCCTGCCCAGCTTGGAGCCCAAGAAGGGGCTCAATCTCACAACTCTGAGATCATGACCTGAGCCAAAATCAAGAGTTGGACACTTAACTGGCTGAGCCACCCAGGCACCCCTGTTTGGGGGATATTTTAAAATAATAATCAACGTGAGGGAGTGGCTATCTGAGTACATTACAACCATGTAGAATTCAAAACCAGCCTTGGAATTTCTACTTACAGTTTGGTAAGGACAGGATTTGGCTGCAGTCTCCAGCACTCCATATGTTTGATTTAGAATATTTTCCATGTTGTCACTATTTTTTCACAGATGCACAGATGAAAGGCAAAGTGGATTAAGCTGCCATAAAATACTAAGCTGTATTTTACAACAACCACACAATGACTACCAATGAATCCCTGCTGAAAATTATTATGTGCAGGCCCTTCCTTTTTGCTTTTTATTTAGGTAGCATAGAAAGAAAAGGTTGGAAGCAACTCAAAGAAGTCACTTCAGTATCTTATCTTGTCTCTAATAAAGCTTATACTTTGATCTACCCAAAAAGAAAGTTAATTTATCTTTCTGCTTTGAAGTGCACACAAAGCAAAACTTGGTAACATTCCAGTTTAAAGGCATTTAATTTGTTTTGACATCTATTGATTCCCTATGCCTGGTGTGTACAAAAGAACATAAGTCATGGTCCTTGCCTTTAAAAATCTCATAGTGGTCCCAAATCATACTTAAGCTAAGAGCAACAAGCGTCAAAAGCTTTATACATTAAAGAGGGCTTCGCAACATTTCTGTGAGATAGGTAGTATTATTACCCTCATTTTACAGAAGAGGAAATGGATTTTCCCAAAGGTATACAACAAAGTTTGCGGTGTTAAGATTTACATCAACGTAATCTCATTCCAAAGCCCATTCTCATTCTACGACACCACCTTGCCACTTCGGTGCTGTCCACTTTCTGGTTTTCACAGCAGTGAAAAGGGGCAGTGAAATGGGTCTGGACACTAACATGAGGCAGAAACAGTTCTTGGGTATGTCTGACTCTCTATACATGACTTCTGAAGGCAGACAGTCTAAAACATTCACTGAAAATTTAGACAGTTATATAATTCAAACATGATTTAATCTAGTCTACCCCCTGAACCCATGGCAGACATTGCTAATCAAGCCCAGCTCCATTACCTAGATGAGAGGACTCCCTCTGAATGTATGTGTATTGAATCATCACGGTGTACACTTTCAGTATCTTACTATTTTGTTTGTCAATTATACCTCAATAAAGCTGAAAAAAGAAAAAAGAGAAATTTAGCCCCAGATTCTTTATTCACAAAACACTGATGGTGGCCATTACCAAATCCTCAGGCTTAACATATAAAATGAAAACTGCTAGCTATGCTTAGTCTGCTCTTAACCTTACCTCCCAGGTTTAGTTATACTGAGTATACTATAAATCTTCAGTAAAATAGTACTAGATAAATATCAAATTACATGGCATCTAGAGTTTATTCCATCAACTGGCTTCCTTACTTTCTTGTAGAAGAAAATAATAATGGTATCACAAATTCTTCGTGGCAATTTCTGATGATAAATCTTGCTCTGATTTAAGTAACCCTCTTCATTCCTTGTCTTAGTATGGATAATTTCAACAGGGGATTAGAGGTAGAATTTAGGCCATATCAGGTTGAGCCACAGGAGTGGTTTTGGGATAGAAGTGTTAAGAACATATTAGTCTATTTAGAAGCTTTAATAAAAAAAAAAAATGCTTTGCTTATTTGGAGGTGAATACCCATGCAATAGGTATAAATGTATTCAAGAATAAGCAACTGCAAGAAATGTCATATTTTAAATCAAATTATCCTGGTTCACAGACCTCCACAGGCATTTTGCAAGCCAGCACCATTGAAATCTTGCCACATAATATAGGGAGACAGAGAACAGATCTCTAACATCCCTCAATCCTCACAGTCCGGAATCTCATCTTTCGCCTCTATCAGGCTACCCCTCTGTCCTCTCTGCCTCCAGTGTTTTTCTGCTGCACTGTGCGATAGAACAGCCATTAGCTCCATACAGTTATTAAACACGCAACATGTGGCTAGTCTGAATTAGGTGTTCTACAAGTACAAAAAAAAAAATACTGCATTTCAAAGACTTCCTATGAAAATAAGAATCTTATGTATCTTATTAATTTTTATATTGAATATGTGTTGAAACAATAATACTTTGGATATGTCAAGTTAATTAAAATCTATTATGATTATTTTCACTTTTTTAAAAATATGGCCACTAAAATATTTAAAACTACATGTATAGTTTACGTTATATTTCTGTTGGACAGTGCTGCTTTAAGATAATTTCAGCTGAATTTATTGATGAACCCATCCTTATGAATATTGCCCTACATTGTTACTTATTTTAGAATCAATTTACCATACATTCTCTCACCCCCACAATAATTTAGAAAGATAAAATTTTGGATGTCCTGGAAGAGGCAAAGAGAGGAAAACACTTCTCTCTCTCTCTTTCTTTTTTCTTGAGAGAAACACACAATTAGAATTTCCCAGTTGGATTTATTTTAGAAGTATCAGGTCTACTACTGTGAGACTGAAACATGGAACCAAGGTAAGGAAAATAGTTTCTCCCTGTGTTACTGTAAATTATGTAACATAGTGTTTCTGTTCTGTTACTCTGGGTTTTAGTTTCCATATCTCAAACAAAGAACAGGTCATTAAGCTCTTTCCCATCCAGACCTCCTGTACTCTATGGAAACCATGACCTTTTCCATGTCTGTAGACAGAAATATTCTGACTGTGGTAGAGAAAATCAGGTTCCAACAAAAGTTTTAGTCTCATATCCTCATAAAAAGTTTAACTTTCTATCCTGACACAATTGACCATGCCACACATAGATATATTGGTAAGCAGATTATGGCAAAACAGAATTACTAGACCATTGATCATGATTCAAGTATTATATCATTCAGAAAAACTTTCCTTCAGTTTCAATTTATATTTCATTCTCCTCATAGAACAGGGTTCTGTTTTGTACCTGACTCCCTTAGTATCATTTCAATCAAGTGATTTTTGCATCTCTGGTTCTACCTGTGGATTCAGGGCCCTCTTGGGTTTCACAAAGTGGTATGATGTTTGTGACTCGGGTGGTGAGAAACACAGTGTTCTGATCCTGTGCCCAAGTTAAACAGTATGGAAAATGACTCTCTTTCTAAAGATGGATGCTTTTCTTCAAAACTACATCTGATGATAATTTTAACTGCCATTAAATAAAGTCAATACTCATTTTAAAACATGGAAATGGCTTTTCATCAAAATTACAAATGCTTGGAAAAGTCTGATATTAATTAATGTCTACAGTCTTCTAAATGAAAAATATGCCAGAATCTGGTATCTTGTTAGCATTTCATAAGACCTGAGTAAAGGTTTTGGTTTTAATTTCTTCTTAGTGCTTAATTTGCCAGAAAACATTACATTTACAAGCTGATATATCATACTGCAAATTGTACCAAAATTGACGTGACTCAGCTGCAATTTAAAAGATGCTATCCAAAAATCTTCTTCTCAGGAACACTGCAAAAGAGATAGGACTCTCCATTAAACTAAACTATTTTTGTTTTGTTTTGTTTTGGGGGGATTTTTTTGCAAGTGTTTACACTGGCTAGTTCCATTAGCTTGTTTATTTATGTTTTATTTATCAACTCTAATGATGTTTGATTTTTAGATATTGACATCTTCCCATTAAAATATTAAGATCTGTGGTTCTTAATATTTCTAAATAATGAGAGGTGATGCAGGAATGATCTTCAATTCCAGTAGGGAATAATAAATTTTTGGAGGCACTGTTCTATCTTGGAGTTATATTAAAGAATAAGAGTGATTATACAAAAGCCTCCCCTAGATTTATTTAAGAAACAGGTTGGTGACTAGGTGGTTTAAGAATAATCTTGAAGAAAAATACTCTAAATCTTTTCTCTATAACCTTCACATACCAGGTTTTTAATTTATATTCTGCTGTGTCCAAATAAAAACTAACTAAATTGTATTTTAATCAGTTGGGTTGACTGAATTGTCCAGTTTTAACTGAAATAAATACAACAAATAGTTTTTTTTTAAAAAAAAAGCTTCCACATAATCTGTAGTAACCATATCAACTCCAATATTCATCCACTCCATCTATTGCTTCTGCCCCTAATCCTCTGCTGAAATTATTCACAATAAGACCACCAAATCACCAATGTCCTCCTGATACTGAATGTGAACTTACTATGCTGTATTTATGGATGCCATTGACATATGACCTCATTAAATGCTTAGGAATTTAAACTCTTTCTTTCATTGTCTTGTATATAAATGCTTTTCTTAGTTTTGCTTGTATCTCTGTGTTGGTACATTTCAGATTTCATATGCTTCCTGTATTAATGTTTCAAATAAAGAGAGTTTATTGAAGGGAATATTTTTAGAAGGGTTAGAAGGGGTAAGACAGCAAACAAAAGAAATAGAGCACTCAACAACTCACAAGAGAAGGCAGACCATTCCCACCTCTGGGCCAGAAGGTGGAAGGGGGAGAAACTGTTCTTGAAGCCCCTTGCGAACAGGAGTCATGGAAGAGAGGCCAAGTGGTGGATGCTTTTTATTGCAAAGGGATTCACTGTTAAAGAAGCATAGCAAGTAGAGAGGGATCAAGGAGAAGGAACTATCCCAATCTTTCTCTGATTTCTCTCTAATAATCTCAGTTCCTCCTGTTGGTCACACTTGACTGGAAGCCAGCCAAAGAGCTTGGGGGACATAGCCTCTAAAAGGTCAGCCTCCTGGAGACCAGAGCTGTGCAAAGATGTCAGAGAAGGTATCTGGGTTGGGGGTGAAGGCAGACAGGAAACCAAGGATTTCTGGTTAAAGTTGGCAGAAACACACACTCACTCACACACACGCACACACAGACATACACACACTTCTATTTAATTATCCTTGGAAATAAAGTGAACCCAAGTTACAAACAAATTATGAAGAAAAATTGTTAACATTTCCTATTGCCAGACTTTTCTAATCTGATAGGCAAAGAATGGAATTTCATAATAATGCACATTTTGTAGTAAGTTTGGCCAACTGTACTTAATTTTTTCTCTGTAAAATGTGTACTGGTTTATGTTCCCATTTTAAAAGAGTTGTTGGTATCCTCTATTACTTATAAAAACATAATAAACTCATTTTCAGTTATGTTGGAAAGATTCCATCCTGCCACTTACCATAAGCACCAATTATTAGTATGCCCTTACATATTCATTCAGAAATGTTCTATCCATATACAGCCATATGTATGTATATATTTTTCATATAAGGGATGTATACCCTTTAACATACAGGGAAACTTAGCTTACAAACTTTTCAGTATTTGCTTACATTATTTAAAAAATTTTTTTTCATTTACAGTATACCTTTTTTTTAGAGAGAAAGGAAGAGAGTTTTATTCAAACCCAAGTCAGGACAGCTGCCTGGGAGACACAATCTTCACAAAGAAGGGAGTGCTCCGGGGAAGGAACATTTGGGTCATGTTTATATACTTGTTCTGTATTCCTTTTTATTATGTTATGTTAATCACCACACAGTACATCATCAATTTTTGATGAAGTGTTCCATGATTCATTGTTTGCTTATAACACCCAGTGCTCCATGCAGAACATGCCCTCTTTAATATCCATCACCAGGCTAACCCATCCTCCCACCCCCCTCCCCTCTAGAACCCTCAGTTTGTTTTTCAGAGTACATCATCTCTCATGGTTCGTCTCCCCCTCCAATTTCTCCCCCTTCATTCCCCTCCTGCTATCTTCTTCTTCTTCTTTTTTTTTTTTTTAACATATAATGTATTATTTGTTTCAGAGGTACAGATCTGTGATTCAACAGTCTTACACATATTCACTTTTAGAGGGTTTTTTTTTTCCCTTATCAATACATACCTAACTCATTTTTTAAAGGCCGATAACATCACTTTGTATGTATATAAAATTTTGTTGGAAAAAATCTCTTACCATGAATTGTTTCAGGTCTTCTGATATTACAAATAACCCTACACATGGTACATATATTTTTTAATGTATACCAGCCTATCTGTAGGAAATTATGGGTTGAAAGATATGCACAGTTTAAGTCTTGATAGTTATTATCAAGTAGTTAATTCAAAGAAAAAGTGCCAATTTACATTCTATTAACAGTAAGGGAGTACCTGTGTTAATCAAATATTTTAACTTTTGTCAATATAATAGACCAAAAAAATAGAATGTCATTGTAATGTTAATTTGCATGTCTTTGATTCTGAGTGAAGTTGGGGATATTTCAAATTTTTATAAGACATTTGCATTTTTTTCTTCTATAAACTGTACATAACCTTTGCTAGTTTTATGTATATTTGTGTATAGGTATGTGCATTTATAGAAGACCTACCTTATTGATTTTATTTACATATTTCATATTTCATAATTTTTGTCCACTTGATCTTCTTTGGTGTGAGCAAGGTAGACAGATCAAAGGAACAGAATAGAGAGACCAGAAATAGAAGCAAATGCATATGGGATTTAGCAAAGAGCTAAATGTGGCATTTCACTTCAATAGCAAAAAGATGGATTTTTTTTTCTTAAAAGTCATTAGAATGACTGCTAGCCACTAGGAACAAATAAAGCTGTTTCCCAATTTCATTCTTTTTACCAAAATACTTTTAGAGAGGTCAAAGTAGAAGACGTGAAAATTAATCTCATGAGAAATAGAAAAAAAAAGTACATTTATTCATTTTTTAGAGTGGGAAATGACTTTCTCCATGAGACATACATTCCAGAAACTATAAAGGAAAGTATTACTAAAGTTATATATACCATAATTATTAAATGTTAATACAGAAAATATAAAAAGTAAAAATGGCAAATGATAAATTAATAATAAGACTATGTTTCTTAAAGATATAAAGCCTTTCTACACATTAAAAGAATAACTCGGGGCGCCTGGGTGGCTCCGTCATTAAGAGTCTACCTTTGGCTAAGGTGAACCCCACATTGGGCTCCCTGCTCTGCGGGAAGCCTGCTTCTCCCTCTCCCACTCCCCCTGCTTGTGTTCTTCTCTCGCTGTGTCTCTCTCTGTCAAATAAATAAATAAAATCTTTAAAAAAAAAAAGAACTTACCAACCCAATAAAATATGGGTAAATTATACAAAGAAGAAATACTACCAATTTATAAACCTCTCAAGAGCAACAAAATGCAATTTAAAACAAAAATTCAATACCATTTTTACCTTCCAGGTTGACAAAAATGAAAATATTTATTAATAGTAATCTAACATTCTCATACACTGGTGGAAGGAACATAAATCGACTCCACCTCTTTGGAGAACAATTTGGTGACAATAAAATTTAAAAGATACATTTTTGGTTTAGAAATTTTACTTCTTGGAATTTATTCTTATATGTACATGTGCACAAAGGTATATGCACTGATATTATATTAACAATGTTGTCTGATGTCTATTGTTGAGCAAGAAAAGTAAAGCACTGGCCAATAGGTAAGGAATGCTCCTGTCTGTATTGATATCTGGGACGTGGGACAGAGACTGGAATGAAAACTTCTTTTTATTGCATGTATGTTCAGATGTTACCATTTGAATTTGTTATTTAATTCATAGTAATGCAATTAATACTAAGATTTTTACTATCTAATATCCCAGCATTTACTATTATGGTGTGGTTTCACCAATCTCAAATGGACAGGTTATCCAGGAGTACTGAGATTTTAACCTACACTATGTCACCCTTCTCATGAGATATATACACAACAGTGGCAAGAGGGAGAAAGAGGTTTTTGGCAAAAGCTACTTTGGCCCTAAACCTCAAAGCTTGTAACCATTTTAAGCTGGGACCTCTGGAGTTGGACCTGTCACCTTCTCTATTTTATTTAAATTCTCCTTCCTCACACACCTCCTCAACCTAAAGCAGGTTTTCAATATTATCACATTCTAATTTCATGACAGAAAGAGGCAGAAGATATGCAAAGAAAGATAAAGTGTAGGCTCCAGGGCTGTTGAGATAACTAAGTTAGTGAACTGTAAGAGTAGAGGCCACCAAAAGAGAAATTCAGATGGCGCTCATATCACATTTAACCCACAGATTAACTTCACTCATTGGCTGTTAGCCTGTTCAGTGTTTGATATGCGATAAATGGATTTCTCCTTTAGGAGGAATAAGGAGAATGTGAGAGTGCAACATTAAAATCTTTCTCCTATACACTACAAAGCTAGCAAGTCTTAAGTCCATATTGCAAATTTAGTCCTATATTTAGAGGCCTAGACTGTATTTCTAACTTAACTAAATCTCTTAATTTGGATATCCCATCATTATCTAAAAATTAACTTGTCCCAAACTGAACTATAATTGTCGCCTAAATCTGTTCCTCTTACTGTGATAATCCCTATTCCGGTTAAGGTCCCACCAATAATCTAGACAGTTAAGGTACAAATGTCCTGGTGTTTCTCCGAGCATCGTTGAACTGAGGCAAGAGGGACCTCCTCATTAAGCCACACACAGACTTCAGACAACTGTGGATATCATACACACATGCACATGCAGGCCCACAGACACACAGACACACACTTACTAACACTACAGGGAAGTTATGAGCACCTCTGTCATTCAGGATCTGGCACAAGCTGACCTACTAATACTTTTTCTCTTGACTAGTACCCTCAGGTTCCATGAATATGTTTCTCCTATCTCTTGCCCTATATTCTTGAAACAGAAGGAAACTACTCCTGAACGTTGGGATGGTGTGGGGATTGTGTGACTACTGACTTCAGAGAGGAACCTTGTTGTGAAGGATGAGGAGGGTTTAGCTGTAGGCATGTTTAGGTAAATAAAAAGAGAAATTAATGAACTTGACAAATGCTTCTTCAGACAGCATGAATACAATGGATTCTAGCAATAATTAAATATCAGTTCTCATTAGTGCCAAGCATCCATATTCTTTTTTTTTTTAATTTTATTATGTTATGTTAATCACCACACATTACATCATTAGTTTTTGATGTCGCGTTACATGATTCATTGTTTGCCTGGTGATGGGTATTAAGGAGGGCACGTATTGAATGCAGCACTGGGTGTTATACGTAAACAATGAATCAAGCATCCATATTCTTATTCTCTTGGTGCTCCAATTTGTAGTCCCAGAGGTATTCAAGAATGAGTAGTGTATTACTAACTGTTCAATGGACACTGTACAACATTTAGCAATATTAACAATTCATACTGAATTTAAATTTGTATATATAAAGTCCTAGAGAAAACATGCATACAGTATGATATCAATTATTTACACTGGTAACCAGATGGATTTTAAATGTTAGAATTATATTTTAAATTATGATATTCACTATAATTTGCATTTTGCATCTTAATTTAAATAGATAATTTGGGTTGCTTTGGAAGGAAAATCTTTCCTAAAAATACAAAAAGTCATTTTTAAAGTTTAAATTTACCATTTCATTTAAGATATATTAAAATATATATGTACTTTGAATACAATTACATTTTAGTTTAATTTTTTAGCCATTGTTTTCACAAAAAAATCACTGAACAGAACACTCAGACACGTGCAGTAATAATTCAGTTTATTTATCTTTGATATTTTGCCAGCATTGTTATATAAAAATCAGAGATTAATATTACAGTTAATCTGTCAGTATGAATTTTTCAAGATAGGAGGATAGAACATAATTTACTTAATGAGTTGTTAACTTTATTATAACTTTAATTTTTTTTATTTAACTTTATACCTTTTAAATATTCATGGTATGTTGGCCTGCATTGACTCACGCAATGAAATGTGAGGGGCCAGATTGTGATTTCCAATCCCCTCTTATTCCCTTGCCTCTCACATCCAACCCTTCACCATATCTGGCTAGTCCAGCTCCTAAGTGCTTCTTGAATCTTTCCCCTCTCTGATGCTTCTTCAACCCAGTTCTCATGGATTTAACCTGGATAATAACAATAGCCCTCTAACTGGTCCATTTCCTCTCATCTCACTCTCCTCAAATCTCTTTTTCACAATACCAAGAGTGGCTTTTCCACATATCAAATTATGTTATTGCCTTGCTTTAAATACTTAAATACCTTGAAGGCATGTTAAGTGAGATAAGTCAAAGAAGACAAATACGGTATGATCTCATATGTGGAATCTAAAAAAGCCGAATTCATAAAAACAGAGAGTAGGATGGTGGTTACCAGGGGCTAGCAGGTAGGGGAACCAGGGAAATAGTGCTTAAGGGTACACATCTGTAGCTAGTAGATAAATAAGGCCTGGAGATCTAATGCAAGTGATTATAGACAACGATACTGTATGATGAACTCCAAAGCTACTAAGAGACTACATCTTAATTGTTTCCACCACAAAAAAGAAATTATAATTATGGGACCTGATAGAGGTGTCATGCTATGGTGGTGATCAGATTGCAACATACAAATGTATCCAATCAACACACTCTACACTTTAAACTTACAATGTAATATGCAATTATATATCAATAAAAATATCTTTTTAAAAATAAATAAATAAAATGAAGTTGGCAAACACTTATAAAAGAACACTGTGATAATTAGGAATCAGCACAGATAAACATAGGAAAAAAGTATGTAAATCTAAGCCGACTCCCCCTGCCATAGTTGTGGTGGTGGTTGTAGTGGTGGTGGTTGATAGAATTATCAGACTGAAAATATCTCAATCACTGTAAGCACTGGGTCAGACTTTCAACAAAATTACAGAATCTCAAAGATGAAAAAAATAAGTACATAAAAGCATAATCAGCCCCAAAAGAATGTATGAATAGAATCTAAACTTGATCATGACAGTCAAGGACACTGCATAACTTCTACAATTTAATCATCTGTCATTTTCTCACATACCTTATTCTTGGTGACACTAATTTTTTTTAATGGGCTTTATTTTTTAGAACAGTTTTAGTTTCACAGTAATACTAAGCACAAAGTACAGACAGTTCCTATATATCCCCTGACCTCACACATGAATAACCTCCCTAGCTATCCACATCCAGCACCGGAGTGGTACATTTGTAACAATCAAAAAAACTACACTGACACATCATTATCACCCAAAGTCCTTAGAGTTCACACTTGTTGCACATTCTATGGGTTTTACAAATGTAGAATGACATGTATCCACCATTGTCATATTATACAGAGTAGTTTCACTGCCTAAAAAATCCTCTGTGCTCTGCCTATTCATCATCACTCACTCTTTCCTGATCACCAGAAACCAGTGATCCTTTTACTGTCTCCATTGTTTTGCCTTTCCAGAATGTAATACAGGTGAAGCCTTTTCCTATTGGCTCCTTTCAATTAGCAACATGCATTTAAGATCGTTCCATGCCAGGATGCCTGGGTGGCTCAGTCGGTTAAGCGTCTGCCTTCTGCTCAGGTCATGATCCCAGGGTCATGGGATCGAGTCCCACATCAGGCTCCTTGCTTGGCAGGGAGCCTGCTTCTCTCTCTCTCTCCCTCTGCTTGTGCTTTCTGTCAAATAAATAAGATCTTTAAAAAAAAAAAATGAAGCTCTTCCCTTAAAAAAAAAAAAAGATTGTTCCATGCCTTTTCATGGCTCACTAGCTTATTTTCATTTTAGCACTGAACAATATTCCACCTTATGGATGTATCAGTTTATTTATCCTTTCACTTAATGAAGGACATTTTGGTTGCTCTCAGTTTGTGGCAATTATGATGAAAAGTGCTATTAATATTAGTATCCATGTGCGGGGCACCTGGGTGGCTCAGTCGGTTGAGCATCCGACTCTTAATTCTGGCTCAGGTCACGATCTCGGGGTCCTGGGATCAGCCCCGCGTGGGGCTCCATGCTCAGCACCGAGTCAGCTTTGTCCCTCTCCTTCTGCTCCTCTGCTTTCTCTCTCTCTCTCTAAAATCAATACATAAATAAAATCTTAAAAAATATATCCATGTGCAAGTTTTTTTTGTAGACATGTCTTCAACTCATTTAGGTAAGTACCAAAGGAGTCTGACTGCTGGACCGTATTGTCAGATTATGTTTAATGTGAGGCCGGCCCATCCTGGCCCCCCTGGAGTTTTAAAATCCCAGACTTGCCCATACTGAGCCTCTAGCAGTTTGTCAATTACCATTTAGGTTTCTCCTCCAGTACCTTGTGATTCTGTGTCTATCTGCCTATCTCTCTAACTTTGAGGGCAGTGATTTTGCTCTGTGACCTCAATTCTCTGATGGATTTAAGAAGAGTTGTGGATTTTTAGTTTGTTCTGCTTTTTACTTGTTTTTAGAACAGAGTGGTGACTTCCAAGCTCCTTAGATGCCGGACCAGAAACCCCCAAACATGTTAATTTTCTAAATGTGTCCTAGTATCTCTCTTATCTCAATGCCTTTACAAAAATTGCTTTACTTAGCTGGGTTTCTGTGCAATGGCTACCACCATCTATACTAAAGACACTGTGTGACAAGCATTTCTTTTTGTTCATTTCACTTGAAGATGAAAGCTATACACACAGTGTCTACACAAAACATCAGGACACTATTGTTTAACAAGAAAAAGAAAATGTATCCAAATTAGCTTAAGCTAAAAAGGAAATGTATTGTCTCATTTAATAAGAAAATACACGTGATAGTTCTTGATTCAGGCTTGGCTGGAACCAAAGGTTCAAATGTTATGAAGAAGCCACTGTCTTTTCATTCTGTTTCACATCTTAACAAAGATGGGAGCTCTGGGTCTGCTGTTTCTTTATACCAAATATTCCTGCCACAGAAGTATTATGACCCCTTTTCTAGTAATATCTGTATGAATCTCTTGAAAAGTTCTGGAGTTGTTACTGTTCCTAACAGTAAGGGCTATTCTTCCAGATCAGCCTGGATTATGTTCTTTCTCCTGTAGCCAGGAATCTCACAAACAGGAAAGGAGAGCTCCACCAAAGAAAGGGATGCAGATAAGATATAAAGGCCAAAGATAAATTCTATGGTTTGTAATCTAGTAGGGTTACCAAAAATGTTCATAATAATGCATTTTAACAATCAGAATAGACAATTGAAATTATCTGTAACCTCATTATTTTTTCATATTTATTTTTGCACATAGAGATCAAATTCACTGAAAATTTGTTAACTCTCGTACCTAGTTTGAGCTGTCTACAATGGCCTCTAACAAATATGTAACCATTAACACTTAAGAAAATGGAATGTAAGTTAATAACAGCTGTGCCTTGCAACAATTTTGTTTCCTTTTTTCCCCAAATTACATTTAATATGATTCTAATATTGTTTTTACAATTAAACATTTTTAGAAGATTTTATTTATTTGAGAGAGAGAGCAGGGGCGGGGGAGAGGGGCAAAGGGAGAGGGAGAAGAAGACTCCTCACTGAGCAGGGAGCCCAACTCTGGGCTCTATCCCCAGACCCTGGGATCATGAAGGCAGACGCTTAACTAACTGAGCCATCCAGGTGCCCCACAATTAAACATTTTTGAAAAAATTCTGGTCAAAAAGAGAATAACTTTAAAACATATTGAAGTAATAGAAACATCCATACCACCTGCTATTTAAAGAAACACTAACTTCTGCAACTGACTGGAATGTGACTTCTATATCTGACTTGAATCTGAATTAATAACCTTTCCACTATGTGTGATAACTTGATAAGATATATTTGTCCAACTCTATTCTGAAAAGTTTAGACCATTTTTGACAGCACCAGCTAATAAATACATCACCCTGAAGAAATGTTGCGGATAAGATTATTTTCAGTAATACTGAAAAACTAAAACAAAGGGAGAATTCCTGTTCTGTCTTATTCACTTACCAAATCAGGGAAAGACTGCAAGAAGGAGGAGATCTCATCACCAGCTGTGTCTGCAGCCCTCTGCTTGCTCATAATTCCTTGACTCATCCACTCACCAAATATTTATGGAGTGAAAGCCTCTCGGCAGGTGCTGTACTAGATACTGCACTTCTTTACACTCTTTGCAATTGTCTTCCAATTATTTCTTCTGTGCTAAGAAAATAACTATTATAATTCTTGCTACATGTTTCTTTTCTTTATCCATCTCTTGTGTTTATGGTTTATTTTTAAAATTTTGGCAACATGCATAACTATATGTAGATGATGACAGTCCACAGAAAACTTAGAAGTTGACTGTACATTTAAGACAGGCTAGGCACTACAAAATTTACAAAACTGGTGGCATATATAAGGGAACACATTTTGATTCGTTACAAAATTCTAAAATAGAACCATTACATACCATGATTGCAAAAATCATCAAAGCAGATAATTCATGAAAGAAAAAAGCAAAAAGAGCCAATAAAATTTAAAAGCATCAACCGTGTTAATGATGAAAGAAAAACCAAGTAAACAAGATGAAATTTCTATCTGTAACGTTGGCATTTTAAAAAATGTTAATATTATATTTTGTAAGGTCATTGCTGAGAGGGGACCCTTATATACTGCCAATGGATATACTTCTTTGTAAAGCAATTTAGCACATGAATTGTGAAATTTAATACTTTTACATCCTTTGATTAAAAAATTTTACTTTCAAGATAAAATTTCCAGGAAATAATAAGGGATGTGGGTAAAGATTTATGGAAAGAATTCTCGCCATAGCATTCCTTATAACAGTGATAAAGGAGAAAACATTTTAAATTATAACCATGAGGGAATAGTAAATCATATTATGATAAACTCATGAATAAAATGGAAAATTGTTTCCTTTAAAATTTATTTGAGTGATTATGATTCAAATGGAAAATTTTCACTCTACAATATTGTGTTTAAAGTCCAATACAAAGGTATATTAGAACTATAGATGTAGTTTTGAAAAAAAAATACCAAAATGTCATTATCATTAATGCTGAGACTGCTGTTGATAGTAAATTCCTTCTTTATGTGTTCCTG
This sequence comes from Phoca vitulina, assembly GCF_004348235.1. Lineage (NCBI taxonomy): Eukaryota > Metazoa > Chordata > Mammalia > Carnivora > Phocidae > Phoca > Phoca vitulina. The sequence continues at coordinate 33,674,505 of NW_022589706.1, forward strand.
AGTATTACAAGTTTTCTTCAATGATTACGTATTTGTTTTTAAAATAAACTACAATAAAGTTTATTTGTTTATATTAAGTTTTTTATTTTAATTCCAGTATAGTTAACATAGTGTTCCATTAGTTAACATAGTGCTCAATATAATGATTCCACAATTCTATACATCATTACTCAGTGCTCATCATGATAAATGTGCTCTCAATCCCCTTCACCTATTTTACCCACCTCCCCTCTGATATGCTTTATTTTAAACAGCACCCTCAGTTAAAGTTTTTTTTTTCAACAAGAACATTTTTTACTTGAAGCATACTTCAGAATACACAGTTCTAAAAGATATATATAAAACATTCCAACCAAGAAACATAAAATACGCACTTTCTTCAAGTACACACAGAAGAATCCCGATTAAATCACATAAAAAGAAACAGAACAAATATTACAAATTTAAGAAGACTGAAATCATACCAAGTATATTTTCCAACCACAATGGTACAAAACTAAAGATCAACAATAAAACAAAGCTGGAAAATAAAGTTTACTTTAAAAAGTAACTTGTGGCTTCTGGTTGAAGGCGGCTGACTAAAACCAAATATTTTTCTTTTCTTATATCAAGAATCTCATAAAGGGACACTAAAGAGGAAAAAGTAAAAATGACTGAGACAGGCTTTCAGTAGACAGAACATTTATCATATATGAAGAAACAGAGGAGGACACACATTCTAGAATTTAAGGAGAAGGGCCCAGAAATGGAGGTGTCTGAACTTCCAGGTATAACATCTTTGCATTAATTTTTAAAAAGCGCTGAAATAGTCCCCATTTACTTCTACCCGTATGCAATGTAAACCCCACACAATATGGTGGGGTGAGGAGCAAGAAGTTTTCTTTCTAATGAAACTGAAGTGGCTCTCTGTGGGCAAACTGGGACAGTGGGTATTTGCCTCGAAAGCAAAGTTGTTCAAATTCTAGTATTCAGAAAAATTCCAATTTCCTGCTTAATTATTCAAAATGAAGTCCGCCAGTTGACAGGCGCCACCCATCCACCCATTATTGCCGGTCGTTCTCAATTTAAAATGATATTCAAGCACTGCTAGAAATTGAAGGAAAATCTGTAGCAACACAAAGATAAGCAAACAGAAAAAGTTACTACAGTGGAAATATCAATTATTGGGGAATTGAATTGAACCTTTTTTAAAAAAAGAATGTTAACCTTAAATGCACATAGGTTTGAAAAGGTTTTGCAATCCCCGAAATGAGAACAGAGTAGTGGTAAGAAAGGAATTGCTAAATACTCATCTATCAAAGACTTCCATAGGCAATGCTGAAATGGATTAACCAAGAAAAATCAACTTAATGATGTAGAGATACAAGAAGAACAATTAGAAAAACAATTAGAAAACTGTAAAATGGTTCTAATGAAAGTCTAAAGATAGAAGGAGGTAGAATGGAAGACTATTGTTTTTTGCTTTAAGTCTTTCTACACTGCTTGAGTTTTCAAAACCATGTACTTATATTACTTTGTTGCAAATTTTAAGTGTTAAAAATAGCAGGAAAAATTGTGTTTCAAAACGTCCTACTCAAAATAAGATTTCCAAACAAAAGTCAGGTTTTAAAATTCACACTTGCTCTATCAGTCTAATTCTGAGTAATGAAAGCAGAAATGGAAACTCATCTCTAAAGCCTTAGCAACAATGATTTATTTTGTTGTTGTCATTGAAATTCTGTAGTCAAATATGTACTCTATGTGAGTTAAAAATTAAAGGGAAACTTCAGGATTTCAGTGGTTTAGATAAACTGTGTCCGTGAATGAAATTCTCCAAGCATTTAGCTAGATACCTCCTATTCCTATTCCATAGTTAAAGTCCTGCCAACAAAAATTAAATCGTGCTTTAAATAAATGTCGATGCTTTTCAATTACTTATCCTCTGTCTTTTCTACTCATGACCCATTTGCGTCAAAGCCATGCATTCATATTATAAGGCACTGGTGATTCTCTAGTACAAGCTGGCTTCCCTAGCTTTTAAACTAATAATACTCCTTAGCTCAATGCCAGGCATTCCCTGCTGAGATCAGGTTCTTTAACAGCCAGGATTCTTCAACCAATTTAGACTACAAAACAGCTTTGGACAATTTGGTCCGGCTTTGAACTGCCTAGGGAGCAAGCACTACAACATGCCTTTCCCAACTCAAGTTAGCAAGGAGTTTGGTAGATTCAAGGATAATGAAAGGAAATCAGTTGACTAGAGCATTTTGGTCAAAGGGAATAATAAAGTCTCAAAAACAAATCAACTAATGCACAAGTCTGTGAATGCTTCTCTAATACTGTGATCCCTAAAAGACTCCCCAACCAAGTAAAAAAGTTCAGTGGAAAAGGTCAAAGGAAATGATTGATTAAATGACTACATCAAAATTGAAAATTCGCCTGTCAAAAATATCCTGAACAAATTTAAAAGGCAAATAAGAAAACACTTGCAGCATATATGACTGAAAAGAACTGGTATTTTACTATATGACAAGTCTTACAGTTCAATAAGACAAGAATGTCAGTCAAAAAAAAAAAAACAGATGAAGGAAAATAATGGACAATCCATATACACACATACACACATTCACATATAATGTGATCTCATTTAAAAATATTAGATACTATTACTAATCAGAGAAATTAAAATTAACATGCAAATTACATGGCACTTTTCTCCTCTCAGTTTTCTTTTTTTTTTTTTTAAAGATTTTATTTATTTATTTGAGAGAGAGAATGAGATAGAGAGAGCATGAGACAGGGGAGGGTCAGAGGGAGAAGCAGACTCCCTGCCGAGCAGGGAGCCTGATGCGGGATTCAATCCTGGGACTCCAGGATCATGACCTGAGCTGAAGGCAGTCGCTTAACCAACTGAGCCACCCAGGCACCCTTCTCAGTTTTCTTTTTTTTAATTTTTTTAAGATTTTTTATTTTTAAGTAATCTCTACACCCAACATGGGGCTTGAACTTACAACCCTGAGACTGAGTCTCATTCTCTATGGATGGAACCAGCCAGGTGTCCCTCACCTCTCAGTTTTCAACTTTGCTTCTTAAAAATTAGATTGCTAAGAGGGATTAAAGTATACTGAGCTCCATATCATGCTAAAACTGCTGTGCACAACTGGTGGAAGCTGGCAAAATTTTTCTCAACAGTATTTTGAAAATATATCAAAAGCTTAAAAATGGTTATACCTAGTTATTTCTCTCATTAAGACTCTACTTAAAAATAACTAAAGTGAAGACTCAAATTGTGTATAGTGCTGCTTAATACAGTATTATTTCTAATACTAACAATAAAGGAGAAATTTATATGTCTAACAAGAGAAATGACTCAAATAGATTCTGGATAGGTGACTCTCAGCATCATGCAAGTTTTCCAAGAATAAAAAAAACCCCACATTTAGCTAATAAATGTTCTACCTCATAGGGTGGTTAAGAATATCAAATAAATACACACAAAACCCTTAGAACAGTGCCTGGCACATGATAATAATAAACATTAACCATTATTAACTTAATAATTATTAAATATTAATACTGAAAGCTTATTCACTGGCAAACTTGCAACTGAAATTTTTATCACCTCTACCACTAACTAGATAGAATGGCAGACAGGTAAATAGTTCCAAGAGTAAAGGCTTTGAAATCAAACATATGGGAATAATACAAAGATCACATGTTTTGGGGAGAGATTTAAAGACACAATATATTTAAAGTGCATTTATGGGGACTAAAACATCGTAGTACTCAAATGAAAGGCACATTGTCATCATTATTAATCATTATTATCAACAAAATAAACCACAAATGAATATTCTAGGTGTATTTATTTTTACTGTGGAAAATTTCAAAAAAAAAGATAAATACAAAAATAGAAGTAATAAGAAAATGAACTCCCATGCACAGAACTCTAAGTGTTTATAATTTTCAACAAATGGCCATTCTTGTCTCATTTACGCACTCACCCTCAACACACACACTGGATTACTTAGAAGGAAATTCTAGATAGTATTTATAACTGTCTCAGGGTATAGCTCTAAAATATGAGCATTCCTTTATTTTTAACATAATCCAAATATTATTATCACATCTAAAAAAGTTCTTTAAAATCATCACATGTCCAGTCAGTCTTCAAATTTCCTATTGTCTCATACGTTTTTTGTTTCTTTGAATCAAGATCCGAGGAAGGTCCATATGTTACATTTGTCTCAAGTTTAATTTAATATGTAAGTTCTTATCCATTCCCTCTTTTCCTTTCTTTGCCATTTATTTTGGAAGAAACTGGCTATTTGTCCAAGAGTTTGCCAGTCTCGATTTTGCTTACTGCAGCCCCATGGTGTTGCCCAAAGTATTCCTGTCTCTTTATTTCCTGTTAATTGGTAGTTAAATTTATGTCCAACTTTGTTTTTTTTGCAAGATTTGTTCATAGATGGTGTTTGTGTTTTCACCAGTAGGTATATATTGTCTGATTTTCTCTTTTTTTGTGAGGTAAGTAGTCACTAATTATCATAGCTTAAATCTATTCTTTCATTTGAATGGCGCTATTCTAATTCTCATTTTTTTCTTTATTACCTAGAATAATATGAGAAGAAACTTCTCACCATTTGTTTATACTTCGTTAGAATTCATTTGGAAGATGCAGGATGAATGCTAGCTTCTTTTCTTTATATACATTCCAATTTTTGAAATAGTAAGATGACTTCCTAATATTCTTTGAAGGGAACAGTTGATTCCATCTTAGAGTTTTTCTAATTCTCACAGAGGGATACTTAACTATCACACATACCAATCAGAACAAGCCTGCTGGTTGCCCCTCATTGGAGATCTGTGTGCCAGGTCTGCAGGACTCCAAGCTCAAAGATGCCAGCACCAGCCAAAGAGTGCCCCTTCTTTCGAGGTCTAGGTACCAGTTCTGGTGATTGCTTCATTATGCCAAGGTCTAATAATTGCAACTTTTTCCCTTTGTTTTCTTGGTCATAGTTGGTTATTGTTGCCTATAGTTACTACCTATGTGATACTTCAGCATTCCCATTTTCTTCTACTTATATGATTTCATTTTTTAATTATTCAAATCTCAGAACAATTTGGGATCAATTCTGTGAATAGTGCCAGAAATGGAATCAGTTTTATCTATTTTTCCTGTGGTTTAACTAGTCAGTCCAACACTACTTATTAAAAAGTCCAGGTTTTCCTGGATATTGTTTGTTCTTCTAAATGAATTATAATCAACATGTTAAGCTCCAGACAAAAGCATTCAGTACATGATAAAGGCAGTGTTGAAGCCAGTGGGGAACAAATTCTTGCTGTTGGAGTGAAGGAGTGTTGCTCTTGTGACACTCAAAGAAGCTGAGGCAAAACAGAAAGGCTAGTATCCTTTATTTTGCCTTCCAAGCTCCAGTCTTGCGGTAGTGCCCCCCACAGGCAGACACTTACTGAAGCCAGCGCACAAACAGAAACGTGGTGAGTAGAGGCCCAGACTGCACATTTAGTCAATTATACAAGGGCGGGTTTTGAAATTGAGACACAAGAGTTTAATAACTGGCTGTTTACTGTCTTTTGCTCTTATAAAAGGATTGCCATTGATAGCATTCTGCACATAACTTTTCACATATTTGCCAGTGCATTTTGAGATAGATACCTAGAAATGAGATTGTTGGGTCAAAGAATAAATGTAGAATATTGCCAAATTCTCCTCCAGAGAGATTTACTATTTTGTATTCCCAACAGCAATGTTTGCCAATGCCAGTTTTCCTTCAGTCTCATCAACATATAGTTACACTTTGGGATTTTTGCCAATCTGATGGTGAGAAACAGTATTTCAGTTTAGTTTTAATTAGCACGTTTCTCTTATTATGGAGAGTCGTGAATATTTTCATACATATAAAAGCTATTTGCATTTCTTTTTCTGTGAACTATCTGTTCATATCTCTTTGCCCATTTGTATTTTACCTCTCTGCCTTCAGAAGGCTTTTATATATTAGAGATAGTAACTCTTTAAATGGACATATTTTTCGAACCCTTTTTCTATTAGTCATTGTGTTTCTTTGTTTTTTGGATTTTTTGCAATGCAAAGTTATCCCTTAATATATTTAAATTTACCAATATTTTTTCTCATTGCATTTGGATTTTGGCTCATATTTAGAAAATTTTCCTCATTCTCATGTTATAAATTCCCCCATGTTTTCTTCTTGCTTTACAGTTTCATTTGTTGTAGTAAAACTCTAAACCAGTTAGAATTTATCCTGTCTACAATGTCAGAAATGGACACAAATTTATCTATTTTCTTTATGGTTAACCAATTATCCTCCAAAACTACTTATGAAAAGTTCATCTTCTTCCCCACTGTTTAAATGCTGCCTTTATCATATATTGAATTTCCATATGCAATAAGATTGACTTATGGATTACCTATTCTATTATATCGGACTGGCTTCCATTTATTTGTACACATAGCATAGTGATTCAGAAATAGAGACTCTGGAAAATGTTTTAATAAGGAAGAGAGTCAGTCACTACTTCTAGAATTTGCACGTCCTGATTATTATTTGTTCTGTTAAATGAATTTTATAATTAACTTGCCAAGCTCCAAAGAAAAATAGCTTATTCATATTTTCTTGGAAAAGATTTAATGTTATAAATTATCTCAGGGAAGACTGAATTCTATATGACATTGAATCTCTCTGTCCATGTGATATGTGTTTTCATTTGTTTATACAGACACACACATCTGTTGCTCATAAACATACATAGGTATTCTATATATTTATTTGCTCTTTTGTAAATGGAATTGTCTCATCCATAGCATCTTTTTGAATGTTGATTTTATGATTTTTAATCTGATATCACCCTGAAATTCTTAAGTTTCTGAATCTTTTTTTTTTTTTTCCGGTTTTTCACATACATAATTCTATCATCTGCAGATAGAATTCTTACTTTCCAATTCTTTTTTTTTTTAAGATTTTATTTGAGAGAGAGAGTGAGAGAGAGAGACAGAGCACGAGATGGGGGAGGGTCAGAGGGAGAAGCAGACTCCCCGCTGAGCAGGGAGCCCCATTTGGGGCTCCATCCCAGGACCCTGAGATCATGACCTGAGCTGAAGGCAGACGCTTAACCGACTGAGCCCCCCAGGCACACCCTTACTTTCCAATTCTTACACCTTTGTGCTTTTGACTACTTTTGTAAGCTAATACATCTAATAAAAATGTTAAATAGTAATAGAAAGAGAGAATATATTTGTCTTATGTCTGACATTAATCAAAAAGCCTCTAATGTTTTCCCATTAGGTAAGATGCCAACTTTAGGGCTATGGGTGTGTGTGTATGTGTGTGTGTGTGTATGTGTGTGCACAAGTAAGATTTTTGTCTTTAAGGCATAATAAATGTCAAATATTTTTAAAGATCTTTATGTATCTATGAAAATGAGCATATGATTTATCTCTCTAGCTCTATTAATATAATGGATTATATAAGTGTGTTTGTTAATATTTAACTATCATTGCACATTTCATTCCTAGAATAAATCCACATGATCATCATGTATTATTATTCCAATGTTGATGAGATTGAATTGTAATTTTATTTTTGGTACAATCTTTGTAATATTTAGGGTTAATAATACACTCATTTCATTTCCAATATGAATTTGGAATTTTCCTTCTTTTCTCTGTTCTGGAATAGTTTAGACTGGAGACTGTCTTATCTTCAGAGTTTGGCAAAATTCTCATCTGGATCCATACAGGGTCTTTTTTTTTTTTTAATTGAAGTAATCTCTTTACTTTCCCTATTTATTCCATGATAATTGATCTGTTTAGACTTTATAACTTTTAGGAATAAAGGATAAATTTTTATTTTGGTAAATTGTATTTTGCTAGAAAATGATTCATCTTATCTAGATTTTCCAATATATTTGCAGAGATGTATGCACACTAATTTATTTTTCCATATATATATTTAATATTTCTAAATTTCTGTATTCGTGTTTTCTCCCCACATTTTTAAAAATTAATATGGTTGATAATGGTTGCTTATTGTGATCATTTCAAATAAGTGAATTCACTATTGGATTAATTTATTAGTTCTTAATAATGTTTTGTTATATTTCAATTTTGGAGTTGATTTAATTCTGCTTTGTTTGGTTTATATAGTTCTTTATAAAGTTTCTTTTTCTTTTACTAAGCAGTTAGGTGTTTAATTCACTTTTCATTTTTATTGTTATAGGTATTTAATCTATAAATTTTCCTCCAGTACCTAATTTAGCTGCATATCATCAATTCTGTTATGTTGTGTTCCCATAAGCATTTACGATCTGAAATTTTGGTTTCCTCTGACCCAAGAGTTGTGTGATAGCTAATTTTATGTGCCAACTTGACTGGGCCATGAAGTACCCAGATATTTGGTCAAGCATTATTCTGGGTGTGTTTGTAAACATGTTTTAGGATGAGATTAACATTTGAATCGGTAGAATGAGTAAACCAGACTGCCCTCCCTAACGTGGGTGGGCCTCATCCAATCAGTTGAAGGCCTGAGAATTAAAAAGCTTACCTTGTGCAAATAAAAGGGAATTCTTCCTTGTGGTTGTTTGATCTGGGCTATTGGTCTTTTCTGGCCCTTGAACTTGGACTGAAACACCTGCTTTTCTTGGGTCTTGAGACTGCTGACTTTCAGACTGGAATTTACATGACTGACTCTCCCAATTCTCAGGCCTTCAGACTTGAACTGGAACTACACATCAGCTCTCTTGGGTCTCCAGTATGCTGACTCACTTTTTAGATCTTGAGACTTGTCAGCCTCCATAAGTGGATGAGCCAATCTATTCATTGTAATAATCTCTCCCTCCCTCTCTCTCTGCTTAGATAGAAAGCAAGCAAGAAAGCAAGCAAGCAAGAAAGAGATAACCCTACTTCAAGTTGTTCATAGATTTATTTTTTAAATTCCAGGTGGAAGGGGCTGTTTTGTAATTTTGGAATGCTTTGGTTTTAATTGCAATATGATTATGCTATTTATATTATTTTAAACACACACACACACACACACATACACACACACTCTTACTCTTTCCATAACCATCCTATCTTGGGTGAAAGGAGGAACTTTTTTTGGCTCGAAAAATGTGTAATTCTCCTTTCTGTTATTAATGTTTCCTATCTGTCCTTGGTGTCTCCTGTGGCTACTGTATTATGGAAGTTGTTGCTCTGGGGTGTAACCTACTGCCCTGGACTGTTTGCCTACACTGAACTGCTAAATCAGAGAGAAATAAACTTCTATTTTCTTGAGACTGAATTTTTGATCTCTTTCTTTAGCTTAGCCTTACTGTATCTAACTAACCATAGACAAACTTACCAAGTTTGTAGTTTGAAGAGAGACTGGCTCAGTGACAGCTTTACAAAATGGTCGGTTCCAACTAATGCAAATAAAATGCAGCACACATTTGGGAGTAACTCATAAAAGATGCTTTCTGTTATTTTGCCACTCTCTTCCCTACAACTACTTAAAATTCTAATAATTTTATTCCACAAACTAATTAATGATCTTATATCCTGATTTTTATAACACAAGCCAATAAACTTATTAATTTTAAATGAATAAAGAGCGTAAAACGTTTCTCTTATTATGGTTGGACTGCTGTAACAGAATACCATAGACTGAGTGGATTATAAGGAACAGAAGTGTATTTCTTACAGTTCTGGAGGCCAGTTGTTCAAGATCAGGATGCTAGCAGATCCAGCAACTGGAGACAACATCTTGGTTCACAGACAGCCATTTTCTTACTCTGTCCTCACATGGTGGAAAAGGCAAGTGAGTCCTCTGGGATCTCTTTTATAAGGGCACTAATTTCATTTATAAATTCCATTTATGAGGACTCTACCTTCCAAAGGCCCCACCTCCCAGATACCATCACACTGGGAATTAAGTTTCAACATGAATTCTGAAGGGACACAAACATTCAGTTTATAGCAACACTGTATTAGTTAAATGACTATATAAACATATAACACATAAGTAAAGACTAAGCAAATAATCTTGCTTAAAAATGGTATGTAATACATGAGAAAAAGTAGTTGTGAATATAAGATTCCTCTTCTCCTAATTGGAAACTTCCTTTTAAGTGTCATTAATAGCATTATTATTTCATTTTACATAAGCAATCATCCTAAATGTCCTCATTGCTTAGGCAATAACTGAAGAATTGACCACTTTGAAGTTGCATAACATTTAGCAAATAAAACTCTTTTCCTCTTGTTGAGTAGAGTCTTTAACTGGCCAAATTTCAAGCAGTTTGTTCTATGAATATGAAGTAAAATAATTATTTTTCATGTTGTCACATTAGGAAAATTACAAGCATAGCTCAAATTTATCTGTATTTCAGATAAAATACTTCAAAAATATGTTGAAAATTGAATTTTCACATATATGATGTGGGTAGCTTATTTAAAAGCAATTAATTTTAAGTAAAATTTTTGAAATGAGTGTGAGGTCAAAGGCTTATCCTATTTTATTGGGGATAATAGCTTAGATTGCTTATTCACTATTATTGGGGAGATAATATATATATTTCATATATAGAGTTACTAAACTGCAAAGTTTTCCTGGTACCACAATTTATAGATCATAAAAGTTAAGCAGACTTTGGCAGGGTGGTGTATTACCTTAAATTCTTGTAATATCAGGTGATGTAATAATAATGCAATGTCTTGAATACTCTATTAGTACAGTAGTAACAATTAAAAACTCAAGCTCACAATTTAGTAGGTAGGGAGGCAGGTATATAGATAAAAGAGAGAAACTGGAGTGAATTTAAGGTTTTTCCTAGTACATGTCCCTCATACATATAAACATTTGAATGTATTTCATTGAGAGAATGTGTTTGGCGAAATATAATGAGCTTCGGGCGCCTGGGTGGCTCAGTTGGTTAAGCGACTGCCTTCGGCTCAGGTCATGATCCTGGAGTCCCTGGATCGAGTCCCGCATCAGGCTCCCTGCTCAGCAGGGAGTCTGCTTCTCCCTCTGACCCTCCCCCCTCTCATGTGCTTTCTCTCTCATTCTCTCTCTCTCAAATAAATAAATAAAATCTAAAAAAAAAAAAAAAAAAATGAGCTTCAAACGGTGACATAACTGCAAGCCTATCTTAGCCGAAGGTAAGCAAAATATTTACAATATAGTTAACACACTTGTAGTAAATATAAATTATCATATAGCTTATTAATCTTTAGTTATTTCCTTAGAAAGTTTGAGAGATTCTATAATCAATGCAATTATGTATGCCTAAAATACTTTCAGAACATTTAGGATTTCTTAACCCACAAAATATGCATGTTCCTATTGCTTTACCTCCCTATTTTTTAAAAAAAATCAAATTCTGGCTACATCCATAGAAATTTGTCATATATCCCTCATTCAGCAAGTGTTGCAGCAGAAGAAGTTTAAAGGGCACTTAATTTTAATATTGTTCTTAACAGCAATATAGAGGAGTCATATATATATTTAACTTAATCAAATTCAATTACAGAGGCTTGGAGAAAAAGAGAGAGACAGGAACAGAGGAAAAGCAAACACAGAGAAGACTGGGGAGAAACTAAAAGATTGAAACATAGATACAGATGACAGAGACAAAAATATAAGATAAACAAATGCATACAGGACAGAACATTCCATCTAATGTTCTGCTCAGTAGCTCTACATGCTCCTGAGTAGTTTCTCGGTTTCCCATCGCTCTCACAAAAGGGCATGTCCTCACACTCTGTCTGGGCCTTCTGGACAATTGTATTAGTCATGAACACGTCTTGGTAAATGTGTATTATTGCATACATATATACAACAAAACTACATTAAATGAATATATATATATATATATATATATATATATATATATATAACAGAAAACTACATTAAATGAATACTGAACTTTATAATAAACTACTTTGTAATTAATTTTGAATATGTAATTTAAGATTTTACAATTTTGTGATTTAATTTTGAAAGTAGTATTTTTACCTCACAGGCTTATTTTAGAGCTCACTCCTACAACAGGATGGAGCCCTTCCCCCACCCACCCTGTTCATGTGACCCAAGCTCCAAACAACAATCTCAAAAATGAGTTTTTGGAAATTATCCAAGTTTTGAACTAGGGATAGCCTTTGTATTATCACAGTTAAATAACAGAGCTCTTGATATTAGGAAACGTGGCATTCATATTTAATATGTCATATAGAACAGTACTATCTCTTAACCACTTATTAAAGGGCTAAAATCCTCCTCCTCCACAATACTTCCATCACTCATTTATTCATTTTACCAGATAAAAATTTATAATAGCTTATTAAGCATTTAACTCACTTTAATCTGCAAACAATCTGTAAATCAGATATTATTTCCCTCAAATTTATAATAAGAAAATGGAAACAATGAGCCAGATAGCTAAGGGGCAGAACTAGATTCTGAATGTAGATCTTTCTGAATTCAAAGTCCATACTATTTTAAGAAGTTGCCTTTAATGCAAAAATCTAAAAAGAACAACATTTTTTTAAGGAGTGACAGAACATTGTTTTCAAAACTGTATGTTTATTTCTATAGTTGGCATTATACTTACCATTTAAATGTTCTCATTTATGAAGTGGATTTAAAACTCTCCTGCATGTATTATCTAATAAAATATCCATACACTTCTCTGCTGTTGTTGTTATATTTGTCAGACACCCATCAGTTATGTTGTGTGCCTGATTGGAAGATCTTTCATTTCAAGAAAATGTGAAATGTTTCCATGGAGATCAGCTTGAGATAGCCCAGTGACGAACTTCTTAGCTATAATTTCACTTTGGTTTCTATGGTTTCCAGATAGGGGAAGAAAATGAAGTTGCAGATTTTTTTGTAATGTAAAAGGTTATTGGAAAATAAGAGATACTGCTCAAATTAATGTCATCCCCCTACAGGAAAGCAACTGCTGTTACTGCAAAACATGAAAGATTGGAAGATGCATGTTGTACATATGCACTTTTCTATACTGGTAACAAATGAGGAACTATTATGATACTTAAACAATTTCCAAAATTAGCAGAAACTTCTCTTAAAGGGGGTGAATTCATTGTTGTAATGCTTTAACAACGGGTACTAACTAATAACTGGCTTGCAATCTCTACTTCACTTTTCTCGCATCACATCTTTAAAGATGGAACACAGTGCATCTGCTAAATCAGTTAAGGAATGGGTGAAAACGGACACAGAGATATCTCTTTATTTATTGTTTATAACTGAAACCAGAATTTAGTACTGTTTTACACACCTGTCATTGTTATTAACTTACCTATAAGGTTGTGTTATGAAACGAGAACTAGTAAATACTGGACCTCATATTCAAATCTTATTTAAAGTAAATCGACATAAGTTAAGACTGATCAAATACATATTACCCCTTTGGCCCTAATAGCTCCAGCCTGACTCTTACTTACAGATCTTCTCAATAGTTGGCATGCAGCCACAGCATTTATTTATCAACATACCATCACCCCTGGGATTAGATCAGGGCTGTCTTTTCTTAGAAAGTCTGCGAAATTCCTAATGGAGCAGTAGACAAAAAGCCAAGAGATGTGAATTCTATTTTCATTTTAAATGGACTTCCATGTCACTTAGCCAATCCAGGCTAATCACGGGCATACCTCTATTCAACAAGATACATGACCAGCTTAACAGACTTCATAGGATTACTATAATTTCAAATGAGAAAAACATCCAATCCTTTAACAGCTGTAACAGCACATAGATATGGAAAACTTTAATTATTCATTCTTCACTTATTATTCATGCTTATTTAGAGCCCAGTAGCAAAATATAGCCATGGCAGCTCAGTTTTTCCTAATAAAAGGGAGAATATGTATCAAAATAAAGTTATCCAATTCTGCAGACAACAGCAAATGTATTCAATAACTGCCAAGTAATATTTTCCTCATAATGAGAATATATAGTAATATGGTTTTCCAAGAAGTGTGTGAGACAACGTAACAATTATATTGTGGCTGGTAATTTTATAAAGGTATCTAAAAGTTAGTTATAAGACACACGGACAACAACAAAATGGCTTGCCTCCAATGTTTTATATATGACCAAAATATAATATCCAGTGAAAAAGGTTAGAAACAGTAGAAGATTCAATATCTAAATTTTATTATGAGAGACCAGTGGTCACAAATTTCAATTATCACAATAATCTTAAGTATATATATGTATATATACATTCCTTAAAATAACTGTATTCTTAAAAACATGCATGTATATGTATGTGTGTGTATATTCTCTATACTTATATAGATATATGAATGTGTATCTATGTCTATATCTATACATATAAATATATACACATATGCATTCTCTCTCTCTAAACACACACACACACACACACACACACAGAGGCTTACACATATATAAACACAAGGAGGCTTACATATTTACACATATATAGGCTTTCACCCCCATATCAAATCAGAAAATATTCAGGGTGAATTTAGAGAGGAAAGTAACAGCCATTTTAAAATACTCATTACATGCCACATGCATTTCCTATTCTCTACTTCCTTGTTGATCTATTCTCTTGATAATATTTTTCACTCCCAAGGTTTTCACAACAATCTGTGATTTGCTCCCTATCTTCCCTAATTCCAGCCTGAATCTTTCCAGAATTTCCAACCTGTATACCTGAAAAAAGATAACAGTGTAACTTGAAAGTAAAAGAACAGGTTCTAAAGTTTGACTCCTGGGGGCGCCTGGGTGGCTCAGTCATCAAGCGTCTGCCTTCGGCTGAGGTCATTGTCTCAGTGTCCTGGGATCTAGTCCCACATCGGGCTCTCTGCTCCGCAGGAAGCCTGCTTCTCCCTCTCCCACTCCCCCTGCTTGTGTTCCCTCTCTTGCTGTGTCTCTCTCTGTCAAATAAATAAATAAAATCTTTAAAAAAAAATAAAGTTTGACTCCTGGTTCCACAGTTTACAAGTTGTGTGGGAAAGTTTCATTCACTTTGAACTTAGTAGGGTATACAGGTGTAAATGGCCCTATCGGGAGTTTCCTATTACAAGTGGACTGAGGAAGAAAAAATTCAAATCTGGTTCTGCGAAACCGGCTGGCCATAACTGAAAGTGGAGGGCTTCAGCAATACAGTTTAATTCCAAGTTGGCACTGAAGGCGACGGGAAATCTTCCTGATGGACCGTACTTTAAGTAGAACACATAGTTGCTCATTTTACTTGGAAGGAAAAATTACCAGAGGTACAATTCCATACCAAGTCATGGGGACCAACTAATGGCGTGACAAGCTGATCAGGGAATTAAAAGGAACACTACTGCAAAACTGGTGACAGTAAGTTTGGGAATGGATTATGTGAACAGACTTCTCTAAATGGGCACAGAGTGGGAAGATATTCAGGTCCCATATAAATACACATAAAAGAATAGTCAGCAGAATATCATCTTAATAATCAGGTGGACAAGATGACCCATTCGTATGGCTATTACTCTCTTTCTCAGCCACCCTATCTATGCATTCTCAATGCCTCGGACGTAAGTGATCACGACAGCAGGGATGATTACGTATGGGCTCACAAAATGGACTTGCCCCCATAAGACTAGTCTGACTCTAGACACTGATGAATACACCCAATCTACCAATGGACAGGCCACAAATGCACCCATATTTAGCAGCATTCCTTGAACCACTTCAATCATGGAAAGGGCAGTGGTTTGCTATCACTTGAACAGACACCTAACAATGTAGATTTACCATCTGTCCCTGCAACTTTTCTATGAATACCATCATCCATGAACTTGCTAAATGCCTTATTTAGTACCTTGGTATACAACAAAGCACTGATCCTGACTAAGAAACTTACTTTATAGCAAATGAAATATATTAATGGATTCATGCTTATGGAATTCACTGATCTTACTATTTTCCTATCACTGATAGAATGGTGCAATAACCTTTTAAAAGTATTAGTTATGGCAACAGCTGGATAAAACTACCTTGCCAGGCTGAGGTAATGTCTTCCATGCTCCAAATGACCAACAAATACATAGTGCTATTTTCCCAGAGCTGGGAATTTCACGCCTGGGAATCAGCAAGTAGAGATGAGAATGGGTCCTATCACAATTACCTCTAGTGATCCACTACAGAAATATTCTTTCTATAACTTTGGGTTTTGCTGGTCTAGAGGTCTTAGGCTTCTACTAGGGATCACATAAATGCCTCCATTAAACTAGAAGTTGACAGTGTCACCCTGTGATGGTTTGTAAAGGGATTTCGTGTACTTTTTTAGGGACAGGACTAGTGTATTAGTTTTATGAGGGAAAGTTGCATTATGTTAGGTAAAAGCATATTTTTGTTATTGTCTTTATTTGAAATACAAATAAAGTTAGGAAAGATGTACACTTACGTCAAATTGACAAGTGGTGGATTACTGTGGCTTTCTTTTTTTTTTTTTTTTTTAAAGATTTTATTTATTTATTTATTTGATGGAGAGAGAGACAGCGAGAGAGGGAACACAAGCAGGGGGAGTGGGAGAGGGAGAAGCAGGCTCTCCGCCGAGCAGGGAGCCCGATGCGGGGCTCGATCCCAGGACCCTGGGATCATGACCTGAGCCGAAGGCAGCCGCTTAACGACTGAGCCACCCAGGCGCCCCTTACTGTGGCTTTCTAAGTGTCAATTTAGCTAGGCTTCAACTACATTTTCCAGAATTCCTTCCCTCTGTGGTTTTAGATTAGGGTTAACCACAAGACAGATATGTATTATATAGGGATGGCAGACATAAAATAGCAACCTTTTTGTACTTGGAAGGCTGGCATAAAACACTGGGCACTGTGCAGCTTGTGTATGCCGTTGCTGATCTTCTGGCTTGCTTTATTGATAAGGAACAATGCCTGGACCTATAGCTATTTAAACTTCTACCAGTTCTTTAGCTTTTTGGAGTACTGGGTCAGGTGAATGTTCAGTTCCACAGTGAAGGGCACCAACTTCTCCCATAAGTCAACCATGTCACCTTAATTATAGACAGTGACAAAAACAGGCACAGGGTTTAGTTTATAGACATGATTCCAGTGCATCCTTCCCAATTCCAGTTGGTTTTTGCTCTCCCCTACTCCACATCTAGCTTTCCTGCTCTACTGAAAACTCACTTGGTACCAGATGGCAAGGCAACAGCCTTGTAAAAACCCCTCCACTGGCTCTTGCCACTGCATCAGTTCTAATTCCCATAATTAATCTGAGATTCTATATTACTTATATGGTTCTGCCTCTCTGATTAAACCCAGACTGATATAATTAGTATCTAGAATTTATTTAAAAACTTTTACAAAATGAGCAAGACAAACAACTAAATAGAAAAATGGAAAAAGAAACAGAAAAGCTGTGCACACACGTGCATGCGCGCACACACACACACACAGGCTAACACAGGATGCTGGACCTCATCAGTAATTAGGTTCAGGAAATACAGATTAAAACATGAGGTACTATTTCACACTCATCAAAGCAGCAAATATTAAAATGTATGAAAACTCTTAAGAGTGAGTTTGGATGTGGAAAAAAAGGAAATTGTATATATTACTGGTGAGACTGTAAACTATTTCACCACTTTGGGAAATAATCCAGCAATACTGATAAAGCTGAAAATGAGCATTCCCTAAGAACTACCAATTCTACACCTAGGAAGGACCCTAGAGGAACTCTCACATAGTAAAACTGGGAAGGAACACATAATGTCCTTTGTCTACAGAGAACAGTATTAACGTATATTTGACATTGAGATACATTTATCTAGAGTTTAGTCATCCAGGAGGAGGTCGTCTCCAGTGTCGACTGTGTTAGGTATTCCTCAGTGATCCCTACCTTGAGGTAATCATGCCCTTGTATAATCCCCTTCCCTTTTTTATAGCCTTGATGTAGTGTCTCACTTCTAGTGAACAAAATATGGTAGAGGTGATGAAATGTCACTTGCAAGATTAGGTTACAAAAGACCTCGGCTTCTGTATCCTTTACTCTGTTACACTGTGAGTTGCCCCAGGGAGAAAACTACACAAAAGGAACTGGTATCTTCAGCCAATATTCAGTGAAGTCCTAAGGCCAGTAAACAGTCATATGTGCTTGGATATAGATCCTATCCTAGTTATACCTTGAAATGATTATTGCCCTGACACTCAGATTACAGAAGTGAGAGATCCTGAGCCAGAGATATCCAGCTGAGATTCCTGACCCACAGAAACTGTGAGGTAATAAATGTTTATTGTTTTAAGCTACTGAGTTTTAGGGCAATTTATAGAATAGCAATAAATAACCAATATACTCTCCAATAATCATTGCAAACCCACAGTCGTAAACAAATTCATTATTTGTAGACTAATATTCATTAACTCAACCAATAATTACTGAAGGTCTAATCTATCAAGCCCTGTTACAGGGATAAAGTCACAAAAAACCCAGTTTCCAAACTATGCTTTTATGGAGCTTTGCACACAGACAATAAACAAAATATATCTTATGTCAGATGATGACAATTGCTATGGGGAAAAATAAAGCAAGGAAGCAGGACAGACAAAGCCCGAACTAAGGAGGGGCTGCAATTTTAAAAAGGGTAGTCAGAGGCCTCCTCTGAAAATATGACACATGAACAAAACCCTGAAAAGTATGATGAAATGAGTCATACAAGATCTGGGGAAGTACATTCCAAGCAGAGAAAAGAGCAAATGGAAATGTCCTGATACAGGAGTAAGACTGACCAGTACAGCATCTAGGGGGCCTGTGTACTTTTCTAAGGACTTTGGCTTTAACTCTCGAGTGAAATGTGGAGTCATTGGGTTTTGAAAAGAGGAGTGATATCACTAATGTTTTAAAATAATCATTCGGGGGGTGCCTGGGTGGCTCAGTCGGTTAAGCATCTGACTTTGGCTCAGGTCATGATTCCAGGGTCCTGGGATTGAGCCCCGCATCAGGGTCTCTGCTCAACGAGGAGCCTTCTTCTCCTTCTCCCTCTGCCATTCTCCCAGCTTGTGCTCTCTGGCTCTATCTCTCTGTCAAATAAATAAATTAAAATAAAATAAAATAAAATGATCATCCTGGCTTCTGTGTTAAAAAAAGTTGTGTGTGGTGGGGCAGAGGATGCAGGTTTGGGGGGGACATCATGTGTTGAAGAAGGAGACTGGTGAGAAAGTTTTTATAATAACCCCAGTGAGAGTATGGTGATTCAGATCATGGCGGGAAAGATTAAGGATGTGAAAAATAGTCAGATTATGCATATGTTTCTTTTTATCATGAATATGTTTTAAGGAAAGATTCAACAGAATTTGCCAAACAATTAAACTAATTTGTAAAGTACATATGTGTGTATACCCACTAAGGGATACCTAGTGCAAATCATTAAGACAGAAAATACATGATTAACTCTACTTTCAAATATTTATTATTCATAATCTGCTATAACCTGTACCCATTGCTACTGTCTTGCTTTTAGGCACTATAATGAGTATTTTCAACAACTTTTTTTTTAAAAGACTTTATTTATTTATTTATTAGAGAGAGAGAGAGAGAGAGAAACAGCATGAGAGGGGAGAGGGTCAGAGGGAGAAGCAGGCTCCCCGCTGAGCTGGGAGCCCAATTTGGGACTCGATCCCAGAACTCTGGGATCATGACTTGAGCCAAAGGCAGTCGCTTAACCAAACAACTTTTTAAAGGTTTCAAATGTATTTTATTTCTTCAACTATGCTATATTTTAATGAGCAGCAGAGTGCTTAAATGACAAGCTGATTTTGAAACAATTTTGTATTACAGTAACTTTGATGGTTACTCATCATTCCACTCTTTTGGAGCGACTCTGCCAACAGGAGATAGGTTCCATTCTATTCCAATCTGTGTGGCTATAAACACCCACGCAACAACACAGAAAGCGGTCCCACTGGCTAGTACAGTGTCACCGTATTTGTCATGGAAATCTTGTGAATGATTTTCGTGGCTCTGTCTTGACCTAATTTGTTGAATGCTTCGAATCTTGAACCTATTTAGTGCATTTCTGGTCAAGAGAAACATGATGAAGGTGTAACAGGACTGCCGTTGATTGCAGCTGTCTATTTCCTTGCAAAGAGACCTGGAAAAACAAAAGATAAGCAATGACATCTGATCTACGTTCAGTTCCTCCCTCTGAATGCTTCACTCACACCACTCCTTAGAGTATGACCAGTCCCATAGCTTTAATACCATGACGCCTGGTTTGAGTCTCAGCTCTGCTACTGATTAGCTGTATGTACTCAGGCAGTTACTTAACCTCTCTTTGCCTTAGTCTCTTCAAGGGCAAACTGAGACAATAATGCCCAGCTCCAAAGTGTGCTGTGTGTGGAACAGCACTCCAGCGGGTCTTAAGGGTTCCCTTGCTTCAAGTTAGCACACTCCTTACTTGCTAACCTAAGGTCCTTGATCTGTAACAGAACTAATTTACTTTCTTTGAGATATGTAGACCACTGGCCTTGAGGAGTGAAGGACTAGAACTTTCCCAGGCCACAGAAGCCAGAAAGTCTGTTTGAAACTGCCTCGGCTTTCTGATTAGTCTGGTAGTTCTTTAGCAAAACGTTTTTCTTTTTTAGTTACACGGATGACTTTACTGACCTCCCTTTGTGCATCTGCAGATCTTGCCTTCCCCTCCAGAGAGAACAGAGCACTCCAGCACATCACAGAACAAGAACCAGACCCTCCTGCACAACCCCCTCTCACTGAGATAACTTCTGTAGTTGGCATCATTGAGTCTGCATGAATGATAGACATTGGGGAGAGTATGTGCTATGGTGAGCTCTGTGAATTGTGTAAGACTGATGAATCATAGACCTGTACCTCTGAAACAAATAATACATTATACGTTAAAAAAAAAAAAAAGAAGATAGTAGGAAGGGAAAAATGAAGGGGGGGAATCGGAGGGGGAGACGAACCATGAGAGACTATGGACTCTGAGAAACAAACTGGGGGTTCTAGAGGGGAGGGGGGTGGGGGGATGGGTTAGCCCGGTGATGGGTATTAAGGAGGGCACATATTGCATGGAGCACTGGGTGCTATATGCAAACAATGAATCATGGAACACTACATCAAAAACTAATGATGTAATGTATGGTGATTAACATAACATAATAAAATAAAATTAAAAAAAAAAGAAATGTTGAAGGTCGCTGCATTCCCTTTGCTGATCAACCATCCTAAACCTCTTTAAAAACCCTTGGGTCAAGGAGAAACCTCAGAGTTTGCTTTTGGACAAGAGTCCACCTTCTCCTCAGGTTCCCAGCTTCCTGAATAAAGTTCAAATTTCTTTCCAATCAAAACTTGTCCCTTGAGAGATGATCTTTCAGGTGATGGACAGCTGTACTTGGGTTCCATAACATGAGGCTTACATGTGATAATCCCTAACAACAACTGTAAGCACACAGTAAGTGTTCTTTTCTATTCATGAACAGCCAATGGCTTGTTCCCTAGACTCCAAACCAATCAGCATGATGGACAAAATGACAATTCACAACATGTCCCACAAGTCCAATGACCTGTGACTACATAAACTCAGGTTTCAGTCAGAATTATAAGGCAGTCACAGAGTATGTCATACTTCCTCCCTGCTGCTCCTTTCCCCCCCTCTTTTAACCCCTTTCCTCACCTCCTCCCCCCTTCTCCTTCTTTACCTAATTCCTGCCTTGTACCTTTCTACAGGTAAAAGTCTATTTGTCTTTTAAATCCCAGTCTAAAGGTCACCACTTCTGTGAAATCTCCAAATCTCACTAGGTTGAATAAAGCCCCTCTTCTCTGGGCTACTACACTTCTTATAACCCTTGTTTCATAGCATGATGTATTGGCTTTATTGTTTTTTAAAATAGACTTTATTTTTTTTTAGAACAGTTTTAGGTTCACTGCAAAAGTGAGTGGAAAATACAGAGTCCCCATATACATGCTGATCCCACACAGGCATAGCTTCCCTCTCCCGTATCAGGCTAATAAATTTGTTACGTTTGTTACAATTAATGAACCTACATAACAGTCCTTTATCAGATATGTCTTTTGCAAATATTTTCTCCCAGTCTGTGGCTTGTCTTGTCATTTTCTTGATAGAATATATTCTCCTCCAAAAGCCTACGAGCTCCTTATGGGCAAGGGCTATAACCTTGTACACACAGTAGCTGACACAAAAGCACAGAAAGAACTGGTTTTTTAAATTTTTTTTTTATTTTTTAAAGATTTTTTATTTATTTATTTGACAGAGAGAGACACAGCGAGAGAGGGAACACAAGCAGGGGGAGTGGGAGAGGGAGAAGCGGGCTCCCTGCTCGATCCCAGGACCCTGGGATCATGACCTGAGCCGAAGGCAGACGCTTAACGACTGAGCCACCCAGGCGCCCAAAGAACTGTTTTTTTAAACCAGTCTGAAATATAAATGAATACTGGTAGCCTTAAAGAAGTTAAAATGAACACTGAGGGCAAGTCAAAAAATCATGAAATCAAATGTACATGTCATAACAGCCCTAATTATTTTATTTTTTAAACAGATAGTTAATATTGAACAAGAGATCTGGAAGCAGAAACACATGGAGTTCTGTCAATTTCTTTTCTTTGTGCAAGCTGTCAAACAGTGCTCAGTCTCTAGCAATGACATATGTTAACTCTGGTCCAAATGCAAGCAACATGGATACAAAAATGCCTGAGGTCAGTACTTGTAAACTTATAACTGTTCACTGAAATTTGCGAACTCAAATGACTTTATTCCCAACTTAGAAAACAAGACCCTAAGGTTCTCTTTTATTTCCTACCAGATGGTAAAGTGGTACTCTTCATGATTGTGATGAAGGGGACAAAAACAGAACCAAATGCCTTTCTTCTGAGGTTCCAAATACTCAGTTTTTGGTACTGTTTGTTTGTTTTTTTCCTGTTAGTCATGAATCTCTCCACCAAAATGCACTAAGGTTTTAATTTGAATTGAATTCAGAAAGAAAGCTGAAGGTGAAAAGGGTCAGGGTATGACAGGTGCAGCCTTAATTCAATACCAAAACACTTGTGGCACATAGAATGGCACAAAACCAGAGAATAATTGTGATAGCAGGGATTTCTTGTGGGTCATCGATGCATGCCTGCTACTTCATGACAAAGTGATTGCATTATTCCTATCCTCAAGATGTTAAGTTGAAACTCAGACACTTTGTCTCTAGTGACACTGATCACATCGCTTTGTAGCTTGGTTCATCCTTTGGTTATTCCTGTATCTGTGAAGCTTTCCTCTTCCACCTAGCCTGAACTTTCTTGTACCAGTAAATATGCATTATTAAGAATTTTCTTTTAGGAACTCCTATAGTTTGTAGTCGGCATTTCATCCCATAATAAACAAAACGCAGTCTTTCACTCCTTTTTTGTTTTTCCTTGTCAGCATCAGCTACATCTGTCTCAATTGCTTCCATATCTATATTATATCTATTTCTGTTTATAAAACACAAGTAAGAGCTGGGAATCCATGGCTTAGAGAAATTTTCCATACTGTTCAATTCCATATAACTTACTTTTATAATAAATTTCGTATTATTGAGAAACCTAAGCCTATTACTAGAAGAACTGAATCAATAAGGTCTAATATCCATATGAAAGCATAAAAAATTCAATAATATAACGCAGGTAAAGAAAATATTTCTCAAAGTAGATACTTTCTGATGAAAACAGACCACAAAGAGATGGAAGAAGACAGATTTCTCTAGGTAATAAGAACAAAGTAGAGGTTCTCTCGTGCCTGTGGCAATAAAAGAAAAGAAATATGTTCTGAATAAATATAAATAGTTAAAGAGAGTGAAGTATCCTATGAGGATGAAAAGGAAAAATTGATTGTGTCATCTACTTTATACAGCAATGTTGAAACTCAGTTTAGGAAAATAACTAATACCAGACTTCAATCTAAGTGCAATAAGGAGGTATATATATTTGAAGCCTCACGGATAACAAAAATAATTTCAAATCACTAAAGGCCATAAAAAGAAATAACACAATAATATATTAATACAGTAAGGAAACTAATATTTAATGAATATATGCCTGTTTGCCAGATATTGTCCCAGAATTTTGCACATTTGCAAAAACAGTGTGCAATGGTGATTATTTATCTCCATTCTGTACCTAAGAATAAATGACAGGCCGAGATGTGAATTCAGCTCCCCTGATTATAAATCTAGTACATTTTTCAACTATCATTTTTCTATCATTTTTCAAAGCATATTCAATTCTGAGTATTGGAAATAAAAAAATCCAAACACCCAATATGGTTTACCAGAGGTGGTTTACTGTAATATCTGCTGAGTGACTACTGGCATGTGAGGGTCTGGGCTGCGTGGCAGGAGTTCCATGCCTGCTCTCGAGAAGCTCATGGTAGAGTGAGGGAATGAACTCTACCATCTCTAGCCACTGGCTAGAGATGAACACAGGGTGTCCCTGGTCCACAGGAGCAGTTACATTTCAACCTGGAGTTCTAGAAATGGTTATAGAGGAAATGACACCTAGGCTAGATCTTGAAAGGATGATTAAGATATAAAAACCAAAGCTGGGAGTGCAGAGTGTAGACGAAGCGGCAAAAGTGAAAGCACAGAGGGCTGAGAAACTACGCAGGCAGGGCAACTGGTAAGCTCCGTAACACTACGTGCTAAGAGAAGAAGTGGACACGCACAGATGAGCCTGGAGGGATGAGGAAAGCAGAGCAGCACAGTGAGGACTTCACATGCCCCGCTCTGGGATTTAGACTCAATTCTATAGATCACTGTTTCTCACTAATGTGAAAAGAGCACTCAAACTCACAGCCTTTTTTCTGTGAGTTAACAATGAGAATTCTTAGTTCTCTGTTTTTACTTTCACAATTTAAAGAAAGATAACAATATGAGACCTGGATGATGTAGCCTATCAGTTACTGGTGCCCGCGTTTACCTTCGTCCTGCATGTTTTGCTTGTACCCGTGTACAACATTTATTTATCCTGGACTAATGGGAAAAGAATGGAGGCAGCTTTCATGTTTAAGTAATGTGGTCATGCCAGGGACAAAATGAAGAATCAGACAAAATCGAGTCATGCTTCAGCTCACTATATGGAACAGACATGTGAAAATAAAAGAACTATGGCCACAGCAAGCACTGTTGCAGACTCTGGACAATATTAATGGTCATATTGAATTAATATTATAATTTTGAATTTTCTTTGTTGTACAGTTTGGTTCATTTTTAATTTGAAAATGTTTTGGTTTCATAGTTGTATCCTTTTTTTTTTTTAAGATTTATTTATTTATCTATTTATTTGACAGAGAGAGAGAGAGACAGCGAGAGAGGGAACACAAGCAGGGGGAGTGGGAGAGGGAGAAGCAGGCTTCCCGCTGAGCAGGGAGCCCGATGCGGGGCTCGATCCCACACCTGGGATCATGACCTGAGCCGAAGGCAGACGCTTAACAACTGAGCCACCCAGGTGCCCCTTATAGTTGTATCTTAAATTTGGTTTTATGTTTACACATGTATAAATGATTTTAAAATAAATTCAAGATGGACAAATGATATGAAGGAATTTGTTTCCCCTTTAAAAAGATTCCATATGTAACCCAAGTTTGAGAAACATTCTTATAGAGGAGAGACCACTGATGGAATGGGAAAAAATCTGGAGGAAAAAGAGCTTTATCAAGATAATTGTTAGGTGGAAAATGGGTAGGAAGATGGCAAAAGTTGCAGAAAAGGTAGGAGCTTATTTCAATATAAATGTTTACTTCAGTGGTTCAAGAAAATGATGATGAGGATCTGACTTAAATTCTGATAAAACAGATGGAAAGGAACTAGAATTGAGAAATATTAGGAAAAGAAAATCACTCTGATGTGGAAAATAAGTAAACTGAGTAAGTCCATTCACGTAGCCTCTGGTTTACCATTTTGGACCAAAATTCTATTTTTGTTAAAAATCAGCAGACACTGACACTGTAGCTTGTAGCTGAGCCCAGGGAATTAGAGTGTGGGTGATCTAGGTACAGAATGCCGAAAGGTCAGAGCAGACATAATTGGGGTGCTCTAGGAATTGAAAGGTCTAGATACCTGAAGAGAAGAAGGGAGGGATCCTAAAACAATCGTACGGTCCTAAGGAAAAAAAAATCAACTTCATCCAGTTTAAGTATAGCATAACACAGATCAATTAGCTTAGCTTTGATATAAGGTTTTCTATTTAACTTTAGGGAGAAAATTAGAAACTGTGTCCTATTCTCAAATGTGCCTAGTATTACTAGTAAGTATCACACAGAGAGACGGTGCTCAAGAAGGGATTAAGTGAATACCAAGTTTTCCCAATCTGGACTCTATTGACATTTTGGTCCAAGTAATTCTTTCTTGGGGGGGGATATTCTGTTCATTGCAGTGTGTTTAGCAGCATCCCTGCCCCTGTGTACCACACACGAGTAGGAAGTACCTTCCTCCCCTCAGTTGTGACACCAAAAATATATCTCCAGACACTGTCAAATGTCACTTGGTGAGTAAAGTCATCGCTGGTTAAGAACCACTGTTATATACAAAGCAAAGTGTCTCCTGTCACTTCTCCCATAATCCTCTAAATGGCATTATTCTATTCAATACAGAGGCTTAAATTCTAAGAAAATACATTCTCCCATTCCCTGCCATGGACTGCATAAAGACTACCTATCAACATTTTTTCCTGAACTAATCTCAATTTTAAAAATGTGCAGTACACAACTTAGATGCATCAATCTATCTGGGCATCTGCTTGCTTGTCTATAAAATAAAAAAAGTGGGGTGAATTTGGCTTTTCCCAAACCTGCCTGATGCTAAGAGTCATCTGGAATCTTTATTACAAAATGTAGATTACTAGACTCCATGTCAAACTTACTGAAACAGAGCATCCAGGGGAGTAACCTGAGAATCTGTATCTTTTTAAAAAGTTCTCAGAGCTTGTTTGGAGGTTCTAGCAGGGGAAGAGTCTTGTCATCAGACAAGTTTATGGAACAGTGAATCAGATAATCTCTAAGGTCCTATCCAGCCCTAACACTCTAGACCTTTCCAAAGAGAAAAACATTTTAGGAAGACCATTTATTCTTTTAGGCCACTGGAAGAGTATAGTAGTAATTGAATTCACCACCACGGTAATTTAAAAAGCAGCACCTGAGTGACCTGAGTTATAGGAACCCCCTGGGAATAAGCTAGTCAACAGAAACATTTGGCAGCATTTAAAAACATTAAAAGTATTAGTAACACTGGTGTTTTGCTGTATAATGAATGATACACTTTCGAAGCTGAGGCTCCTTGACTACATTGCTCAACTGTAACACCTTTATTTCCACCTGCTTTTATTTCTACTCTTCTTTTTACAGCTTCAGAATACTGACACACAGTAAGAAACAATAAAAAAAGGCAATCTTCTTGAAATGAAAATGCACATAACCTACAGAGTCTTCTGTTCATTTATGTGTTTCTCAGAAGACTATGCTGCTCAAGGAAGGATTAAGTGTACACAGTGCAAAGTGTCTCCCATCATGATTACTTAAGCCTTCAGCCTTTTTGTAACAGGAAATATGGGAACCCTGCACGCATCAATGCTGCTGGTGGAAATGCTGAACAATGGTTCTGTTTCATATGTAATGATATCATCTCCTGAGTCACTCACTGAATTGATGGGTGGTACAGCCATTTGCTTAAGGCTGTGGTTTATGCCACTTTATTAAGTCTAAAAAGTTACATAAATGGATGTTACCTGAACAAATTAAAAGGCAGATCTCAGTAGTGAGTTGTTAGGTGAGGAGGGAGAAGTAACAGAATGGACAACTTGTGACTTGATGTCCTCAAATGACAAATGTTGCCTGAAAAGTGAAGGGATGTAAGGTATTACTCTCCCTCACAGTCAGTGGCCTGACTGTGCAAAATAAGTCTTATTTTCCATTAAACTTTCATAAGCCCATCAAATTTCCTCACGGTGGAGGTCCATGTTAATTTTACATTTTGATCCATTTCAAACATTGGAAACAGGTGACCTTGTTATTTTAGGCAATGTATTAAGTGTTAAAGGACTGCTGTGGTTACTCTCAAAAGATTTTATATTAACTGCACTCCATAGCTCATAGACTGTTGTATAGTCACGTCCTGCCTGAAGAGACTATTTCAGTGGACCCACAAGTCAAAATATCTAGATAAATGCACAGCATTTTTCCAACCTAATCTTGGAAAAGAAGAAGATCATGGTTACAATAAATTCTAGAAACTTTGAAAATTTTATCCAGGAAATGATACGGAGTCACTGAAAGACATCATGGGTGTGAATTACATGGTCAGATTTGTAGCTTAGGCATTACTCTGGTACAAGTATGGGGAAAAGTTTGCAGGAGAATACTGCAAATGCTCCAATGGATAATGATAAGACTTGAACTTGGACAGTTCACCCAATTAAACTCTCAAAATACACCAGTGTCTTATTTCTGTAGTCGTCATATTTCTGTATCCAATCCTCAGCTTTGCAGAGCCACAACAAAATTCTTTGGTACAGGCACCTAAGGATGACAACCTCTGAGGATCTACCTCATGCCACTGGAGATCTTCAAACTTGATGTATAAACCAGAATGCGGGCATTAATTTTTTAACTTCAAAAGAAAAATATTCCATTCCAGTGAATGGAATACCTCACTTATCTCTTAGCTTTACTACCTTGATGCAGATTTCAATCACAAAGTGACCTTACTATCAATATTCACCAAAAGATGTGCCTATTTTACTAGTTCCCTGTTTGATGTTAGTAGGTTTTACTTTTTAAAACGCGCTTCAAGTATGTGCTCTGGTAAGCGCTGTGAATTGTGCAAGACTGTTGAATCTCAGATCTGTACCTCTGAAACAAATAATGCAATATATGTTAAGAAAGAAAAAAAGAAGAAGAAGAATGTAGCAGGAGGGGAAGAATGAAGGGGGGAAAATCGGAGGGGGAGAAGAACCATGAGAGACGATGGACTCTGAAAAACAAACTGAGGGTTCTAGAGGGGAGGGGGTTGGGAGGATGGGTTAGCCTGGTGATGGGTATTGAGGAGGGCACGTTCTGCATGGAGCACTGGGTGTTATGCACAAACAATGAATCATGGAACACTATATCTAAAACTAATGATGTAATGTATGGGGATTAACATAACAATAAAAAAATTAAAAAAAAAAAAATAAAATAAATAAAAAAATAAAAAAAAAAAAAATAAAACGCGCTTCAAGTCATCTAAACTTGCGCAATATGCAGATAACAAAGTTCAATTCTTCTTTATTGAAGCATTTTCCAAATCTTGTGCTACCGTACACAGCTATTCTCTCACAGGGATGGTGCTTTCCAAACTGAGCTAAACATGCCATGCTTTTTTTCTCCTGGAGTGTACTCTGTATTAGTGTTTTCCAGAACACACTTCAGGGAACATCAAAAGAATGTCTCTGTGTTCTCAATGCTGTTACATCATTGTACTCATTTCCAATAGTTTAATAGCTCCAGGAGGGATTTCACAAACAAAACCACTTCCTTGTGGGGACTTTTAACATAGGACTGAAGAAGCACAGAGTGCATGATAAGCCCAGGCTATCTTAACAGCACTCATAGTAGCAATTAACTCTAGCCTTCATTACGTGATTCTAACTTCTGCAGTGTTAATATTTGTGTAGATGTTTCCCTCCTCTCCACATCTACCTTTATGCATTAAATGCTCTATGAATAGAAAGATTGCATGATGCTGCACTGGCCATTAGAGTTGCCTCAATAATCCCTCTTTGCATAATCTGAAATTTTCATTTAAATCTTGAAATGAAAATGTACAAGCCATCCCTGCAGTTAATCTAATTATGTCACTGATAATGTAAAAGTAAAAATTAAAATTTTTAACTTTTAGATGTCAAAGACATTTTAAATCTGAAAGACACATTTAACTGAAACTTTCAGATGTCAAAGACATTTTAAATCTGAAAGACACATTTAACTGAATGTTTCCATTTTTCATGAAAATAGTTTTTAATTTCCAACCTGAAATTAGGACAGTAAGGGTCTACTCCAGAAATTAATTTGGATCAAATTCCAAATTCAGATTGGAATATTTAGCGCTGTAAAATAATCCTTTCTTCCTTGTTTCTAAAATCTCCAGATCTTTTATTTACGACTTGAACTATCTCTGCCCTCCGAAATTACGCTCAAGATATATCTGTAAATAAAACCTTTACGAGTAAGGCTTTTGTTCTTGCCATCATCTGGGCAACTTGCATTTGCAGAGAAATTCCATTTGATGAGAAGAGCACTTCACAGCCCTAAAGTAATAACTATGATCACTTTCCAAGTTGTTTTTCCGGGCCAGTTCTCTCTTTCGGTATACTTTTTTTTTTTCCTTTACTTTCATAAAGTTTTGAAAACTTTTTGAAAACTTTTAACAAGATGTTGGCATTTTACCTTTTTTTGTTCTCCCATTTAGGATCCATTATTTGGAAGTGAGAAGGACTTTGGCCAGAGGGCTGAGTCTGGTAAACTGATATTTTTTTTTCCTTGTAAATGCCTCAGAAGAAACAGTGAGACAGGATGCACTTTGCCAAACCTTGGGGCAGGGATTCTGCTTTAGTGAACTGATATTTCATTTTAGTTTTTAAGTTCCTGAGGGGAAGGACACTGAAGAAGAGCTTCCCCATCTAAACACATGCAACAGAAATTCAGAACACAGATTCTTGCTTTGAAATCCTAAAACTTCCAATTAGAATTCTAGTTTCAAAGAGGTTACTTTCAGTTTCTTTCATTAATCTAATGGAGTCTAAAATGTCACAGACTAAAAATGGCATTCTAAACCAAATTAGCATAATTAACCATGTGAATATTTGTTAATTGGAAAAGTAAGATTTCTATGCAAATAGGTCAAAATTTTGATTACGTATACAATTTATGCAGCTTACACCCACTGCTGATGATGGAACTGTGGGTTTCTTTATATAACGTATTTTATCACATTTATCAAATCCAAATCATTAGATCTAAATGACATAGACATCATTTTAAATTGTCCTTTAATATCTGCAGTAATTGTTTGGTCACTGGACATTCATGAGTTGATATTATAAACATATGTTAAGGAAGAACATGGATAGAAACAGGAGGGTGGGGAGGGGATAGTAAATAGGTAACTCTAGCTATTCCTTTCCCAGATTCATATTCTATTTGAAGGAGAGGTAGAAACCAAACTCATGTATGTATTTTTCTAATGCAAGCTCGTTTTGAAAAAGACACACAGATCTACGTATAGAAATAGGTGAGGGACCTGAATCCTCTGCTCTTCTTAGAATCACGACATTGACTGGGAATGGAAGATAGATGGCTTCCTAAGAGCAATAGGATGCTGTTAAAAGAAGATGGAATGCATACTGAATGAGAAAAAAAAAAGTCCACTATACTGGAAGAAAAATTTGATCCAATCAGAGGTCCCTCAGGGGTAGGGGTGAAAACAGAGATTCATTCATTAAATGACAGGGACCAGTGGATTATATTCTCTCTAGTTTTTTCTAACATCTTGTTTCTAAATTAAAAGCTTCAAATAAATGTACTGCCCAGGCCCAGAGAAGTCAGTGTTAGGAGGAACTACAACTGTGTGAGAATGGGCACATATATACTCTTCTCTCTATTTATTTCTAGAACTGCAAGTTGCCCTTTCGAGTTTTTTGCATAATAAAAAGATCCTCTAGAAACCCTAAATACTGAGGTTATTTTATTGCTTAAACATGATTCAACTGAGCTTCTCTTATGTGACTACAGCCTGCTAAACACTGGAGTTACAAAAATGGACAAGAATGGCCCATTCTTTCAGGAATGCTCAGTTATATGAAGAGAGATGATCATAAGGTTTCAGTATGAAAAGTGTTACAACAGATATGATCAGGATACTATGCCATCAAAAATAAGAGGTACCTTTCCCATCCAAAGAGCTCATGAAGAGCCGCTTGAATTAATGGTAGATGAGCTAAATTCTTAAATAGGCTCAACCAGATGAAAAGAATGGGGGTGGAAAGATTTATTAAGGGCTTTTCTCCAACTACCAATGCTAAAATTTAGTTTTCAAATATTTCTCCTCTAAAGGTGGCCTTCAAGTCCAAACATATATAAATCAAGCGGGTCTCCTTTAATGTCAAATTCAAAACAACAGCACACGTAACAGTGGCACATAAGCATCACACTGAAATAAATCTGGCTTTTCGCCAATTCGATAATACATTTTCATCTTGATTGAACATCATATCATAATCAACATAAAAATTTGCTTTTAATGTTACTACAAAATAATAGGAGATAAGCCTGAAAGACTTCTTTAAAAATAAATGTAGGCAATTCATAAGACTGAACAGACACAAAATAATCAGAGTTAAGATAGTCAGAATCTAATTGTGTTCAGAATTAATAATACCCAAGGGAGAGTCATTTCCTGCATTTTCTTCTGAGTTCATGATATTGCAGGATCACCTATGACTTTATAATTTACACTAAAGAGACATAGAGAATAGCTAAGAAAATTTGGAATTGATATTGGAAAATAAACAGTAGCCATGCTTCATAAAGGACTGAATTTAAGCTAGATTATGAAGGTATGTCCTTAAGTATGCTTACAACCAATGTCACATTTTATCTAAGAGCCTAAAAATGATAATTGTCAAAGTCCAAAAATACTGATAAAACATATACCCAGCAGCTAGATAATTCTGGGAATCCCTACATATAACATTCATTTATTTGACTGCAAAGAATAGCCCCATAACAACAATGACAACACTTTAAGCCAAAATAGCAGTTTATACTGTGTGACCTGTATACAATGTGAGAATGCATGGAAGGATACTGCCCTATGGAAAAAGGGATCCAGGGAGGCTGGGAAGATGATGGAATATGAGAACCCTAAGCTCACCTTATCCCATGGATACAACTAGATAAACTCACATCAGTGTATATAACCCAGAAAACCACCTGAAGACTGGCAGAACAAACTCCACAACTAAAGGTAGAGAAGAGGTTACAACTAAAAGGGTGGGAAGGGGTGGAGATGCTGTGGGGAGCAAAATAGACCTTGGCAGTCGACAGGAGGGAGGGAGCCACTGGTGTGAGAAGGGCAAGAAACAGACTCTCATCTCAGGGATGGGAAGGGAAAGATGAATCCCCGTAACATCTGGCTTTGAAAGCGAGAAAGACTGAATATCATTGAGTTCTTACAACCCTTGGGACATAAAGCCTGGAATTCTAAAAATCAGGGGGCTCTGCTCTGGGAGAGCCCCGTGGGCAATAGGAAGCTGAGTTCCCACCCTTAAAGAGACAGCATGACAAAAGCCCTGGGAGACACAATGTAGAAACAGCAATTTGAAAAACACCTAGGGCATATGGGAGAAAGAGCAATATGCTCATCTCAGAGCCTGTCCTAGAAAGGCAGGGATCACAGGAAGGCCCCTTCAGGAACAAAGGCGCTAGCAGGATCCATTTCCCTCCCCAACCCTCAGCATAAACACGGGCCACCAGCTGCAGCAAGGACAAGCACTATCTAATTTGCTTACACCAAGCCCCTTTCCCCTGAGCTTTGGCGGATCTGCCCTTTCCAGTCATACTTGCCTTAGTCCTGGAGCTGTGGTCCCCTCCCCCAGAAGACCAGCGCAAACTTTGCCAACATTGCATCTCTCATGCACAGTGCTTGGTGGGGCCTTGGTGCCAGCAACAGCAGCAGCAGCGGCAGGGCCCTGTGGAAGCCTAAGGCACACCTTGTTAAAACTGCACACCAAAAGTGGCCAGGACACAACAGCAGGGCACACACTATACATATAGGAGACACCCCCTGAAATGCTAGGTTCTGGGTAACAGGGGACATGCTGCACTGCAGGGCACCACAGGACCTCTTCTTCATAAGGACATTACTTTCAAGAACAGGAGACGTAGCTGACTTCCTAACACACAGAGAAAGACACAGTTAGACAAAATGAAGAGACAGAGGGCTGTGTCCCAAATGAAAGAATAGGACAAAACCACAGCAAGAAACCTAAGCAAACAGATATAAGCAATATGCCTGCTAGAGAATTTAGAGTAAAGATCACAAAGATACTAACTGGACTTGAGAAAAGAGTGGAGGACATCAGTGAGACCCTTAACAAAGAGATAAAAAATAATCCATCAGAGATGAAGAACACAATAAATGAAATTAAAAGTACACTAAATGGAATAAATAGCAGACTAGAAGAAGCAAAGGAATGAATTAAAGATCTGGAAGACAGAGTAATGGAAAATAATCAAGCTAAGTTGTGAGAGAAAAAAAATTAGGTAAAATGAGAACAGACTTAGGGAATTCACTGACTACATCAAGCATAATAACATTCGCATTATAGGGATCCTAGAACAAGGGCAGAGAGAAAAAGGGGCAGAAATTTTATTTGAAGAAATAATAGATAAAATCTTCCCTAGACCTGGGGAAGGAAACAGATATCTGGGCACAGAGATCCCCCAACAAAATCAACCCAATGAGGTCCATACCAAGACACACAGTAATTAAAATGGCAAAAAGGAGTGATAAAGAGAGAATTTTAAAAGCAGCAAGAGAAAAGAAAACAGTTACATACAAGGGAAATCCCATAAAGCTATCAGTGGATTTTTCAGCAGAGACTTGGCAAGCCAGAAAGGAATGTCATGATATATCCAAAGTGCTAAAAGGAAAAAATCTGCAGCCAAGAATACTCTATCCAGCAAGGTTATTATTCAGAACAGAAGGACAGATAAAGAGTTTCTCAGGCAAACATAAGCTAAAAGGGTTCATGACCACAAAACCAGCCCAACAAGAAATGTTAAAGGGGACTTTTTGAGTGGAAAGGAAAAACCACGAGTATGAAAAGTAGGAAATGCAAAAACAGTAAAAATAAGTATATCTGTAAAAATCAGTCAAAGGATTCACAAAATAAAAGGATGTAAATTAGGACACCGTATGTGTAAAACACGGGGAGGAGAGGAATAAAGAATGGGTTCAAACTTAAGTGACAATAACTTAATATAAACTGCTATATGCAGATGTTATATACAAACCTAACGGTAACCACAAATCAAAAACCAGTAATAGATATGCAAAGAATAAAGGAGAAATAATCCAAATATAATACTAACGACAGCCTGCAAACCATGAAAGAGAGCAAGAGAAGAAAGGATCAGGGAAAAAATATAAAAACAACCACAGAACAAGTAACAAAATGACAATAAATACATATCTATCAAAATTACTGTGAATATAAATGAACTAAATACTCCAATCAAAGGACACAGGGTAACAGAATAGATAGATAAACAAGACCTATCTGTATGCTGCCTATAAGAGACTCAGTTCACCTGAACACACATGCAGATTGAAAATGAGGGGATGGAGAAATATTTACCATGCAAATGGATGTCAAAGGAAAGTCAGGGTAGCAATACTTATATCGGACAAAAAAGACTTTAAAACAAAGACTGTAACCAGAGACAAAAGAGGACATTGTATAATCATAAAGGGGACAATCCACAAAGAAGATGTGACAGTTGTAAATATTTATGTACCCAACATGGTAGCATCCCAATACATAAAACAGTTAATAACATAAAAGAAATAATCGACAGTAATACATAATAGTAGGGGACTTTAACGCCCCACCAACATCAATAGACAAGGAAACAGTGGCTTTGAATGATACACTGGACCAGATGGATTTAACTGACATACTCAGAAAATTCCATCCAAAACAGCAAAATATATATTCTTTTCAAGTGCACTTGAAACATTTTCCAGAACAGATCATGTATTAGGCCGCCAAACAAGTCTCAACGAATTTAAAAAGACTGAAGTCATACCATGTGTATTTTTCTAACTACAACACTATGAAACTAGAAATCAACCGTAAGAAAAAATCTGGAAAGAGCACAAAAC
Organism: Phoca vitulina; assembly: GCF_004348235.1. Classification (NCBI taxonomy): domain Eukaryota; kingdom Metazoa; phylum Chordata; class Mammalia; order Carnivora; family Phocidae; genus Phoca; species Phoca vitulina. Next base: position 33,710,458 of record NW_022589706.1, read on the forward strand.
AATGAATGGGTCAATAAAAAAGTCAAAAAGAAATCAAAAGTTGCATGGAAAGAAATGAAAATGAAAATGAAAACACAATGGTCCAAAATCTCTGGGATGAAGCAAAAGCAGTTCTAAGAGGGAAGTTTAGTGCAATACGGGCTTACCTCAAAAAGCAAGAAAAATCTCAAATAAATAACCTAACTTTATACTGAAAGGTGCTAGATAAAGAACAAACAAAACCCTAAACAGCAGAAGGAAAGAAATAATAAAGATTACAGCAGAAATAAGTAAATAGAAACTAAAATAACAATAGAACAGATGAATGAAACCAAGAGCTGGCTTTTTGAATAAATTGACAAAATTGATAAACCTCTAGCCAACTCATCAAAAAAAAAAAAAAAAAAAGAGAGAGGGGAGATGAAAATAAAATCAGAAACAAAGGAGGAGAAATAACAACCAACACCACAGAAAAACAAACAATTATAAGAGAATATTATGAAAAACTATATGCCAAAAAATTGGACAACCTAGAAGAAATGGATAAATTCCTAAGAAACACATAACCTACCAAAACTGAAGCTGAAGAACAGAAAGTAATCAAAAACTCCCAACAAAAAAAAGTCCAGGACCTGACAGCTTCACAGGGGAATTTACCAAATATTAAAGAAGAGTTAATACCTATTCTTCTCACACTTTCCCAAAAAAGAGAAGAAGGAACACTCCAAAATTCATTCTGAGTCCAGAATTACCCTGATACCAAAACCAGATAAAGACACCACAAAAAAAGAGAACTATAGGCCAATATCTCTGATGAACATAGATGCAAATTCCACAACAAAATATTAGCAAATGGAATCCAACAATAAATTTAAACAATCATTCACCACGATTAAGTGGGATTTATTCCCAGAATGCAAGGGTGGTTCAATATTCATAAATCAATCAACATGATACATCACATCAATAAAAGAAAGGATAAAAACAGTATCATTTCTATAGATACAAAAAAGCATTTGATAAAGTACAATATCCATTCATGATAAAAATTTTCAACAAAGTAGGTCTAGAGGGAACATACCTCAAAATAATAAAGACCTTAAATAAAAAACCCACAGCTAACATTGCAGTCAAAGGGGAAAAACTGAAAGCTTTCCCCCTAAGGTCAGGAATAAGACAAGGATGTCCATTTTCACCACTTTTATCCAAATAGTACTGGAAGACCTAGCCACAGCAATCAGAAAACAAAAAGAAATAAAGACATCCAAATTGGTAAGGAGCAAGTAAAATTTTCACTATTTGCAGATGACATGATATTATCTATATATAGAATACCTGAAAGACTCTACCCAAAAATTGCTAGACCGGATACACAAATTCAGTAAGGTGTCAGGATACAACATCAGTATACAGAAATCTGTTGCATTTCTACATACTAATAAAGAAGCAGCAGAAAAAGAAATTAAGAAAATAATCCCATTTACAACTGCACCAAAAATAATAAAATACCTAGGAATAAACCAAAGAAGTGAAAGATCTGTACTCTGAAAGTTCTGGAACACTGATGAAAGAAATTAGAGACAACAAAGAAATGGAAAGACACCCCATGTTCATAGATTGGAAGAACAAATATTGTTAAAATGTCTATATTGAGGCACCTGGGTGACTCAGTTAGTTAAGCATCTGCCTTTGGCTTAAGTCACGATCCCAGGATCCTGGCATCGAGCCTGGCGTCGGCACAGGGAGTCTGCTTCTCCCTCTCCTTCTGCCACTCCCCCTGCTTGTGCTCTCTCTGTCTCTCTCAAATGAATAAAATCTTTAAAAATAAATAAATAAATAAATAAAATGTCTATATTACCCAAAGTAATCTACACATTTAATGCAACCCCTATTAAACTACCAACAGCATTTTTTATAGAACCAGAAGAAACAATCCTAAAATTTGAATGGAACTACAAAAGACCCTGAATAACCAAAGAAATCTTGAAAAAGAAAAACAAAACTAGAGGTGTATCACAATTCCAGACTTCAGGATATAGCTTTAGTAATCAAAACAGTATGGTACTAGCTTTAGTAATCAATTCAGGATATAGCTTTAGTAATCAAAACAGTATGGTACTAGCACAAAAAATAGACACATAGATCAATATAACAGAATAGAAAGTGCAAAATAAACCCCCATTTATATAGTCAATTAATCTTCAACAAAGGAGGAAAGAATATGCAATGGGAAAAAGACAGTCTCTTCAACAAATGGTGTTGGGAACACTGAACAGCAACATGCAGAAGAATGAAAATGGACCACTTTCTTAAACCATACCCAAATTAAACTCAAAATAGATTATAGACCTAAATGCAAGATCTGAAGCCATAAAAATCCTAAAAGAGAGCACAGGCAGTAATTTCTCTAACATCAGCTGTAGCAACTTCTTTCTAGATATGTCTCCTGAGGCAAGAGAAACGAAAGCAAAAATAAACTGTTGGGACTACATAAAAAGAAAAGCCTTCTGCACAGCAAAGGAAACAACCAACAAAACTAAAAGGTGACCTACTGAATGGGAGAAGATATTTGCAAATGATATATACAATAAAGGGTTAGAATCCAAAATATATAAAGAACTTATACAACTCAACACTAAAAAAACAAATAATCCAAATAATCCAATTAAAAATGTGCAAAGATATGAACAGAGATTTCTCCAAAGAAGACATACAGATGGCCAACAGACACATGAAAAGATGTTCAACATCACTCATCAGTGAAATGCAAATCAAAACCACAATGAGATATCACCTCACACCTGTCAGAATGGCTAAAATAAAAAACTAAGGAAACAACACGTGTTAGTGAAGATATGGGGAAAAAAATGAACCCTCGTGCACTGTTGGTGGAAATACACACACACACACTCACACACAGTGGAATATTATTAAGCCATAGAAAAGAATGAAATCTTGTCATTTGCAATGACATAGATGGATCTAGAGAGCATAACGCTAAGCAAAATAAGCCAGTCAGAGAATGACAAATACCATTAAGATTTCACTCATATGTAGAATTAAAGAATTGTGGTTTGCAAAGGCATGCATAGAGCTAGAGAGTATTATGCTAAGCAAAATACATTAGTCAAAGAAAGACAAACACCATATGATTTCACTCATGTGGAATTTAGTAAACATAACAGATGAATATAGAGGGGGGAAAAAGAAAGAGACAAAGTATAAAACAAACTTAACTATATAGAACACACTGAGGGCTGCTGGAGGGGAGGTAGGTGGAGGGAATGGGTTAAATGGGTGATGGGTATTAAGGATGGCACATGTTGTGATGAGTACTGGGTGCTATATGTAAGTGAGGAATCACTAAATCCTACACCTGAAACTAATACTACACTGGACTTTAACTAACTGGAATTTAAATAAAAACTTGGAAGAGAAAAAAAAGAAAGCAAATGAACAAAGGGGAAAAAAAAGAGAGAGACAAACCAACAGACTCTTAACAATAGGGAACAAACGGATGGTTACCGTTTGGGGGTAGGGTGGGTAAAATAGGTCATGGGGTTGAAGAGTACACTTATTTTGATGAGCACTGATTAATATATGGAATTGTTGAATCACTAGAGTGTAAACTTGAAACTAATATAACACTGTAGGTTAACTATACTGGAATTAAAATTTATAAATAAATAAAGTAAAAAATAAAAATAAATACATAACTAATTATAAAAAAGAAAGAAAAGGGGGTCCAGTTTCAAACAACTACTAAATGAACCCTAACCATTTCCTCGGCTACCATTCATTCTTCTTACACTCCATCCAGTTTCCATCCCATCATTTTACATAAATAGATAATACAAAGGTCATTAATGGCCTCTCTGTCCCTAAAGTGGACAAGTTAAATCACCTGTCTTGACTTTTCAGCTAAAATAGCACCAATGATGCATCCTCCTCTAGAAACCTTCTCTTCCATTTACCTTCTATGATATTCCCTTAGCTTTCTTTCTATCTCTATGGCTATTTCTTCTTTACAAACTCATCTTCCTCTAATAGGTTCTTAATGTAGAAGCTCTTAATGCCTCAGCCATTGGTTTCCTTACATTTTCACTTTATATGCTCTCTAGCTATTCCTCGCTATACAAATAAACTTAATTATCATGAGCAATTAGATAATTCCCAAATTGTATCTCCAAATATAAATCATTTTCTTCATTCAAGGGCACTACATGAAAATGCCTTCATAACATCTCTCTTAAGATAATTCAAATTCTAAGATATTCAAAAGATAATTCAAAGATAATTTGATGTCTGCAAAATCGATAGGCTAATGGTGTACAACCATGCTCTTCCATTCCTAACCCAGCAAATACCATCTCCACCCATCTAGTTGAGCAAGTGAAACTTAGAAATCATTCTTGCTTAGATACCTTCAATTCCCTGGAAATATTTAATATGCCATTGGATTCTTTTTTCATCCTTACAACATCTCAAACCTGCTAACCTCTATGCAAACTATCTCCATGATGGCCCAACTTTTCTTCATATGCTTTCCTTAAATGGTGTTCCCATAATAACCTCTGCTATCTTCTGTCCCTTGACTATTCTCCCAACTGCTCACAAGTGATTTTTTTTGTATTTGCCCCAACAGGTTTATTAAGGTATAATTTACATATAACATTGTGTAAATTTAAGGTGTATAATGTGATGACTTGATGTATACTTTGTGAAATGACTACCACAATAAAGTTTGTTAACATATCCATTACCTCACGTAGCTATAATTTTGTGTGGTGGTGTATGGAGTGTGTATGGTGGTGTAAGAACAGTCCTGTTGGGTATAATTACTATGGTATATATTAGAACCCCAGAACTTACCTTATAACTGGAAATTTGTACCCTTTGACCAACATCTTCCCATTTCCCCTAGTCTCTGGCAACCACTAATTTACTGTCTCTATGAGTTCAGTTTTTTATATATTCCACATATAAGTGAGATCATACAGTGTTTGTCTTTCTCCATCTGACTTATTTCATTTAACATAACACATTCCAGGTTCATTCATGTTGTCACAAATGACAGGATTTAGTTCTTTGTTATGCCTGAGTAATTTTCATTACAAATATATACCACATTTTCTTTATCCATTTATTTGTCAGCAAGTAATAGGTTTTTTCCAAGTCTCATGAATAATCCTGCAGTGAACATGGGAGCACAGATATCTCAAGATACTGAGACTTCGTTTCCTTTGGATACATACACAGAAGTAGGCTTACTGGATCATATGGTAGTTCTATTTTTAACTGTCTGGGAACCTCTATACTTCTTTCCATAATAGCTATACTAGTTTACATTCCCACAAACAGTGCACGAGGGTCTTTTTGATAAGTCATCTTAACAGGTGTAAGGTGATAGCTCACTGTGGTTTTCATTTGCATTTCACAGTTGATTAGTGTTATTGAGTAACTCTTCATGTACCTATTGGTCATTTGGATGTATTCTTTGGGAAAACGTTGTTTATTCAGGTCCTCTGCCCATTTTTTAATCAGGTTATTTAATTTTTTTCCTATTGAGTTATATAAGTTCCTTATATATTTTGGGTATTAACCCCTTATCAGATATATGGTTTTCAAATACTTTGTCCTATTCTGTAGGTTGACTTTTCATTTTGTTGATTGTTTCTTTTGTGGTGCTTTTTAGTTTGATGTAGTCTGACTTGTTTATTTTTACTTTTGTTGCCTTATAGTGTCAAATCCATAAATCACTGCCAAGACCGATGGCTAAGAGCTTTTTACCTATGTTTCCTTCTATGAGTTTCATAGTTTCAGGTCTTACATTTAAGTCTTTAATCCATTTCAAGTTAATTTTTGTGAGTGGTGTAAGGTAGGAGTCCAGTGTTATTCTTTAGTATGTGGATATCCAGTTTTCCCAATACCATTTATTGAAGAGACTGTTCTTTCCCTATTGTGTACTGTTGATGCCCTTCTCAAAGATTAGTTGACTGTCTATGTGTAGTAGGTAAACAGTTCTCTACTGCGTTCCTGGCTTCTCTACTTGGTTCCATTGGTGTATGTATCTGTTTTCACCCAGTTCCCTATTGTTTTTATTACTGTATCTTTGTAGTATAGTTTTATATCAAGAAGTATAAAGCCTCCACCTTTGTTCTTTTCCCTCAAGATTACTTGGCTAATTGTGGTCTTTTGTGGTTTAATATGAATTTTAGGATTGCTTTTATCTATTTATGTAAAAATTTGGTAAGGATTGCACTGAATCTGTAGATTACCTTGATGGCCTGGACAATTTAACAATATTAATTCTTCCAAGCCATAAACAAAGGACATATTTCCATTTATGTGTGTCTTCTTCAGTTTCTTTCATTGATGTCTTACAGTTTTTGTTGTACGGGTCCTTCACCTCCTTGGTTAAATTTATTTCTAAAAATTTTCTTGTTTTTGATACTATTGTAAATGAGATTGTTTTCTTAACTTCTCCTTCCAGAAGTTCATTAATGTTAGTGGGTAGAAATGCAACTGATTTTTGTATATTGGTTGAATTAGTTATAACAGTTTTTTGGTGGAGTCTTTAAGGTTTTCTGTCTATATGATCCTGTCATTTGCAAATGGAGATAATTTTATTTCTTCCTTTCTCACTTGGCTGCCTTTCATTTCTTTTTCTTGCCTGATTACTCTAGCTATGACTTACAGTACTATGTTGAATAGGAATGGTGAGAATGGGCACTCCTGTATAATTCATAATCTTAGAGGAAAAACTTTCAACCTCTCTGTTAAGTATGTTAGCTGTAGGCTTGTCATGTATGGCCTTTATTATGTTGAGGCATATTCCCTCTACAGCCAATTTTTTAATTTTTTTCTTTGATCATGAAAAGATGTTGAATTTTGCCAAATGCTTTTTTTAAATCTATCGAGATGACAATATGATTTTTATCCTTCATTCTGTTAACATGATTTATTGCATTACTGATTTATTTATGTTGAATCATTCTTCACAACTGATGTTCTATATGTAGAAACATGACTGTATCACATCTACACTGAAAAACCTTTGTTATACTCTTTGATGATTTACTTTAAAAATATTTCAATACAAACAGTATGATATGTGTGTGAATAAATTAGCCTTAGTTTTCAGTCAAGGGGTTGTTAGTTAGAATTTAAAGTACACTAACCAGACATCCACACTTCAGGAATGGTTACATATGCACCAGAAACTAACTATAAAAATTTAAATCAGAGGGTTTGTTAATTATCCTAAGGGATGTTAGAAATAATTTTTTATCCGTGACTAGTATTCAAGATACATGGTTAACTAGAAAGGTTTTATCAGGCCTAATGCTGTTGCATAAATAAAGACTGAGAATCTGGTAAGCACAGCAGCCTGATACACTGGGAATAGCCGTTTGGATCTAGAGTTCTATTGGTCCAAAGTTTCTCCACTGTACACAGAATTCTGTTATCTAATTCAACTATCTGACTGGCTGCTCCTGCCATTAGAAAGAAATGTTTTAAAGTATGCTAAATGCCTTAGAATAGTGCCTGAACCTATGTTCTTGTACTTTCTTTCTACTTAATTCCATATATTTAACAAAATACCTCTAAGAATTTCTTTCATCATAATACCATCTAATATCAAGGACCATTATGCACACAACCTACTCATACTACTAAAGTATACAAATATTTACCAAAATGACCTGACCAATGGTTGAAAAGCCAAATTGTTTTAGGTCAGGACACAGTATCACACAATAGTTTCTTTTTTTTTAAAGGAATAAAAATAAATCACCTGTATTTATATATTTAATAAGCTGCCTTTCATGGTCACACAATCACTAGACATTGAAATATACTGCTTTTAAGATAAAGACTAACATCTTTGACATGACTGCCCAGGTTGTTTGGTCTGCCATAAACAAACAAACAAAAAAAATGGCATTGCTTGCATGGCTTAAACAACAGAATTTTATTTTCTCACAGTTCTGAGGCTGGAACATTGAGAATCAAGATCTGGCAGGGTGGGGCGCCTGGGTGGCTCAGTCGTTAAGCGTCTGCCTTCGGCTCAGGTCATGATCCCAGGGTCCTGGGATTCAGCCCCACATCGGGCTCCCTGCTCAGCGGGGAGTCTGCTTCTCCCTCTCCCTCTGCCTGCCGCTCTGCCTAGCTGTGCTCTGTCTGTGTCAAATACATAAATAAAATCTTTAAAAAAAAAAAAAAGATCTGGCAGGGTTCATTTTCTGGTGAGAACTCTCTTTCTGGCTTGGAAATGCCTGCCTCTTTGTTGTCTTCACATGGAGGAGTTTGAGCAAGCTCAGTGTCTTCTTTCTGTTCTTACATGGCACAGCCCTAGAACATGAGGTCCCCACCCAAGTGACTGATTTAACCTTTATCATCTCCTCACTTGCCCTATTTTCAAAAATAGTCACATTGGGGACTAGGGCTTCCACATATGAATTCCGGGGATATAGAAACATTCAGTCCATAACAACGATCTATTATAAGGCTTTTATGATCCTTGTTCACTTAATCAGCAACATCTCACACAAATCTATTCACTTTCTGCATTCTGGTTACATGTGGTTTTCCACTGGTTTCTGGAAACACTCATTCCTTCTCTCCATTGACTTCTTTCTCATAGTAGGAAATTCTAACTCATTCCTCTGTTATCAGCTCAAAATGTTCTGAGAGAGATCTTTATATTCCCTCATTTATTGTTTCAACTACTTAAAAGCAACAAATTGGGTCTATGACACGCATCATTTGGAATTTTACTGAAGCATACATATGAGTTTGTTTATTGGTGGTGGTGCAGTGCATTGCATGCCATTTAATGAATATTTGTATGTCTACTTTAGAATCCACTTACATCAGTATTTTATTCTCCTTTAACTTCCTTCAGAAAACATGGAAGTTAGTTATTATCTTCATTTTAGAGCAGACAAAAATGAGATTTTATGTTATGCTATTTGTAAATTTGAGTATTTATTGAAATAGCAGTAAAAAAATGCATTATTTGCCCTTATGGAGCTTACAAACTCAGTGGGGGAGCAAATCACTGAACAATCACAATCTTTTATAATTACACTAAATGATAAATTCTATAAAAATGCTAAGTATTATACAAATGGGAATAGAAGAGTGATGTTAATTTCTGTAGGCAGGAAAGATTTCTCTGAGGAAAAGACATTTAGGGTGAGACAATACAATGATCAGAAAGTAATATTCAAGTATAAGAGGGAAAAAGAAATTCTAAGAAGGTACAATACACATGGAGGCCTGGAAGTAAAAACTGAAAGAAGATCAGTGTGTCTGAAGCATTGTGAACTAGAGAGAAGCCCGCAGGTAAGTTAGAAAAGGTTGACAAGGAGCCAGTAATGCAGAATCTTACAGGACTCAAAGGATAAGTATAATACTTCATTGTAATTTCATTATATAACCATTTCTTATAGTACTATTTTATAGAAATTGAGGTAATATTTATTCAAGCAAAGTTCAGTAAAAATCTGTTTATAACAATTTAAGATAAATGAGTATAGATATACTGTTTCCCAATGTTCTAAATTGAGAGTCATAGAGCATAGAAAGTCTAGACAAGTGGGTGGTTGCATGACCCTTAGAAAGTCAGTCTCCCTCTCTGTCTCAGTTAGCCATTATCATGGTCATATGTTGGGCAGGAGTTACATTAACAGTCAATTCATGTCTCCACATACTGTCAAGTGTGTAAATGTGCAGATAGTCTGTGTGGTTTTTTTAATTGATGAAAGTTTCATATATTTCCAGTCTCCAGAAGTACACGTAACAAAGCTGAAATTACATGGAGAAAAGAATAAGGAGAGATTCTACCTCAGGAAAAAAAAAAAAAAAAAAAGTAAATTAGTACATTATAAGGATAGCTATGTATGGGTCCAAATCTCCTTCCTAGTGTGTTTCTGATTAAGATTTCTATTTGTAGTAATGTGGCAGGACATATGGAAGTATGTATATTCTCAAAGCAGAGGTTCAGTGATAGTGGAACCCAGACAATGCAGCAGTTTAACCAGCATTTATTCTGAGATCTTTTCTTCAAAAAGTGAACTTGAACTTCAGTTTTCATGATTTCACAGTGTGTAGAAACTAATAACCAAAACCCAAACTTGTCCAAGGCAGGAAACCTATCTTCTTGTAACTAAGATTCCAAAGGGTTATATCTTTAGGGAAAAGGTAGACCAGAAATAACCCACTCTGTAGAAAACTGCAAGAAAACTAATTATCTTAAACCTTGAAACTGCCTGGAGAACATTGGTTAAAAATGGTGATTACGATTTTGGAACCACCAACCGGCCCTCCTGGAGGTTTTACAGCCAAATTTCACACTGTCTTGGTAGGCTGAAAGCCCTCAAGTTGAGAATATAATTTAGAGATCCTAGACTTACAGTAAATGTAAATCCTCTCCAGAAGCACACATTTCTATCCCAGATCTCAGAAGATTCCACAATTAAAAATCTAAGGAAAATAATCAGTTCATAGAGAAAGTACCAATTACAAAGGAAACAAGGCACCAAGGGCAAGATCCAGAAGAAATAATAAAATAAATAGACTTACAAGTATTTCAGATAATAGAATTATCAGAGACACACTCTAAAATAAACATTTATTACATTCAGAGAATTTTGTAAAGCCTTAGAATATACTCTGTGAACAAGAAATTATAAAGAATGACTAAGAAGATTTGAAAAGGAACCAAGGATAATTCTAAAAATATAATTAAAATTAAAAATCCAATGAATGGGTTTAATGGCAGTCACAACTGAAGAGAGAATTACTGAAAAAGAAAGTAAATCTGAGGAAAGTATTCAAAAGTCAGCTGAGAGAAACAAAGGAAAAAATTAGAAAAGGTTTTTGATGTGTCCAGATGCCTAGAAGAGAACTCAGAATCACACTGGTGAGTATATACAGAAGCAAATTACAGTAAAATATGCCTTCCAACTGGGCTAGGGAATTCCTCCTTCTTTTGACCCTTAAAACCACTCTGACCCTTAATTTCTCAGTCACTTAAGATGCCTGCAAATCAAACACAAGAAAACTTCTTGGAAGGCAGGTGAGTTACATATCAAGCTAAGTGTTCTCTTAGCAGGGCCTCAGCTCTTTCTTTTTTTTTTTTTTAAAGATTTTATTTATTTATTTGACAGAGAGAGACACAGCAAGAGAGGGAACACAAGCAGGGGGAGTGGGAGAGGGAGAAGCAGGCTTCCTGCGGAGCAGAGAGCCCGATGCGGGGCTCGATCCCAGGACCCTGGGATTGTGACCTGAGCCGAAGGCAGACGCTTAACGACTGAGCCACCCAGGCGCCCCGGCCTCAACTCTTTCTTAATCAGAGCCTTTTTAAGTGAGTAGAAAAGGCTTTAAAAAGGATGCTATGCCAGCAGAAGCCAGCGCTCTCTGAAAAATAGCCCTTACTTCTATATGTACTTGTCAGCAGAACCAGTAGCAGGGGGCCACCTAAATGGTAGCATCTGGAGTGCAAAATCTTTTCCTGCTGTTTTCATGCAGCCGAGGTATCCATTAAAGAGCTGGCCCAGCTTCCAGAGGCACATTAGAAATGGCCTTCACTAAATACACAGTCTCCTCTTCCTTCCACATATAGATTATATTGCTTTAATTGGTCAGTCATTCCTACTGTGTTCTCCTGGTCCCAGGACAAGGGAGATTGCCGAACTGTTCCTGTATGTGTTACGGTAACACTGTTTCTTGCTGAGGAAGTAAGAATAGAATTAAGGCTGAGAATACATTTTTCAGAGGCTATTAGTTCCTTTTAGTTTTATGTCTGAATCTGAATGTTTGGACTTGATATCCCAAGCTCTTTGAAACTCAAAGGTTCATTGCTTTGCCCCAGGGAAATATGGATCTCTGCTGGCCAACATGATGAATTGCTTTTTGTTATGCCCTTCTCAGACCTTTGGAAGTATTAAGGATTAAAAATCAAGAGAGCCCAGGCGAATTCAGAAATTCTACCTATAGGTCAGAAGTTGTTGAGAAGAGTGAATTACAAGAGGCCTAAAAATCCCATCATCCATTAAAGCACCATACTGATCTCTTTAATCACGACTGTCACCTATCTGCCTATTGTCTGTATTTTTTAAAACCACACTGGTGAGACTGCAAATATCTACAGGAACAGTGTGATCCTGGGTGCAGGATCCAGGAAATTCTAGTCTCAGCTCTGCAACTTGATTAACTATGTGACCTTAGCCAGGCAGCAAATTTTCCGTGTTTCATTCTCCTCATAGGTAAATAAGGATAATAATAACTATCGTGGTCTAAGAAGAAATGACGTATAAGACGTTTAATGACAGGAGAAATAGGTGACAACAGAATATGGTGCCCAGCAGAGAACAAAAGAGCTCTTAGCTCTATAATTGCATATATCAAACTTTATTAAAAATGCTTGCCTGCCTTTTTTTCCAAAAACACTTAATCGTAAACTTGTTAAGAATAGGAACTTGGGACACCTGGGTGGCTCAGATGGTTGGGCGTCTGCCTTCCGCTCAGGTCATGATCCCAGAGTCCTGGGATGGAGCCCCCGTATCAGGCTCCCTGCTCGATGGGGTGCCTGCTTCTCCTTCCCCCCTACTGCTCCCCCTGCCTGTGCTCTCTCACTCTCTTTATCAAATAAATAAATAAAATCTTTAAAAAAAAAAAAAAAGAATAGGAACTCTTTTATTCATATTTGAATTCCTAGCTCCTATGGAATATCTTACATATAAAAGTTACTGATAAACATTTGCTGAATGAATGAATTCTAATAGAGCTAAGTCAAGATAGGAATCCAGACACAGGGCCATACTGGAGAAGATAAGGAAATGAGGGAGTAAGAAGAGTGTTACACATCACAGCTTATACATGTCTTTTCAGTTAAATGGAAATACACACACACACATGTGCACACGCACACACACGGTAGCTATATATACACATATAATGTCTATACACGTTATATAAAATATTTATATAAAAATATATACATATATAAAATACCTTGTATCAATTTTCCTTTTTTAAAAGAGTATAACTTCATGAACTTAGAAGGAAAGACATTTCCCTATTTGTGTGTGTGTTGTGGGGGGGGGTACTGTGCATGTGTGTTCTTTATGTTACATGGTTTTACAGCAGACCCAAGGGTAGAATCCTATCAATAGTGACCCAAGCGGTCTAGTTGGTCCTAAAATTTTCTTTGATATATTTTCCAGAGGACTACAACATTTAAACCTTCATGTATAAAATAAGAACTCTTATCCTGCTCCTGATCATTTCTATCAGAGTTCATGAACACGATCATAATTCAACCGAATTTAGTCCCTATTTAGTCAGACTTTATGTACTTAGACAATTATCTCCCCATCCCTGCCAAATCGTAATTTATGAACTTAAGAGGCAAAAGATCCAGCACAAGGCAGGTACAGAGTCTTTGTTCTTTACGATTTCTTAAATAAAAAATCAAAACCACCAGAGAATTCAAATATCATTTGTATCTGAAGCTACATCCATATATGTGTTATATAAACATATATGCATTTACACATGAACACAAAACAAAAAGATGACTAATGACTTCAGCAACAAACTGATTCTCTACCTAGGTTTTACTTAAGCATATTTGAATCTTTTCAGGTACCCTGAATACAACTTTACAACATGAGGAAGGTAATTCAAACTCTTGTAGGATAGTAAAGAAGACAGAAAATAGTTTAGAATTAATAATATACCCAATGACAACACATTCAGGTCAGCTTCACTCAGGGAGTAGGCAACCACTTACATGATTCAGTTGAAGTTATCTGAAAGACTACCTTTCCAAAACTGTTTTCCTTTTCAAACTGCTACTATGCCAGAATTCTTTAGCATTTTTGTTTACTATTTACATATTTGTTTAATTACTATTTAGGATCTTTAAGTGTATATATTAAGGCAGTATTACTTAATTTCCTCTTTGCTTAGATGTTATCAACTTAACATTTATTTACAGATTTAAAAATAAAATACTGCCACATTAAATGTATATTAAATACATTAAATGTATTCATTGATTATTAGATAAATTTCAGTAATGTTGACAGAGAAAAATTCAAAACAATAAAATGCATTTTTCACTTAAAAGAAAAAGGAACAAAACAGTCAGCTATGTTAGGTGTTTAAGTGGAATGATCACAATCCAGTACCTGATCTTTATCCTCACAAAAATTCCTTTTTTCATCCAGCAACTTATGTGGATTGTTTAGGTTGCAGATGTTCAAATCATACCGTCCAATCTCACGGTCTTAGACACCAGGATGATTTACTGTTAATGTCTACTTACTGCAGTATTCAGGGTACCTATCTCCTATAAACAGAGACTCTAGGAAACCAAATTACCTAAGGAGTTTGTGTGGTGAGCTTTAAATAAGATCTAAAAAACTTTCTTAAAATTGTTGAATGTAAAGCACAGGGCATGACATATATGTCCACAGAAGTTAGAAAAATAATAGAAAAGTGGCAAATGGGCTGAAGGTTTCTTAAGAATCAGGTAGATATTTTTTACACTTCAACAAAAATATATGTATTCTTAAAACAGGAAATACAATGTCCATTTGTAAGCTGATTTGATTTTCCATTCTGAGTCAGGGGCACAGAGAAATATTCCTCTACTACTATAAAGAAAACCCATGGTGTAAGCATGACAAAAAAATGAGAACGAACACTAAGCTTTAGTGTTGGGAGAAACGGGCTGTGCTGGAAACCATGGTTAACTAATGAAATAATGTTCTTTAATTGTACTTGACTTTTGTGCCTTGCTGGAACTTGAGCTGTATTTCCAGATCTAATTTTTAAAGAGGAGCTGAATATCTAAGTTATGAATGTGAAATATCCTGATTTTTAAGAGTAGATTTAGTTTCTAAATAAGGTGCAGGGCAAACAAAACACATCTGAGGCCATATTCAGTCTATGGCCTGCTTCTTTAAGACCTTTATCTAGAGGAATGTTAACTATGGTCTAATATTTGTGCTTCCCCTTTACCCCCTATTTTGAAATCCTAACCCCCAAAAGGAATGGTATTTGACATACCTCACATCCTTTGGCATGTGAGGACACAGTAAGTCACAGTGAGAAGTCCACAGGCTGCAACCCAAAAGAGGGCCTGCACCTGACCATGCTGGCACTCTGATCTCAGACTTCTGGCCTCCAGAACTGTTGTTTATAAGCTACTCAGTGCATGCTATTTGTTGTAATAGTCCGAACTAAGAGATGTTTCAGTTAGACAATGACTAAATTTAATTTTATGATCCAGAGAAGGCTATAGTAACTGGAAACATGTGTTCTCATAATTCCCTCCTTCTATTGTTCTCTTTGGGCTGACATGGATTTCTGCTCTCATGGTCTGGTTTTTAAGGAATCCATGGATGGCTCATTAACAGTTTCTTTCTAGAAAGATACAGAATTGGTTAGGTTATACTTTCTGTGGTTACTTTTCAGTCAAGAGGTTCACCCTTTTAATGTTTTCAAATAGCTATTATTCCCTTCTTGGAAGGTGCTTCCAATTTTTACGAGTGATACTCTTTGAAAACACCACCTTCCTTACTTGGCTGGGCTAGCAACACATTTATAACTCATTATCTTAGGACTGGGTTCTTCTATTCATGGCTATTTTAAATGATTCTGTGTTGGATTTTAAATTTGTCTGACCTTGCCTCAAATTCAGAGAAATTATACTAACTCCCTGTTTGATTATACTCAGTAGTGCTCCGGTGCTCTCGTTTTATTAATTTTTCATGCATATCACCACCTTTCCACTCTAAATCTTTTGTAGATAGTCTTACTATGGTACAAAGTGAAGTACTTGATGAAAGCGAAGGTGATGTCTGCCTTATTCTTTTTCCGTTGGTAGACTTGTCTATTTCCCCTAATTCCAAGTGTAAAGTATCATTTGTTGGTATTGATGGCTATATGTAGTTTACTTATTATTTTTTTCCCTTCTATGCTATACACCCTGCTCCTCTTTCATATCTCTATCCATTTTGAAAGCTCAAAACTTTTTACCTATTCCTCTCCTCCCCTCAAATTTTATTGTTGGTGGGAAAAGATGGTAGCTGAAAATAAGTCTGCTTAAGGGTGGTAAAGGGACATTTTTCCTAGGGCTAATTTTGCTTCTCCAAAAGAGAAACAATTTAAATGTATCAGAGATTTGATTAAATGTAAAAATTACATTTTCACTATTCAATTCACACAGCAAGTCATTCACTCAGAAACATAAAGCACCATATAAGAAGACAGCTTATGTTTTCTTTAAGTATAAATAAAGATGCACCTTTTAATTTTTAAATAGATAATCAGTGTTCCCATATTGCTGAAATAAAATTAGGTTTCTCTAAGTTTTAGTATTCTGATTTGTTACTTCAACTACATTATACCTCAAGTGTAGACATTGTATGTGATACTGTTTGATACTTAAACTGCATGTATATCAGATTGCTAGTCAGATTCTTTTGTATTACTTAAGATAATGACTAAGAAAAGACAAGTTCTATTCTTTATAGGAAAATATAAATATGATTTCCAGTATGTTATGAAAAGCATGTCTTATAAGACTGTATTTTGCAAACCAGATTATCAAAGATTTCTGGAGACAAATTTTAGTGTTATAGCCATATATTGTTGAAAGAATCATCTCTATTCAGTTTGGTGCTCTAATGCAATTGCAAAAAGTCACTGTACTTTAGGATGACTTTAAAATCTTTCATCATGGAAAGCATAATACCTAGTTTTTAGAATTCCACATTTCCCTGAAGTATATTGCACATTTCTGGACACTACTTTTACTAGCATAATCTTTTACTGTTCAATGATAAATATGTTGTTTAAATGCTTTTGTCTAATTGGATCATGTTGCAATGAACAACCGCCTGCATTATGTATAGATGTATAATAGGAAGCTCCCAAATAATGTCTTTTTTCTCTACATACAAAGAAAAATCTTACAGCAGCAAGATACATAAAGAGCCAAAACCTTCAATTATTTAAAATATCTTCAAGAACAGTGAATGGGGTTCAATGGGGCAAAAGTAAGACAAATTAGAAAAGAACTCTCTTAGAGGTAGATTTTGGCTCAACACAAAGACGATGATTATAAATATTAAAGCTATCTTAAAAGGAAACAGGCTTTCTTATAAGGTAGAGAGATCCCTGTTATCTGAGGTGTTTAAGGAGGCCTGATGGTAGTGGAAAATTCAAATACAAAGCAGAACAATGGCAAATATTATTTTCAAATCCCTGTCAAAAGGTGAGAATGCCAATAATTGGCAATTTTAGAAAAGACAGTAGAATATTGATTTGAATGAAAGAACACATATCTAAATATGTATTTGTTGTGTATTAGAATTTTCCTGTGCCCTAGAGATAAAACAGTAACTAAGACATATGTCTGACTTCATGAAATAATCTTTTCCTGAAATTCAAACATTTTGGTAACCTAGAAGATGCAGTTTCATTAGAGTTTAAGAAAGTATTATGTCTTAGTTGGCTTAAGCTGCTCTAACAGAATACCATAAACTAGGTAGTTTAAACAATAGACATTTATTCCTCACAATTCTGGAGGCAAGGGAGTCCAAGATCAAGGTGCTTGCCAATTTGGTTCCTGGTAAGAGTCCTCTTCCTGGCTTGCAAACTGCTGCCTTTTCGCTATGCCCTCACATGTTAAGAGAGAGCAAGATCTGGTCTCTTCTTCCTGTAAAGACACACTCATCCTTCATGGGAGTCCCATCCTTATAATCTCATATAAATATAATTACCTTCCAAAGGTTCCACCTCCTATCATCACATTAGGGGTTAAAGCTTCAACATGTGAGTTTTGGGGGGACACAAACATTCAGTTTATAACAACATATATGAGAGTATCTAAAAAAAACCCTCAACATATTCATTTAACAGGTATTTACCGAACCTACTATATGCTTGGACTACTGTGGATACAGAAAGGACCAAAACAGACAAAGATTTCCATAGTCTTATAGCATACATTCTAATGGAGGAGAGAAAACAACCAACAAAGTAAGTCCTATAATGTAGTAAATAGTAAATGCTAAAGAGAAAAACAAAGGGGATGGGCATGGGGATGACAATGAGTGTATGTAATTTAGAACTAGGTATTGAAGAAAAGGCCCCACTAAAAAGATGGTTATTTGGGCAGAGACTTAAAGGAAGTGAGACAGTAAACCACTGGCTAACTGAAAGAACAGACAGAGGCAAAAGCAAATAAAAAATCCTCAGAGCACAGTGATCTTCATGTATTCCATAAACAATAGAGAGGCCAGTGAGGCTGGTGAAGTAAACAAGAGAGAAAGTAGGTCGGAATTAAAGAGGAAATAAAAGACAAGATCAGGTAGGGATTTATAAGCTATTTTAAAGATTTTGGCCTACCTCTGAATGAGACAGGCAGCTAATAAAAGAGTAATGAGCAAAAGAAAGACAATTTCAATTGTAATTTCAAAATATGACTGCTTTGTGAAAAGAGGCTATGGAGGAATAAGGGTGAAGGAAGGAGGGTTTTATAAATCCAGGTAATAAATAATTGTGGCTTAGAGTAGGACAGTAGCAATGGAAATGGTGAGAAGTGGCAGAATTACGGATATACTTTCAAAGTAGAGCTAACAGGATTTCCTGATTGGAATGTGGGGATGATGATAAAAAGAATCAAGGATGATTCCATGTTTTGTTGGCCGCAGCAAGTGAAAGGGTTGCATCCATGGGGGAGGGGCTGGGAGTATGTTAGGAAAAGGGCAAGAATTTGGTTTGGGATATGTTAGGTTTGAGAAGTCTACTAGTCATCTAAATAAAAATGCTGAGTAAACATTTGGACATGTAGGTTGGGAGGATAAAAAAAGGCTGGGCTAGAGGTAGAAATTAGGGAGTCATTAGCATATTGATGGTATTTTGGTTAGCTCTGCAGCAGTAACAACTCTATTTCCCAAATCTTACTGGGCTGCAACAACAAATATTTATTTCTCACTCACATTACTTCTTGGTTGCTATATGGGCTTCATGCTGCACTTCTGATTTGTTTTCTTATTTCAGCATCCTGCCTGAAGGACGAGTATCTTTCTGAGAAATACCAGTCTTGTTTCATATGACAAAATGAGAGCAAGAGTATTAACACATAAAGCTTCTGTTAAGACCTGGCATACTGTCATTTCCACTCATATTTCATTTGCCCAACCCAGTCAATCGCATGATCAAGCCAAAGAAAGGAGTAGCGACATAACTCCACCTACAAGGAGGCACAGTTCAATGTTAGTCACATGGCAAGAGGGAAAACGTGAAATCTTGTTACAGACACAGAATGAATGAGTGCAATGCTATAATCTATCGCAGATACATAACTGTATTTAAAACCCCAGACTAAATAATATCATCAAATAAGTGAGTATAGAAAAAGAAGAGAAATTATCAAGGACTGAGTCCTGGATCATTCTGTCATTAGAAGGTTGACCACATGAGGAAAAACTGGTAAAGGAGACTGAGAAAAAACTACCAGTGAAATAGAAAAGCAGGAGAGTGTAGTCAACTGGAAGCTGACTACAGAAGGAATTTCAAGGAAAAGACAATAATTTGTGTCAAATGTCAATGATAATGTGAACTGACAAATGACCATTGAATTTAGTAATATGGGAAGACTTTGGACTTAGACAAGGAAATTTCACTGGAGTAAAAGAGAGCAATAGCTTGAATTGAATGGTTTTAAGAAAAATGGAAGAAGTACAACTGGATGCAGTCAGTATAGATAACTTATGAGGAATTCTGCTTTTAACAAAGAGCAGATAAACGAGTCAGTAACTAAAGAGGAAAGTGAGGTAAAGAGAAAGTGTGTGTGTGTGTGTGTGTGTTAAATAATGGAGAATAATGACACCTATGTCCTCTGATTGAAAATGATCTCACAGAGAGAGAGAAAAAATAGAAGAGGAAGGGGAATATTGTTAAACAAGGTCATTAACTAGACAAGAAAAAAAGGGATCCCGGGTATAAATGGAGGGGCCGGTCTCAGAGTGGTACTTATCTGTATTAAAAGAATGAAGGCAGATATGTAGGTACAGATGCTGGCAGGTAGATAAGCTCCATTTTTTTCAAGAAACGCATAGAGCTGTAAATTAAGAAGCAGTAGACAAGGAAAAGCAGAATATCATAGTGGCGAAAGGCATTGCACAGTTTTAGTTCCTGGTTTAGTCCTTCCTAGCCATATGACTTAAGGCAAATCACAAACTTCTGCTTTCTCAATTTCTTCAGTGGTAGATGGAGATACTGGCGTCAACATGATAAAGTTGAGAGGGATTAAATGACATAAGGTATCTATATTTCCTCAATAAAATATAAGTTAGATGAGGACATGAATTTCCACCTTTTTTTTTTTTTACATTATATCCTTAGTGCTTAAGTGTCTAAGACTTAGTAGGCACATAACTAATAATGAATAAAAACATCTGAGAGGTATTTACATGGTACTTGGCATATGGAAAGTGTTCAATAAATGTGACTTATTATTATTACTACCAGTTACTAATTTTAATACCTTCATTGATTGATCATAGTGAAATGATCCCTTTCTTAATAAAGACAACGGGCATTTCCCTGTGGTTGAGGTGGGTGTGAGGTAGTGGGAGGATATAAGATGTGATCTGAAAATCACATTCTTATTTGACTCTTATTTCAAAGTAACAGTTACTTTGAAAACTTCCAGATTCTTCCTCAGAAATATCCATGAGTAAGGCTAAAACCTTTCCTATCACTATCATTACTATTTATATTTTTCCTAAAAGGAGTTACAGCACCTCCTATTCTCATTAACTTTCCTTTTTCAATACTGGGGCACCTGGGTGGCTCAGCTGGTTAAGCATCCAATTCTTAATTTCAGCTCAGGTCATGATCTCAGGGTCATGAGATGGAGCCCCAGGTCGGGCTCCACGCACAGCACAGACTCTGCTTGTCCCTCTTCCTCTGCTCCTCCCCTCAATCATTCTCTCTCTCTCCCCCCTCTCTCTCTCAAATAAATAAACAAAATCTTCAATACACAGGAACCATGACAATAACTGCATTCAGCAAACCAGGTTATCTTCTGAATTCTCTAAGCGATCAGTATTTTCTCTTAGTAATAGTGCAGATATAGGTAAATGCATGCGGATTTTGAGTTTCATTTTTTTTAATGCCTACCCAACCAAAATGTTCACTGACTAGAAACAAGAAAACTAAACATCGTTTATCAAATTTAATTATGAGTGGCCTACTTAAGTAGTTTCCTGCTGTTCCTCAAGTTTAAAAATGTACATTTGATGCTAATGCATGAGATGAAGCATATAGAATCAATAGACATTTAAAAATATACCTCATATCTTGCACACTTAATCACATCAACTGATGATCCACTGAATAATTTGATGGATCAATTAGCTCCATCAGCATTAAAATATTTGTCAGTATTTTTAGCATCTGTTAATTCAGCTAACAGAATAATCAATGAAACTACATTTTCACTGTAGTAATTCAATAGTCCCTCTGCCTAATTTATTCAAATGTAAGGCTCCCATTCTTTTCAAGTAACAATATTTTATGTAGTATTCATGTGTTCTCATTCAATAAAACACTCAGTTTTCATAATTGTATACATTCAAAAAACACAATTATCAAACACATATTAGATGATACTCTTGCCTTGTAGATACTGGAAATGTTTACACTCACTGATATAATTCTTTTGACAAAGAGCGCAGATATACCAAGTAAAGCTTAGAAGTCATTCACCTAACCATCTACAAATATTGACTGAATGACCAAAGCTATTGGCTATAATTGACTTAAAATTTACATGCCAGAGACTATAATTAGAAATACATTTAAATTATCATATCTAATTCCTATACTACCTAAACAGGCAATATTATTCCCAAAACACAAATAAGAATTTAATAAGCTTGATTAGATTCAATGACTTATCCATGGTTACATGGCGAGAATATGGTAAACCCAGTAATCAAACTTGACTGCACCTAAGCCAAAGCCCTTGCTTTAAGTCTGTGATTATCATATCCTGCACTATCACATCCCCAGGTTATGAGATACAGAAATGAATGACACAATCCCTTTCCCACAGTCTGGTTGGGGGACATAAGAGTATAAAACCAAAAATTTCAGAATATAATAAATTACTTTAAGAAAAATGCATAGAATGATGCAGGAATAAGATCGTTGTCTGGCAGAATTTTGTTCCCTAAGAAATTAAAGCATCAGATTTCTGATAACATACACTTGAAACATAAATACAACCTTAACTGCTATGGCTTTTTTGTCTAAAGATTGGCATTCCTATGCTTCTATGTGTCATACAAACAAACACTTTTGCTCCCATTTTTAATCCATTTCAACAACTGCAAGATCTTTGTTTATATATTATACCATAAGTAACATTTGGCCTTGGTCAATACTCATCATCTCCATAAAATTAATTAAATTAAAATAGTGCATTACTTACAACACTATGTCATTTTCATGATGTGAAGTCAATGTCTTATATTTTTCACTATCATTATCCCTGAAGAGATTTTATACCTAGTGATGGATTTCACTATGACAGACACAAGATGACTATTATCAATTTGAAATTAGAAAAAAATCACCCTAGTAGGAGCCAGATATGTTTATCAACAGCTTGGATCACACAGTCAACCATAGCTAGGAGAACAGATTTACTATCAGATAGTGGGCAGGAGGGATGATAAAGAGGCAACATAGGAAACATACTGAGAAAGCAAAAGTAGTAGCTACTACAGTCCAGTCCTTGGATGCTAATATTTAATATACTTTCTTCTTCTTTCTTTTTTTTTTTTGAGAGAGAGCAAGCTCCATGCCCAGCACAGAGCTAGACACAGAACTCGATCTCACAACCCTGAGATCATGACCTGAGCCAAAATCGAGTCAGATGCTTAACTAACTGAGCCACCCGGGCACCCCTAATATACTTTCTTTTGATAACGGACTCCTCCCTACCTTGATCATAAGGGTGGGCACATGACCCAAACTAAGCAAACCAGATCTATCCTCCAGAAATTTTAATCGCAGAGAAAAAAACAAACACACTCAAACTAAAATTAGAGCTGTTTCTGATGACAGTACATTAGATTCAGTCAGCATCACCTACTGGAGACAAAACCAGAGCTGCCCTGGTTTCTGCCCATCTCAAGGTTTTTTTTGTCTGTTTGTTTTTGTTGTTGTTGTTGGTTGTTTTTATTATGTTCAGTTAGCCACCATATGGTACATCATTAGTTTCTGATGTAGTGTTCAATGATTCATTAGTTGTATGTAACACCCAGTACTCATCACAACACGTGCCCTCCATAATACCCATCACCCGGCAAGCCTTCTTTTCAATCCTTTCCTACATATTCTATGTTTGACTTAGGTTTTTTTTTCACTACTAAAATAATTATAAATTATAAACTATTACCACAAGTGGGGTATATGTAAAGCCTAGGGAAACCACAGGCATTGGTCCATTGTGTTACCTGTTGCTTGAATAAATCCTCTAAGTATAACCAGTAGCTATAATCACAATCATTTTTCTTATCAATAATAGTCACTTGTTCAATAGTCACTGTCTTCCATTTTAGACTGGCAAGTAAATTTTTGAGAGTTTTAGATGTATTTTCTCTTTTCCTTTTCCTATCTTACTGAAATAATCTAGTCTAGTAATTCTTTCCCTGAGGATTTACCATCTGGTAGAAAGTGGAAGCAGCTGAAGAAGCCTGTCATTTATAAAAAGCCTAAAAATCACTGAGGAGACCATGTCAGATATCCTGGAGTGGAAAGCAGTAAGGCGAGGATGCCTGGATGGAGAAGGAGACGTCTGTAAGTCCCCTTGGTAATACAGGCATTGGTTGGTCTCTAAGGAAGTGGCCAGACCTAGGAGAGTATGGTAACAGAATACCACATCTAAGAAACTTGAATCCTAGCAAAGAACCCCAACTCCACATGTAGGACAGCAGAGAAAATTCCTAGACTTCAAGCATCTAGTGTGGGCTTGGAAAAGACGATGACACTAACAACTATGACAGAGAAAACAGTCAGGCGCCATCTTCCATCTTCTAATCATTGAAAATTCTCTTTGTGTGATTTTAGGAGAGAATAGGAGACTAATAAAACACTGATAAGGAATTTCCTAGCAGAATGCCTGGCACACTGCAGGCACTCAACCTTTATTGAATTGAATTAGAAAGTAAAAATACAATGGGAATACTGTAAACTATTGAGAGGACATATTAATTATAGCTTGGGGGATACTGAAGAGCCTTTATTGAAGACATAACTGAGAATCCTGGGAGGCGGTGTCTGGCAGAGTCTTGATATATGAAGACCTCAGCACCTGCTCAACAGGACTTCATTAAGCTGCAAGGAGGCTGGAGAGGAATTCTGAAATTACTCTCATACCCTGCCTTGGCTCTAATACTCTGTGTTCTCCCTATTTTCTTTCCTAGGGCTTCAGCCAATTCTAGCTTTAGTAGTTTCTACTTACCCAGTTCCTGACCACCCATGTAATCTCACCACTTGAAGTGTGTCTTCTTCCTCACTCCATTTCTCTTGGATGGCTTTTAGTTCTGATGTTTATGGCCTGTGATCCCCAACTCTTTTTTTTAAATCTCTCTCTCGTTTTTTTTTAATTGTGGTAATAACATTTAACATAATTTAACAAATCTTTAAGTGTACCATACAAAATATATATATATATATATTTTTTTTAATTTATTTGACAGAGAGAGAGACAGAAAGCACAAGCAGGAGGGAGGGGCAGAGAGAGAGGGAGAAGCAGACTCCCCACTGAACAGGGAGCTCAACATGGGGCTCAATCCCAGGACCTGAGATCATGACCTGAGCCAAAGGCAGATGCTTAACCAACTGAGCCACCCAGGTGCGCCAATGTACCATACAATATTATTAAATATGATACCAACTCTTCACCCTACGGCTATCTTGCTTGAAGCTTAGGACTTCAGGGAATAAGGCTTTCAACAAATTGAGCCAGGTATGTAGACGTAGATTGAGAAAATGGCATAACCAAAGCCCAGGAAAGAAAGGTAAAGGGAAAAGTCATAGAATAACATAGTAGTACAAACTATCAGATAGGAGAGAAGCCCACAGATTCATAGTTTTACATGTTTGATATCACTGGTCACTTACATTCAGTCCAAATATATTTATTTACTTTAAAAAACTTCTTTAATTAAAAAAATTTTTTTAAAGTTTTGATCTAAATTCCAGTTAGTTAACATACAGTGTAATGTTAGTTTCAGGTGTACAGTATAGTGATCCAACACTTCCAAACAACACCAGGTGTTCACAAGTTCACCAGGTGTTCATCACAACTTCACTCCTTAATCCCCATCACCGATTTAACCATCTCCCCACCCACCTCCCCTCTGATAACCATCAGTTTGTTCTCTACAGTTAGAGTCTATTTCTTGGTCTGCCTCCCTCTCTCTATTTTTTTCCCCTTTGCTCCCTTGTTTTGTTTCTTAAATTCCACATATGCACCCTGATTTATATAGCAGCATTATCTACAATAGCCAAATTATGGAAACAGCCCAAGTGTCCATTGACTGATGAATGGATAAAGAAGATGTGATGTGGGGTGTGTATGTATGCATGCATGTGTGTGTGTGTGTGTGTGTGTGTGTATACACACACACATATATAAAATGGAATATTATTCAGCCATAAAAAGGAATGAAATCTTGCCATTTGCAAAAATGTGAATGGAGCCAGAAAGTTTATGCTAAGCAAAATAATTCAGTCAGAGAAAGCCTAATTATATTTAAATCAACAAAAATGGAGCCAAGTAATAATGGATATTACATAATGCTTAAAAACTAAACTGAAGGGGCGCCTGGGTGGCTCAGTCAGTTGAGTGTCTTGACTCTTGATTTCAGCTGAGGTTGTGATCTCAGGCTTGTGACATCAAGCCCTGCATCAGACTCATGCTGGGCATGGAGCCTGCTTAAGATTTTCTCTCTCCCTCTCCCTCTCCCTCTCCCCACCCCTGCTCTCTCTCTCTCTCTCTAAAAAAAAATAACAAAAACAAAAAAACCCCACTAAATTGAAAAGCCAATTTTATTTCTGTGATAGACAAAACATTATACGTAACAGGATAATATAAGGCAAAAGCTGCCTTTTGAGAGTTCTGATGACATTTATGTGTCTTGAAAAGATTTATCTTGTTAAACCCATGCTATTTTTTAATGTCTAGAGCTCATTTGTCAGTTTAAAATCTGTATTAAATGAAATGGTTATTTTTAAGGAGTCCGAAATTTGAAAGAAGTTAGAAATTTAAAAAGAATTTCTAGCCAGCATGCTTCAACCTTAAATGATAATTTAAAAATTCTTAGAATCACCAGAATTTATAAAACACCTTTATATATATAAATATGTTAATGTTAATTTATTTATACATATATATTAATAAATAAAACTTATTTTAAAAGTCACAAAAAGATAAATATACTTAAAGCAAAACTAATAGTAAATATTGTTCCAGGTTCATAAAATGCTGCAGAAAAATAATTAGAAATTTATGGAAAATAATTTTATCAATCTTAGTGCAAAGGAGAAAACGGTTGACATAACTCAGTCCATGAACGATGCATGAAACAAAGTTATTTATCCTCAGGGTTGTAGAGACTTAGGTGTAAAAGCTACCATTTCTAACAAGCACCATGCTTGCTCAGCTAGTTTTTCAAGATACCTACTTGTTCTATTCTCTGCTTTTGGGTCCTAAGTCACCTCGGGTGTGCTCTTAGTATTTGGTTTCTAAACTTCACAAAGTTTTTTACCAGGAAGCAAAATTAAGTTGAGGTTTAGTTAGAAAAACTTTACAGGACTCCATTTCACGGCCTGTGAATCCAATCAACACTCAAAAATTAGGAGGTTGATTAGCAAGGGTATGGATTATCGAGGCCATTTACTTCTCTTCTTTTGATTGTCTCCCCTTTGACTATTCAATTGTCTTACCCTTGCATTTCTTTTTTTTTTTTTTTAAGATTTTATTTATTTATTTGAGAGAGAGAGAATGAGAGAGAGAGCATGAGAGGGGGGAGGGTCAGAGAGAGAAGCAGACTCCCTGCCGAGCAGGGAGCCCGATGCGGGACTCGATCCAGGGACTCCGGGATCATGACCTGAGCCGAAGGCAGTCGCTTAACCAACTGAGCCACCCAGGCGCCCACCCTTGCATTTCTACTAGGTAAGATTCGAGTATAGGAAAATTCAAAATAAGCAGTAAACAAGACTAGTGAATCATAGAACATAACAGATCAATATTGTTCCTCTCTAACTTGTTAATGTTAGTGCTGGTTAAACACAACCATTACAAAAAAATAAAATCTCAAAACAGAAAATAGATTTAAAAAATTGTATTATCTAGGAATATCGAAATTATTTATTGAATGAAAAGATCCTTTTGAGTTATGTGTCAATTTCATTGATCTACCCCTGTTTACCATTACTATGGAAATCTTAAAGTGAGCAATATCCTGTGAACATATTACTATTCGTAGCATTAATAGTATCATGATCTTGGAACATTGGAGAAAACATAAAATGCATTGGGATATGTTTCATCCAACCCAAGAGAAAAAAATAATAAGTTGCCACTCAAATGAACTACTAACACTTCATTCCTCAGTTTTTCCTCCAAACATTAGGGAAGCAAGGGAAGACTTACAGTTTTTCAGTGTTTCACTTTTTCCTCTGTAAACCCAGAATTGGTTTCTGTAAACTGGTCAGAGGTACACTCTTTGGAGAATTACTTTTATAGATCCAATTAAAGTGTATCCTACTAGCATTCTGAAAGTTCAGATTTAGCAAATGTTTCCAAGGCAGGTGACAGTTCTTGAAATTTTAAAAATAACATGAGAAAAGTGAGACTCTCTCTGAAATTGCCACTTAGCAACTAAAGGAAATAAAGGTTATTGTACATTTTTCATCAAAAACCTATTTTTATAGGTTTAAAATAGGCAGCAAAAATATATTGGTTTAGACAATGATACATCTTAAAATCAAGTATACTTTTATGTTGTATAATGTCTGTAATTTTTATATCTGTCATCTCAGCACATCTTTATACAATGTCTGCTTACAATCAGGAAACATAGGGAAATTTGAGGCAGGAATAGAATAAGCAATTTATCTGTGCTAGGTATGTT
Organism: Phoca vitulina; assembly: GCF_004348235.1. Classification (NCBI taxonomy): domain Eukaryota; kingdom Metazoa; phylum Chordata; class Mammalia; order Carnivora; family Phocidae; genus Phoca; species Phoca vitulina. Next base: position 33,738,684 of record NW_022589706.1, read on the forward strand.
CTTTGTGATTCTATTAACTTACTCAGCAAATGTTTATTAAGCGCTGGCCTAAGGCTAGGCTTTGTAGATGATTCACAGTTTGTACCCTAAATGTATGGGTTTTATTTCATTGGGGGGGGGCAGAAAAATAGCCCCCCTCCAAATGAAAAGCCAGACTCCTGAGGTTTTTATTCATACATCTGCAGTGTTCTGAATGACATTTTTCGATCAATAAGTTTGTTCACTTTGTTTTTAAAACACAAATTTATATACATAGGTTAATTCATTACTTTATTATTGCTATGTTTGTCTTATTGTTGCTCCTTTTTCATTGTCACTACCACTATCCCAGTTCAAGACTGTGCCATCTCAAAGACAATCAGATTGACCCCAAACTATATTCCCTGCCTTTGGTATCCCACCTTTCAGTACATTCAAACTATTTTCAGCCCATACCTGTTTTAGTTCCCTATATCCTTCTGGAACTTCCAAGCTCAGTCTCTTACTATTTCAGAGACAAATGTGTCCAAAGAAAGCAATATATTAACAGTCTCGCCTGGGGTCTGCTGAGGTAAACTACTGGATGAACTCTGGGCACATGCCTCCTCATCATTTGGAATCATCTTAACCCTCTATTCTGTTGATAGAACACTTGGTTCTTGTTGCTTGTGAATCAAACCCTAGCCTATTCTCACTTTCCCATTTTTTTCCAAAACTTCCTTAGTGAGAGTGGAGTTCCATGTGAACATCAGTCCACTTCATGAGGGTACTTCATTTTAGCCTTAGCTACATAATGCCTGCAGCTAACACTATGTACTAATTACCCAAGTTTTGAACAGAAAGAGTTACAGGAAATATGTAACTCTAATTCTAACATTAACAAAATAATATTTTGCACAAAACAGATTTGTAGGTGATTCTTGACTGACCTTCAGATTTCCATTTGTCTCTTTTACTTCACATTGGATAAAACTGTCTAGTGAATAAACTTGGCAGCTTTCTCCAGACTGTTTTGCAGTTAGTTAGTTAGTTAGGACCAAGTACTCTCCTCCTTCCAAACTAAACTCCCAAAGGGACTGGCAGCCCCCAAGATGTCAAAGTGCTGGGCAGCTGGTTTTCTAATACTCAACTAAATGGCTAGAGCCTAAGCCCAAACTGCCCATTTCTTGCCATGCAAGAATGTTCTCATTTTTTATCTATTTAAAGAAAACAAAGGTATTGGAGTCTCTCTCTTGGAATCCAAACCCTTGGAGCACATAGTTGCACTCTCATCCAAACATTCCTTTCCACAGGATGCTGAAAGAGTAGGGGATCTCTCTATCTGCCGATCCTCCTGACTGTGAGTTCCAGCTTGCATCTGATGATTACTGGTATCCACCCAATTCTTTACTGCAGACTACAAGAAAAGATGGTATTATAATTAACAGCTATTTTCAATTCTGCCTTTAGTGTTTACCAGTGAAATGAGATAACATCGTTCAAATGGGTACTGAGCCAAAGAACATCTTAAATCCCCCCAAGTATTTCAGTTATTACAAAGACCCTAAGATCTTATCACAAAGATGCCTCATTAACTTCCAGAAGTAGGTTTCAACCTCTGTAGTAAGAATCTCTATTGTATCCTTGATACAATAATCTTCATCACCCCTACTGACAGTAAATAGAGAATGAGTAAATATGAGAAGGCTGAACAACAACCCAGGTCCCGAATTAAGTACCTACTACTCTTGGGTGACTCTGAGTTTCCCACTTGTTTTCTTAACACAGAAGTACTGGGGCTTTTGCCAGGAAGACCAAGGGACTTATACAAAATTTCCTTCAGGAAGCTCTGAAACGTATCCCTGGTATGCATAGGTCTTTAGAGCTTAGAGCAGATACACTTACTCTCAGGAAGTAAACTCCAGACACAATGTTAAAAGAGTAGAAACCAGCCCCTTCCTGAAGACAGTTCTTTCCTACTTTTAAGAGGACCTCTTGATAGACAACAACCAGCATAGAAGGTACCTCTGTAACGAGAATTCAGTCTGTGGTGGTTTCCATTCATATGATTATAAAAAACCAGGAAGTTGTGTCAGTCTAAAGGGCCAGTGTTTAGGTGAGGAGCAAAATCCCAGAAGCTCAAATCATTGTTGGGGTTATATTAAGTGGTTTGGGTTACATGTTACATGGGCAGGTCCACTAGTTTAAAGACGACTAGATAAGGAAAATATGTTGTATGCACAAGACCTTGCTTATTTAACAAATTTCTACAGTTTCTTTCAAGAAATATCAAATAAACATTGGTTTTATGGAAGTGCTAATGTTGAGAAAATCATGAATAGAGAATTTCAAAAGTTTTTTAAAAATGCCCCCTTTGGGGGCACACAAATCTAATTGTAAGTCAAGGAATCACCCCCTAGTAACATTACTGTCATTTCATGTAAATTATTCAAGCAACAAAGAATGAATTACAGTACTGCAATCTATTTGAGAGATTCCTACTTTGAGTTAGTTCTCCAAAGGTTAGCCACAAGTTTCTAAACACAGGAGAGGCTAAAAACTAGGCTGTCACATTTGCAAAGTGTCTCATGCTTGGGTTATTTTGTAGAGAAGTTGTGGAAAAGGAAATTGGAGGGATATGGGACTTACTTAAATTATCCCAACTATCTGTAGTCAAGTTACCGGAACTTCAGGGATTGATGAGCTGAAAAACTTAGTCCTCTGAAACTGTGAAGCGATTTTACCTGAGGGGAATTCTGGTAAGACTTAAAAATAGGCTTCCAGAGCTAAATGGTGCCTGGAGAAGTCTATCTTCCACTCCCACATGCATAGGAAGAATTACCTTTAGATGGTTTTGAATCACCTATAATAAAAGAGATGCCATTAACTTCCTTAGCAACCAGTAACTATGGCAGTAACTTTGTTTCATTACTGTCTTAGACAAGCCAAATTGTCCACTTTGCTCTTAAAATTAAGGAATTGCCCCGATGTCATATAGGGATTCCTTTCAGTCTTGTAAGTCTATGGATTCTAGCATTTAATAATCTTGGCAAAATCCCTGAAGTCAGGTCTCCGAGTAGATTTGGGCTGTGCTGGTAATTTCTTCATTGTCTATTCCTTAAATCCCCGGTGGTGGGGGGAGGAATTGAGCAAGAGATTCACTGGAAAGAAATGTCATGTTGCCAGATAAAATATTTGGGATATACTAAATTATTCATTGTTTATCTAAAATTCAAATTAATTAGGTGTCCTGTATTTTTATTTGTGAAAATTTGGCAACTCTACTTTATAATAAACTGGCCCTAATCTCAATTAGAACTGCAGAATCTTAGCATTGGTAGGGAATTTATTTTTTATTATTATTACTTTTTGCATTGGTAGGGAATTCAGAATTAATCTAACTCAAGCTTTTATTATTAAAGTTATAAAATTAACAATATGACTAAAACACAACCTTTACTTAAGCATTCTAGAAATGGAAGTTTCAACCTTCTGAGCTACACCACCAGATTTTCAGTTATTGCAAACTTTTAGCATGTCCCATCTTTCATTGTGCCTATTATTTGCTTTGGGGTAACTTTTTCTATTGGTTCTAAACATGCTATGTGGAATTAAGATATTCTGTGTTTCAAACACTTTCTATTTATTAGAAAAGATGGAATTTATTTTTTTAAGTTTACATTTAAATAAGACCACAGTATGTCTAACTTCTTGCTTTCAAGTGTTAACATCATGATATCTGTACCTTGCTAGTATCCTATCCAACCTTTTTTATTATAGATAAAATTCCCTACTTCTTTTGTTTAGCATTTTATTAATTATAGCTCGTTCTGGGCTCTGTTGGCTATTCCTTCATGATACTCTGTGGTTAACTGACCCTCATTTAGTGCTCCCTGTCCAGTTACCATGATCCAGTTATCATGCTTTTGATGTCTCCATCAAATATTTTATTAGAGTAAATATTTTCAAGCTTCCCATCTATCTTGAGCCAATGTTCCTTTGAGTCTTATATCATATAATTATATCTTTACATTTTTCTCCCACTGCCCCCCCTCAAATGTTTAATACTTATTATAAATACAGTACATGTCTTTATTCTCCTAATTTAGGACACTTTCTATGTTCCCAGTGCTTTCATATCATAACTGTTCTTGCTCATTGGCAAAAATTCAGCCTGATTTAGTGGACTGCATTTTCTACTTTCCAAGAAATAAAGTTGCGCACAAAGAAAGTATTTATTACAGTTTACACCATCCCGTCATTTATTTTTATTTATATTTATTTATTTATTTTATTATGTTCAGTTAGCCAGCATATAGTACATCATTAGTTTTTGATGTAACACCCAGTGCTCATCACAACACATGCCATCCCCTCATTTTAAAAAACTACCAGAATGAGACTTTCTAAGGCTATCTTCCCTACTGAATCTTGCCTGTGTGCTACTTTTGAGGTCTCTGTGAGGAAAATATCATCAATACAGTCTTTCTAAAAAGACTCAAAATCTATGTTAAGGAATGTACTATGGGGTTGACTAGGTGGCTCAGTCAGTTGAGCGTCCAACTCTTGATCCCAGCTCAGGTCTTGATCTCAGGGTCATAAGTTCAAGCCCCATGATGGGCTCCACACTGGGCATGGAGACTACTTAAAAAAATAAATAAATAAAATAATATACTTTGGACACTATGTGCATGAGGACTACGTTATATGTTACAAAGTTCTTTGACATCCATTATCTTATTTCATCTGCATTATAATCCTGCAAGGTAAATACATAAAGAATTCCTCCTTTTTAAGACTGGTAAAAAACAAGATTAAATGGCTAAAAAATGAGAGATCTAGAAGTTGAATGCTAATTTTTTAAAATTTCAAATCTAATATTTTGATATCATTTGTTCCCCTCTTCTTTTTGCCCTGTTTGGTTCTCTGTTTACAATGTCCTCCTTTCCTCCCCATATTTTCAGCCACTTTATGGATTTTCATAGATCAGTATGATCTTTTTTTTTTTTTTTTTTATACTGGTACTCCTTTCTGCTTCTATTAAATGTTGCTTTAAAAGCAAGAAAAAAATAATGGCTTTCCATGTCTTCATGTAACCTCTAAGTATTTGAAGGGATGGTAAGATACAAGCCCTTTACTAAAATATCTTGAATATCCTTATAATTTCATCACCTGGGTCCAGGTCTTTTTTTCCTTCTTCCTTTACCTTCCTAATTCTTGGCAGACCCCATATGCTTAATCAATATGGACAGGTGTGAGTGCATGCACACACGCATGCACATATCTCAGAGGCACTGTCTGTGCCTGTAGGGTTTGCCTCATAAGGAATGCTTGTTTGGTTCAAATTCATCTTCTTGTCACTGAGGATTCATCTTATCTGCTGGCTGCTATCGTATGTTACATGGATTCATGATAGCTCTTTAATGTACTAGCCCTAAATATTCCCTTGAAATCTTTTTCCTTTTAGTCATGCTTATGTAACAGATAATTATAATCTTAATACCCCATTTTAATATTTCATGTTCATATAACCAACAAAGTCAAATTGTTACGGAACCTGGGCTGGATCGCCTGATGGAAGAACCAAGCGGCACCCAGAGATCTTGGAGGATAGGAGGTTTATTTAACGCTGGCGAGCTCAGAGGAGAGTGGTCTCCAAAGGTCTGAGCCCAAGCACAAACAAAGGGAGCAATTTATACACTTCTACTTCCGCGTACTTGGCACTTTTGGCGCCTGCGCAAAGCAGGGCAGTGAGAAGGACCCAGATTGGTGCACACGGGAAGCAGGGCAGGGAGAAGAACCCAGAAGAGCCTCAAGCAAGGACTGGGACTCTCTTGCTGGCTCAGTCGGCCATCTTAGGACACAGATTTTCCTTATCATTCCCCCCTTTGATGCCCCTTTAGACACCTAGTTTAGAGGGCATCATCTTCATCTTCTAGGGGCGATAGTAAGGAGTAACTGGAGCCTAATTTTAGCAATTTGAGTAGTAATAAACCTAGTAAGGGCATTAAGAATACAAGAACCAAATGCCACTATGAGAAGAAGCAATAGGAGGTGGCCAACGAGGGGGGCGAACCAAGGGGACCATTGTGAGAGGGTATCCCACCAAGTTGTCCACTGGAGTGTTTCCCACTGGCAATGTACTCGTTCCTGTAATTGGGTCAGAGTTTCTTAGACCACCCCTGACTCATTAGCATAGAAACAACATTCCTCCTGTAGGAGGAGGCAGAGCCCCCCTTGCAAAGCCATGAGCAAGTCGAGCCCACATCTGTTTTGGAGGACCACTGAGGCCAGCAAATCGAGTTGGTGCTGTAGGGCCAGGGCCAACTGAGTGAGGGCGGAAAAATCCGCCAGAGTTGTTGGGTTAACCCCTGGTACTAAACCTGAGACATCCCAATGCCAGTGGCACTGAGGGCAACACCTGATGCCGCCAGCAGGCTCATGATAAGAGGGATGGCTGTGGGGGGAACGTCGAGGGCAGCTAGGAGGTCTCCATATAAGTGGGGCATCGCTCCTGGGGAGGACTGAAATATCAGGTAAAAGACTGACAAGTGTGCAGGATCGATTGCACAGGGTGATGCAGATGTATACACCTTGATCACAAGCTAAAAAAGTGTTGTTAGGTGCACAGACCTGACTGTGCCCCGTGACGGGAGAGGAAGAGTTGCCATACAGTGGTACCGGAGCCAGGCAGGGATAATCTGAGGTCCCCGGTGCCAAGGTGGGAGGTGACAAGGTAGATTGGCTGAGGATGACACCTAGGTATTGGATGGGACCGGGCTTCATACAGATCCAGCAGTCAGACCCTAGGGGTGGATTCGAGTGGTTAAGCTCTTGGTGGGAGGCGTTAATTATACCTAAGAGTTGTGCTATAGATGCTTGCTGCATGTGGATGGGGGGCCCGGGGATGCTCCAGGGCAGTTATTTTCTGTCTGACTCTGGGGATTGACTGTAAGGCTTGGAGTGAACATGGACTTAATTATAAATTTGGCCATGGGGTCGGTCCCCATAGGGTGATACTGGCCCAACAGGAGAACGATTCCTGTAGCCCATGATGTGGCACTGGGTTCTAAGACTGAGAGGGTGAGTGGTATACAGTGATCACTAGGGCAAGAGGATGGGGAGGCCTTGCGTGACAAGGAAATCCAGATGTCACCGCACTGTTTGAGGCACCATCTGGTGGACCATCATTCCGTTCCCAGCCAAGTCGATACCCATGACTCACATCCCCAGGCTTGCGAGCAGAACTGAGGGCAGGTGTTTGGCTGTTGAGGTGTAGGGCCCCCACAGATGTAGATATCTACCAGCCAGTAGCCTGAGTGAGGACCATGGTAGGAACACCATCTATGAGGTTCCCAGGAGGTATCAAGAAGTTGGCATCCATCAAAATGGAGGTCAACCTTTGGTGTGTGTCCATCTCCGGTGGAAAAAGTCAGCAGAGGCGCCAGTGTGGGATTGAGGGGGATAAGCTGGAAAGTCCATTTGCCAGTAACAGTGATACGAGAGTCTGTTCCCCCTGCCAGGCCGGGCAAGCTAGAGGCAGTCTGGAGGAACAGCACACCAGGCAGCAGAAAACCAGGACTGACTGGGGCCAGGAAAACCATGTGAAATGCGCTCAGGAGTAGACAGCAGAGGGCCAATAGAAGTGGGATCTATGACCTTAGGTAGAAGGAGCCATCGTGGCTAACCCGTCAGCAGATGAAACCTGTGGATAAGTGAGTGCAGTAATACACCTTAGGGACATCCCATAAGCAATGACAATAGTAAGTCTCTGGGGAAAAGCCCAGTCAGGAGGGGCAACAGTGTAGAGTCTGACTCCCAAGATGAGGGAAATCACGCCAATGAGAGCCAGGGACCATGGTGAGCAGTTGTCCATCAGTTGGTGGAGTCTCATCGAAGGTGAAGCCGGAGTGGGTTCATGAAGTCTGGCTGGACTCTCCATTGGCGCGGCTCCTTGTCCGAATGATGAGCTTTCTTCACTCTAGAGTGGTGGACCCACGGGGTGACACCTGAGACCTTGAGGGCAGTAGGAGTGGTTAGAACAACAGTGTGGGGCCCTGTCCACTGCAGTTTGAGGGGGTCTTTCTTTCAATCTTTGACCCAAACTGAGTCCCCTGTCTGGAAGGAGTGTACTTGAGACCCTAAGGTGATTGGGGCCCTCTTGATGGTGTACTTTTATAATTTATTTAGGGTGGCCCCCAGAGCCTGAAGCTGCTCCTTTATCCCTTTATCTCCATATCCTGATCCAAGTTTCCTGGAAGGCTTCCCAAGCACAGGTGAGGCTGCCCATATATTAATTCGAATGGGGAGAAATCGGATGTCCCGGGCGTGCCACGAGCATGCAGGAGAGCTAGGGGTAGCAGATCCAGCCATGGCAGGTTAGTCTCCTGATAAAACTTTGTGAAGGTTCCCTTGAGGATGCGGTTCATTTGCTCTACTTTCCTTGAACTTTGGGGCCAGTAAGCAGTGTGGAGTCTCCAGGTGATGTTGAAAGATTTGGTCAAGACCTGTACAATGTCTGCCACAAATGCGGATCCATTGTCACTATGGATTGTTAATGGCAGGCCGAACCAGGGCACAATCTCCCGCAAGAGGACTTTAGCTACCTCCCGGCTTTGCTCTGTCCTGGTCGGGAAGGCTTCGACCCACCCAGAGTATGTGCATACTATTACTAGGAGATATCTGAACCCCCTGCTCAGCTGCACATCTGTGAAGTCTACCTCTAGATCTTCGAAGGGGGTTGCTCCCATCCTCTGGACACCTGGCGGGGGCTGTGGTGCAGACCGAGCATTATTTTTAGCACATGTTATGCATCGTTCACTCGTTGCTCGGTCTAGTGCTGGCAGGTGACTGAGGCAGTAGTGCTTCTTTAGAAGGGCCTCTAATGCAGTTTTCCCCAGATGACTGAGTTGGTGGTGTTCCTTGACTAGATGCCCTCCATTTGCTGTTGGAACAAAGATGTGCCCGTCTGGCATCATCCACCATCCCCTTTCAGTCAGGGTAGCTCCCTCAGCCATGGCCCATTCCTTTTCCTTTTTAGTGTAACTGGGTGCAGGGACTTCTTCCAGGGGTTTTAGGGCCATGGTGAGGGAAGGGGCTCTGTCCATGTCCTCACTGGCTGCGGTCTTGGCTGCCTCATCTGCCAGACGATTTCCCCGTGCTATGGGGTCATCTCCTTTCTGGTGTCCCTTACAGTGCAGGATTGGCTACTTCCTTTGGAAGCCAGACGGCTTCAAGGAGTCTCAGTATCTCCTCTTTGTTCTTGATAGCTTTTCCTGTTGCGGTTAGGAGGCCCCTTTCCTTGTAGATGGCTCCACGTATATGTATAGTAGCAAAGGCGTACTGAGTCAGTATAGATGTTGACTCGCTTGCCTTCACTGAGGGTGAGGGCTCGGACTAAGGCATATAATTCAGCCCATTGAGTTGACCATCCAGCTGGTAATGCCTTAGCTTCTAAGACTTCAGTGGTTGTGGTTACTGCAAAACCCACTTTCCGGGCACCCTCCTGTGAGTAACTGCTGCCACTGCTGAACAGCGTGAGTTCTGGATTCTTTATGGCTTAATCCCGCAGATCTGGACGGCTCGCATAGACTCCATCAGTCACCTTGGAGCAGTCATGGTCTGGTTCCCCTGCTTCCATGGGGAGAAAGGTTGCTGGATTTAATGTCCTTACTCTTTCGAGGGTGACCCATGGGTTTTCGCAGAGGAGCCCTTGGTATTGTGCTAGCCAAGAGTTGGAAAGGAAGCGGTGTCCCTGTGCGTTCATGAGGGACACAACTGCATGAGGGACCTTGATGTTAAGTTCTTGCCCCAGGGTAAGTTTGTCCGCCTCCTTGATGAGTAGGACTGTGGCTGCCAGCGCCCTGAGGCACGGTAGCCATCCCACTGCCACAGGGTCCAGCTTCTTTGACAGGTAAGTAACTGGCCATTGCCAGGGTCCAACAGTCTGGGTGAGTACCCCGAGCGCTATTTTTTTTCTTTTCATGCACAAGGAGATGGAAGGGTTTCTCTACATCTGGTAGACCTAGGGCTGGAGGCTGCCCCAGGGCGGTCTTTATCTCTGTGAAAGCGGTTTCTGCTTCCTCAGTCCAGGCAGGGGTTCTCGATCTGGTCCCCCTAAGAGATCATAAAGGGGTCTTGCTATTGCCAAGAAGCCAGGGATCCAGATGCGGCAGAATACTGCAGCCCCCAGGAATTCTCGTAGGCCCCTTTTGTCTGGGGCTGTGGCAGGGAGATGATGACCCTCTTCCTCTCCGGCCCTAGTTCTCTTTTCCCTTGGGTGAGGAGGAACCCAAGGTATTGGACTTGTTGTTGGCAGATTTGTGCCTTCTTCCATGACGCTCGGTATCCTGAGTCTGACAGGAGCTGTAGGAGGGCCTTTGTGCCTTTTGTGCAGTCTTGTGTGTCACTGGCAAGGAGGAGATCATCCACATACTGGAGGAGGGTGCATCGTGTGGCCTCTCTTGGGAAGCTGGCGAGGTCCGCGGCCAGCGCTTCCCCAAAGAGGGCTGGTGAGTTTTTAAACCCCTGCGGGATGCGCGTCCAAGTCAGTTGCATCTGGTGCCCTGTATCAGGTTCAGACCATTCAAAGGCAAATAGTGGCTGGCTCTAGGGAGCTTAGCAGAGGCAGAAGAAGGCATCCTTCAAATCTAGGCAAGTGAACCATCTGGCCGACCCTGGGACTTGGCCGAGGAGGGTGTATGGATTTGGGACCACTGGGTGCAGAGAGATGGTCATCTTTCTGATGGCCCGTAGGTCTTGAACTGGTCGGTATCCCCCTCCTGGCTTCTCGACTGGCAGGAGTGGGGTATTCCAGGCCGACTGGCACTCAACTAGAATGCCTGCTTCTTTGAGTTTGGTCAGATGTTCTTGGATGCCGATCTTAGCTTCCTGTGGAAGGGGGTATTGCCTTTGCCTCTCAGGTTGGGCTCCTAGGTTCAGTTCAACAATGATAGGGGCCCGATTTTGGGCTAATCCAGGTGGGTTGTTTTCAGCCCATACTGAAGGGAAGGTGAGTCTGAACTCTGGCGGGCTGCTTGATTGGGCCTGGGCACAGAACAGCCTCCATTCTTCTTCCCTTGGCATGGTAATTGCTAATATCAGAGACCCCGCCTCCTCTTGCCTTGGGTTTAGTCAGAGGCTAGTGTGTCCAGTGGGCTCAAAGGTTATCTGAGCCCTAAGCTTGGACAGTATGTCTCAGCCCAGGAAAGGGATGGGGCAATCAGGTAGATAAAGGAATTCATGTCGGACCTTGCGGCCTCCGAGTTCACACTGGTAAGCCTGGCAAAAGGGCTGTTGTATCACCCATGTCCCAGTGGCCCCAAGGATGGTCGCAGTCCTTGTGCTGAAAAGTGCCACTGGGGAGGTGACAACAGAGTGCTCGGCCCCAGTATCAACCATAAAAATCACTGGTTGGCCCCCCCACCTTCATTTTGACCATGGGCTCATGGGGGCTAAGGAGGAAAGAGCCCGGTCCCCCTCAGTCTGAGTCCATTCCCACAAGGCCTATGAGGTCCTCCTCTTGGTGTTCTTCCTTGTAGCGGCTGGGCTTTTGGGCCTTTCCCCGGTTGGGACATTCATTTTTCCAATGCCTTTTCTCTTTACAGTAGGTACACTGATCCCTTGCCAAGGAGGTTCTGGGCTTTCCCCCTTTCGGTGGTTGGGGTCTCCCATCTTTCTGTTGTCCTTTTCTTTCAGGGCGGTGGCAAGGAGGCTGACTTTCTTTTTCATCTTTTTGTCAGCCTCCCGTTCAGTTGCAACCTCCCTGTTCATGTAGACCTTATTGGCAATCTCTATTAGTTGGGTGATGTTCATTCCGGCAAAACCCTCTAGTTTGTTTTTTTCTGATGTCTGGGGCGGCCCGAGCCACGAAGGAGGTCTTTACCATCTGTTGGCTTTCCTGTGCCTCGGGGTCAAATGGAGCATATATACTGTAGGCTTCACGTAGTCTTTCGTAGTAGTCCCCAGGGGACTTCCCTGGTTGTTGAGTGACCAAGGATATCTTAGTCATGTTTATAGCTCCTGCCCAGATTCCCCAGAGGGCCTCCTGGTACGGGCGGATGTGGGCCTGTCCCTCAGTTGTGGTGAAGTCCCACGCTGGGTGCTCTTCGGGTGCGGCCATATTAGCCCAGGCAGCAGGGTCGATGACTCCTGCTGGTGCATGCTCTTCCAAGTACTGCTGTGCACCTTTCATTATTTTCCTCCTTTCCTCTGTGTTAAACAGGGTGCGGAGTAACTGTTGGCAGTCTTACCAGGTTGGCTGATGGGTTTGGAAGAGGGATTCTATGAGGTCTACCATGGCCTGTGTTTTTTCAGAGTAGGATGGGGTGTTGTTTCCAGTTGAGGAGGTTGGTGGTGGAGAAGGGCTGATAATACATCATGGAACAGCCGGGTTGGACCGTCCCATCTTCATTGTGCCTCTTGGGTTCCCGTGTCTCTCGTACCGGCATCTGGAGGGTGCTTGCACCTGGCCCGGGGTGCAGCCTGGCTGCTGGTCCTGGGGAAAGTGAATCTTTTGGGCCTGGGGGTGCCAGTTGCTCCTCTGGGCCTGGGGGCATCGGTGGATCCCCTGAGGGCGCAGGTGAAACCAATGGCGGTGGAGTGTCTGGAGCTGAAGGGCCAGGTGTAGGCGGTCTTGGGGGTACGTACGGTGGGGGCAGGGTTGGTTCATCCTCAGGATCTCTGGCTAGGATTTGTGAAGACTAGGGCTTTTGCTGATTTTCTTTAGGTTGCTTGGACAAGGCAATTAAGACTCTGGCCTGTCCCTGACTATTGCAAGTGAATCGTATCCTGGGGTGGGGGTGGGGGGAGCGAGGTCTGAGCAATTCCTAGCCAGGAAATGCATGGAAACTGGTCAGGGTGTCCTGGTTCTCCTGTTACGACTAGCCATACTTGACGAACCGCTGGGACATCCAATGTCCCTTCTGAAGGCCACCCAACGTCAAAGGTGGGCCATTCCAATTCACATAGGGTTCTCAACTTGCCAGGGTTCATCCTGACTCCATAGTCTCCTGAAAACCCCTTCTTAAAACTTTTGATCATGGTCTCTAGAACCCTAGGTTTACTCTGCCCTGACCCCATGGTGATGTCCCCATGTGTGGTGGCACAAAGACAGACAAAGGGAGGGTGCCTCCTGAGATGAGGAGACCAATCAGATGCCTGTCTGGGCCGTGTCCCGAGCCGTAATGGTCTCAACGTTGTGACTTACGATCGGAAACTATTCCGATGCCACCATAGACTGTATGCCATTCACCACGGAATCGCAGATGGGTCCACTCAGACTCCATAGGCTTCTGGGGACTTTAAGGGTGCCCACCCATGGAGTCACAGAATCAGTCCGCTTGAGCAAGCCAGGTCGGACTGCACATTCACTCACACATTTACACTCCAGAAGTTATTACATTCCCTCCCTAGGAATCCCTACCTGTGAGACCTCTAAGAGGTCTCTGGGAGGTGATCAGGCTCCCCTTCCACCCCAATGGGGGTGGGCCTGTCTGGGTCCTGGGGCCCCAGGCCTTACCAGAATCCGACATCAGGACCAGGTCCTCACCTGCCAAGTCTCTTCGAGTCCGGCAGGAACAGGAGAGTGGGGCCGGCCGGAGGTGACTGGGACGGGAGACTGCCAAAAATTAGGCAGGGCACGCCTCCTCCGTTATGATCCCTCATTCCGTCACTGCCCCGCCATTGCCCCAAACTGGTGGCAACAATGGGCCAGCGCGGCTGGGTTTCCCAGACAGGGAACCAAATGTTATGGAACCTCGGCCAGATCACCCGATGGAAGAACCAAGCGGTACCCAGAGATCTTGGAGGATAGGAGGTTTATTTAATGCCGGCGGGCTCAGAGAAGAGTGGTCTCCAAAGGTCTAAGCCCGAGCACAAACAAAGGGGGCAATTTATACACGTCTACTTCCGCATACTTGGCACTTTTGGTGTGTGCGCGAAGCGGGGCAGGGTAAAGTACCCGGACTGGTGTGCGTGGGAAGCAGAGCAGGGAGAAGAACCCGGAAGAGCCCCAAGCAAGGACTGGGACTCTCTTGCTGGCTCAGTCGGCCATCTTAGGACACAGATTTTCCTTATCAAAATAACAGTAATCATGACTTAGGAAAGGTAAAATCACAATGCTAATGACTGGCTTTCCCTATGGTGAAAAAAAATAAAAGGAATTCTCTTCTATTTCTTCATGTAACTACTGTAAGTTAGTTTTGGTTTTTTTTGTTCTTTTTAATAAATGTGGACCTAAACTGTGTGGCATCCCTACTTTCAATATTGAATTAGGATAGCATTTTGCCCAATTATTATAATAAACATTTGTAAGCCTGATGGTTATAACAAATACACTCCAAAATATCATATAAGTTAAATGCATTAGAAATTTCTTTCTGTTCACTTAAAAGGAGGTGAATGGTGAGACTGACTTCTTCAAGTAAAATGAAGTCTCAGTTCCAGGTCACTGAAAGCGGCAATGGGCATGGAGAGACTGACATGGAAGTTTTATTTCATTTTCAGGCCTATAAGTGGCACGTGTCACTTCTGTTCTTATTCCACCTGTTGGCATCCAGTCATGTAGCCAATTCTTATTTGCAAGAAAGCTTAGCAAATGCCTACCAGTGTGACCAGAAAATCAGAACATGGACTTTGGTCAGCAATCAACAATCTCCATAACAACATAATTAGATGGATCTGAATTCTGAGGTCAATTTAATGACACTTTAGGCATGTGACAGACTTTTAAAAAAATACTTATTTGTCTAATTTTTGGTCTGTCACTGGATATCAAACTTGTAGCATTGCAAATTTCAGAACCAGACTTTCAATCCATTTTCCCCAGTTCATTGGAGAAGCTGCCTTGTGCAAGGTAATATATAAATCTGCTTTCCTTTAGGTGGATCAACCTGGGAAAAGGGATCTGCAATGTCTCTTTAAGTGTGTCCTTCCTGGATGTAATCACCTTTCTACAAAAATTTCTATATGCATAGTTGACCTGAGTGCAAACTGCTTAACATTTATAAAACAATATGCTTCCATTAAGAAAAATGAACTAAGCCTATAAGCTAAGCTATTTTTTAATAAAAATACCTTAGAAAAGCTTCCTTCTTTAAAGATATGTGTATAAATTAAAAGTTATAACTCATACTAGTGAATGATGATATGTTATGATAAGGCTCTTGGCAATGAATGGTTTCATATATTATATTGCAAGATTCATTACTTTTTATGTCTGTATAATACTGATGAGTTGACTGCCACTGGACACTTTTGTTGAACAGATACTAGCATTATTTATGATTGCTTATAGTAGTCATAATATTTTAGATGTTAGGGAATTTGTATGTGTTGGTAAAAAAAACATTCCCAACAATCCTATTCTTTTATTTTGTTGGTATGTTCTAAGAAATTAGATTTGGTTTAAGAAAATATTATTCAGGAGCATACAAATTATTCAGACAGTAAATAAAAATTATCTCCAGTTGGGGTTGAAGTTAGACTCTTCTTTTAACTGATGGAGTTATTATCAATTAACATTATAAAGTAATATGAACAAAATCGGTAAGTCTATTAAATTCACAATGCATTGGCTTTACTTAGATTGAACTCATAATATAGTCATATTCATCATTATGGCCTGCAATGTGATAAATGATCCCACTTATGAATAATTATAACATAGCCTTTCCCTTTTTCTACTGTACATTTGGTGCACCTTAATCTGCCTTCACCATGCCTCTCTTCAGTGCTAACCAAGAAAATTCCAGAGCTTAGCCTTGGAAATACAAGGCTGTCCCAACTGCTAGTATAAGAAACCTCAGCATATTAAGAAGAAGAATATGTCTGCCTTTACCTGCAGTTGCAGAAATGTAGATTCAATTCTGCTGAAGTGATGAATTAGGAACTTAACAAATCTTACTTTCTTATTCAGGTTGGGGGAAACATAATCCTTCTATTTTCCATTATTAAAACTGTCCTTAGAAGTGTTATTTCAACAAACATTCTCATTATATCAGGGCTTCTGAGAATGCTGCAATGCCCTGTGAAAGTAAGCTTTAATCTCTAAAATGTCTGTAATACAGATTAGTTGTCCTAAGTAGGTAACACTTTATTTTCTGTAGTTACACTGACATTTTTGTTTTGGAAAGGTACCAAATAAACACTTGTGAGATCTGTCAAACCACAAGAAGATCATAACACTTTCCTCTTCTCTCTGATGCATGGGAGTAAAGTGGACTTGTGACTGTTAGATTTTTGATATAAATAAAATATCTGAGTCTATTTCATCGAAAATAAAAACTTGATGACATCAGAAGAAATTAATATGTAGGTTTTCCTTATATCTTCCACCAATGTCAGCCACCCTCATTCCATCTGACAATATATATAATATATATTGAATACAAGATTGGGATTATATCCGACAATTACAATAGCATGTAAAATTGTTGTATTCATGAATACATGTGAAAAAAAACAAATTATAGCTTGCTATTCAATGCTCTTAATGATATAGTCAAAAACTTACCTCATATTCTATCTTTAAACCTCATGCATATTGGATTTCTTTGCCATTGTTAATATACACTTCATCTTCTCTGGGCTCCAGCTCTCTCTCCCCACCCCCAATTTTTTGCTTAAGCTATTCCCTTGCCTAGATGCCCTTTCTTTTTTCTATTCCTTTTTCTATGTCTTCTATACCTTAATGGACATCTAAATTGTGACCATTTTTCAAAAAAATTCCACCCTTCCTTAAACCCAATGTGAAGTGATCATGTTCTTCTCTGAATTCTCACAGCACATTATTAGAAACTTTTAAAATGACTTACTCTGAATTATAATTAGTAGTTATTATATCTGTTATTATATTGTAATCACCTTGAAACCATGATTGGTATGGTATCTGAATCTTTTTAAATCCTCTGCAATTTCTAGCAAGATATCTTGTACACAGTAGGAACTCAATCAAATGTTGTAAATACGATTTAATTTCAAAAATATTTAATTTAAGGGCGCCTGGGTGGCTCAGTTGGTTAAGCGACTGCCTTCGGCTCAGGTCATGATCCTGGAGTCCCGGGATCGAGTCCCGCATCGGGCTCCCTGCTCAGCAGGGAGTCTGCTTCTCCCTCTGACCCTCCCCGCTCTCATGTGCTCTCTCTCTCTCTCTCAAATAAATAAATAAAATCTTTAAAAAAAAAAAATTTAATTTAAAAATATTCTGTTTGTATTAGAATATTTTTTTTAACTTATTCATTTGAGACAGAGAGATACACAGAAAGAAAGAGAGTAGGAGCAGTGGGGATAGGCAGAGGAAGAGGAAGAAGCAGACTCCCTGCTGAGCAGGGAGCCCGACGTGGGGCTGATCCCAGGACCTAGAGATCATGACCTGAGCCAAAGGCAGATGCTTAACCATCTGAGCCACACAGGTGCCCCTAGAATATTTTTCTACTAGAAGAAAATAATCTACTTCATAATGGTAAAGAATTCCTAAGTTTCATAGTATTCACTTGAGCAGAATATTACATATCTCACTGAGTCATTTATACTGTACGCCTGGCTGTGGACTAGAAGTAGACCTATGTCAGAGACATCCAGTTAATAAGCAGTTGCTGCACTCAAAATGTACTGATTGAGATCCTACTTTGAATGCTCTGTAGCTTGTTTGTGAACCTCAGAAATATTTTTTAAATGGGAGTTAGATTCAGGATTTTGCCTCATTTTGCCTTTTAGAGTATGGAGGGAAAGAGTGATTTAATCTTAGCTCAGTATTTTCAGGCAGCAGTTCATGAGTGGGAAGTCAAAAGAAGAGACAGACAAGAAGAAAGAGAATAGAGGGCAAGCAACTGAATTTTAAGCCTCATTTTTACAGACTTGGTGGTTAACTGACAACATGTTATTCTTCTTTGCTGTTCTAAAAAGTCTATTTTTTTTGTCTGTTCTAAAAAGTACTTTATTATTTTTTTAATTTGAATATAGTTGACATACAATGCTATATTAGTTTCAGGTGTACAATATAGTGATTCAACAACTCCCAACCTTATGCTATGCTTATTAAGTGTAGCTACCATATGTCACCATACAATGGTATTACAATAGCATTGACTGTATCCTATTTTGTTTGCCCTGTGTATGGATAGACAACAAAAAGAATTATAAAGGAACTAACACATGTGCTGTTTACCAACCTGCTAAATGATGTGCATGGATTATTTTACTCAATTCTAACAACAATTTGTGATACAGGCAGAATCATCATCCCTCTTTCTACTAATGAAGAAGTTGTGGATCTGGGGATTTAAGTACAGCTATAGGGTAAAAAGCCAAGCCGGTTCACATTTTAGCCCATCAGTCCCCCAAGTCTATGACCTCTCCACTATAACATGCTGAATAAACTCTAGTATGATCTGAATATTGACACTTTCACTGTACCTTTTTTTTCACCCTTACTCTCTCTGACATTCTTTAATTGGGTAACTTTAATTTGCTATCTAACTAATGGCTCTAAACATTCTGAATAATTACATAATGAAAGCATAATCCTAGGTCACAGAGTAAATAGCACTTTCTGAACTACTTTCCCCTCTTGAGGAAACATGATGAAGTTAAAGCAAAAATAGCACGAAGAGGCTTGGAGTCTGGTTGCAAAGCCAGGCTCAATGAAATTTAAAAAAACCAGGAGATGGGGGAAAAGCCTCAAACTGGGGCAGCTGAAAAAAAGGCCAGATTTTCTTATCATCTCAGTAGATCAGAGTGTTGGTATTGAGAAGAGTTGGAAGGTCGCCCTATTGAGACCCTCTTCAAACACATTTTCTCCCTCAGCTTCAGAACTTGCTTTGTATATGAGATATCTGAATAACTCTTTGAACCTACGCATTTCTCAGCAGAACTTAGAAAATGAACTGATTAGAAATTTAAATTTCAGAAACACTCAAAATTGCAAAAGAGAGATTTCTTACCAAAATACCATACAGTGGCTTCTAGTGAGTCTTACTGTGCCCTTGTTACAAAGATAACTACACTGGCGTCTAAGCCAGAATGAACTGCTGAAAACATCTAGAATGGCTAGGCAAGTGAGAATGAGTAGAGAAAAATCTTACGTCAATTCTCAATTGTTCAATGCCCCTCAGCAACCATTACTGAATTAACTATCTTACAATCTTTTGCACATCTGGCAGAAAGTAGGAAAGGTCAGTTTGTCAAGGTTTTTTATTAGAGGTCCACTAGTTCACAATATTGCAGTGAACCCTGTAAAAAATACATGAACACAGAAGACAGACTCCTAGACTTTAAGCATCTTTAAATGTAATGAAAAACTATGTAAGTACACAGAATGTGCTTATGACTAAAATCAGAGCCATCTGACATGGCATACATCTGTATTGTTATGCATATGGAATGTACCTCAGATGGCATATTTATCTGTGCCATAAACACAGAGCCTCTGTTCTGTGCTACTTCAGGCATGCCAGTGTTTCAGAAAGTACCCACTTTGTTTTAATTACTCCTTTCTTTCTTCCCCAGTACTGTAAATTTCAAGAATGAAGGGATCACTGTTTCTACTTATTAATGTATGTATGGTGCTTTATATGTGACAGGTGCTTGAAAACTATTTTTTAATGAATGACTGAATCCATAAATACAATACTTTCAGTCATACTGACATGTTCACAGTCACCTTAAATTTTACCCTTTTTAAAACAAAGCCTTAAAAAAAAATGCTAGCATCTCTAGGCTGACAAGAGATAAGAGTTTCTTGTGTAGCGGGGATTATTAAATGACTAATTTTCACAGAAAAAAACTGTAAAATGAAGGTAAATTTTATTTGGAGAACTTCCCAATCCCCCTTTATTCACCAAAAGTCCTTTCTTGTGTTACTTCAGGGTCACACTACATTCATTCTTTCTACATATGTGTAGTAAGTACCTGTGCTAAAAGCTGGAAGTAGAATTGCTAACACACACCTCACTCCAGGAAGCCTACAATCCTGAGGCAGAGAAATCAATAAAAGCAATAAATAAAAATTACAAATCATGGTTAAATACTAAAGTAAAGCAGAGTGGTGACAGGAAATCCTGACCCAGTCCCGAAGAGGGCTTAGGACGGTCAAGGCCCAATTCCAGACCTTTCAATTGACTGTCTTCATTTCCACAGGCAGTTGTACCATTTCTTCAAGGTATTACTATTACTAGGTATTCAGACTGAAATAACCCTCTATCTAATCCAATGACTTGCTTTTTACTAACCCATAATAGCAGTTAGGCAGAATGTCTTAGAAAGTAGTGCAACCTAAGGTAGAAGTTAAAAATTTAGAATTGTTACAGTTGAAGCCTAGGCTTTATGCACACTAAAGTTAGATCTACTGCCTTATGCTGACTTTGCTCACTTAAAACACACCTCTGAGCTTCATACTTGGTTGGTTCTAGTTGAAGCTTTTCTAATCTGAATTCAACTCAAATATGGATTCTCAATTAACTATTTTTTAACAAAGTGCCATACAAATTCAGTAGGAAGTCATGAGGTAAAAGCAGTAGGACACACTTCAAAAGATGCACCAGAAAGAATTCAGTCATTCTTATCAAAGGAAAGAATATTAGACAGCAGAGATAATTCCTTCTGACGGAAATTACTTTTCCAGAAGAAAACATGAACTCTATTTGGCAGTAACATTCTTTGAAGTTTTCAGTGAATCCCAAATTGACCTTAAATATTTGACTCTTATGTGGTACAGCCTATGTATGAATGAGGACACAACACAATAAGCAAAGAAGGGTGATCACATGCAACAGTGTTTTCAGTGATACAAGAACTAGAGTTGGAATACACAGACCTAATGGTACCATTTACTTTTTTATATTAAGCAGATCATTTAATCCCTCTAAGCATCAAGTTCCCTAATCTTGGATATGTGGACAACAATTCTTATACCACACTTGCAAGGAGAGTCAAATTGAATACTGAATATAAACTGTATAAACTCTGAAGTGTTATTCAAGTGTATAAGTTGAAAATAATCATTGCCACAAATATTTATTATCAATGTCAAGTACTTGGGATTATAATGGAATATTGGAGGAGTCTCTGTTGATTAAGTATATTATAAAATAAGCCTAGGAAAGAGAAATAATTTGTATGTCTCTCTTACATTGTCAAAATAGCCGCTAAGTCTTTAATACACTTGAAGACCTCAATTTATTCAATGGCTTTTAATAAAAAATATGGGAGCTTCTGTTCTGAAGGAGATGCCACTAACATGAACTGAATCCCTTCCACAAAACCAACACGGCGTATGTTTCAAAAGTGAGATGGTATGACCAAAAGTGCCCAGAATACAACATAAAAACTGTAAGATACCTATGGGGAGACTAAAAATAACATAAAGGGGGTAGAAATGAGGAGAAGACTATGGTACATAGAGGGAGAAATATCTATTTGTGTATTTTTTTCTCCCTCACATGACCTAGATGAATTTTTGCTGATTGTCACAGACAGAAAAGCAACAGCACCATGCCAATGTGGCACAGAAACAGTAAAATTAATTAGATAAACAAAAACAAAAAGCAAAATGAAATTTTATTAAAAGAAATACCTTCCTTTGCCAAAACATAGAAAGTCCTAGGTGTTTTCATAATTGTATCTAGTTTTAAAAAACACAAATTAATATCTACCTCATATAAATTCCTATAGAGAAAGAAACGATGCTATCACCTTATTTCATAGGCCTAGCAAAACCCAGACTCTAAAACTTACGGGAGAATGTTCATGAATATAAACAGAAATGGTAAGATAACTGAATACATTAATATATTAGAAAATAATATCTTAGAGATCAAAAGAGACCCACTCTTACTTTTACATAACAAAAACAAAATGAAAATTAGACAAACAGCAAATTAATAATTTTCTTTAACCCATCAGAGAATGAGGTTTCAGACAAACAAGTAATCCAAAAACTGGAAGGAAACAGGTGCCTGCAAAGAGAAACAAGCACAGCACTTGCTTACCCAGTACAGATACTACAATATGCCATATATGCTAGTAAGATTTTCAGCTAGAAGTATTTAATTTCTAAAGGCTGAGTATGGGCCAGTGTTAGAAGTATGCAGCCCCTGAGGGCCTACAGACATAGGGATGTTCCCTGCTTTTGCAGGCTTTTGCTCCAGGAAACCCACTCAATGCAAACTGGGAAGTCAGGGAAAATCCTGAAAAAACTTACTCCATGGTGCTAGCTAGGGGAAAACAGAAGCCACTTAAAAATTCTATCCAGACATATCAAGAGCCTTTATCTTCAAAGGGAAGATTAAAACAACCATAAAAACTGTAGCCTGAGTGAGCCAGTGGAAACCCAGTACAGCTGGAGGAGAGAACTGCAGCCAACACCAAAACTCCATCACCTGCATTATGTCCCCTGAGGGGGGAAAAAAAAAGCCTTAAGCTACCGGGGGAAGGACAATAAAACTAAAACATCAGGCACTGGTAGAAAGATAGTGAAGCTAGAGGATGGCAACAGGATTTTTAAAAAAAAAAAAAAATCTCTCTCTGAGGTCTGGAGTGAGATGACAGTATGTTCGTTCTATCTCCAGGATTACATCTGAAGAAGGGGCAGGAAGAACTGTGGAGACCACACCCCAGATAATTAGGTTCACAGCGCAGTCTAAAACAGGCTTAATCAAATATGACAAGATCACCAGTTCCCCTAATCCTCACTACCATGCTACTAAGTATGGAGTAAAATAACACTGGAATACAGCACAACTCCTGACTAAATTAAAACAAACTACAGCTTAGCAGAAGGAATGGTGTGTTAATTTCTAGGCATACAAGCATACCAAAAAAAAAAAAAAAAAAATTACTTCAGTATCTAGCATCCTGTACCACATATTAGGCTTTCAACAACAGCAACAACAAAATAACAAGTCATATGAAAAGGCAAAGGAAAAAAAAAAAGCTTAAATAGACAAAACAAACAAGATTGAGATCAGATATGACATAGGTGTTGGGATGATCAAAATGGGAATTTGAAATAATTATAATTAATATGTTAAAGGTTATCAGGAAAAACATAAAAAACATGCAAGACTGTTAGGTAACTTGAGTAGAGAAATGGAAATTATAAGAAAGGATCAAATGGAAATACAAGGAATCAGACAGAAAAAAAAAAAAAGAGAAAAGAGGAAAAGAAAGAAAGAAAGGCAGGCAGCCTTGCCTGGTTTATCAGTAGAATTGACACAGTCAAAGAAAGAATCTATGAGGTTGAACACAGGACAGTAGAAATTATCTTAACTTAAAGGCAAAGAAAAAAGTGAAAATACAAAAAAAAAAAAAAAACCCAGAAAACCCACCACAACAGAACACAGCTGTGACATAGGAGCTGTGAAACAACATCAAATAGATTAATATATGTGGAATTGGAATCTCTGAAGAAGAAAGTGAGAATAAGGTTAAAATATATATATATATGTATATATTTGAAGAAATAATGGCTGAGAAATTTCCAAAATTAGTGAAAGACTCCAAATGCTCCAAAAACCTTGGACACCAGCTAAAAAAAAAAGTACTTTTTCAAACTGCTGAAACCAAAAGATAAAGAGAAAATCATAAATATAGAGAAATAAAATACATTACAGAAAAACATGGATAAAAATTACAGTAGACAGGGGTGCCTGAGTGGCTCAGCTGGTTAGCATCTGAATCTTGATTTTAGCTCAGGTCATGATCTCAGGGTTGTGAGATCAAGGCCTGCATCGGGCTCCATGCTGGGGGTGGAGCCTGCTTAAGATTCTCTCTCTCCCTCTCCCTCTGCTATCCACCCCCCCAAAAAAGAAAATTATAGCAGACTTCCTATCAGAAACCAGACAAGCAAGAAAACAAAAGAGCAATATCCTTGAAGCGTTAAAAGAAAACAAAACAGACAAAAACTTGTCAACTAAAAATTCTATCCCCAACAAAAATAAATTTCAAAAATGAAAGTGGGGAGGAAAGAAGGGCTTTCTGAAACTAACAAAAGCTTATATTGATTGCCAGCAGATTACTATAAGAAGTAATAAGGGAAGTTCGTAAAGTAGAAGAAATACGATATAGGTCAGAAACTTGGCACTACACAAAGACATGAATAGCACTGTAAATAGAATAAATAATGGTAAATTTATCATGGTTTTATGATAAAAGATAAAAGATAACTGTTTAGGAGCTCCTGGGTTACTCAGTCAGTTAAGCGTCTGCCTCTTGATTTTGTCTCAGGTCATAATCTCAGGGTCATGGGATCGAGCCCCACACTGGGCTCTATGCTCAGTGAATGGAGTCTGCTTGTCCCTCTCCCTCTGCTCCTCCCCCCGGCTCATTCTCTCGCAAATAACTAACTAACTAACTAAATAAATAAATAAAATATAACTGTTGAAATCAACAATAACAATATAGTATGTGTTTTAATATATATGTACAAGTAAAATCCATGACAAAAATGGCACAAGGGATGGAAGAGAGGAACTGAGAATATAGTTATAAGGTCCTCAATCTACATGTGAAGTGGCATACTGTATTTGAAGGTAGACATAAACTATTTTTAAATGTATACTATAAATAGAAGAAAGAGAGAGAGAGAGGAAGGAAGGAAGGAAGCGAGGGAGGGAGGGAGGAAGGAAGGAAGGAAGGGAGGAAGGAAGGAGTAGGGAAGGAAAATAAAAGAAAAAAGAAAAGGGAGAGATGGAGAAAGAGAAAAAGAAAGGAAGAAAGAAAAAGGGAAAGGGAGGGAAGGAGAAGAGGGAAAGAAGGATACTGGAAGGGAGAGAGAAGGAAGAAATAATAAGAGGCAAAATGAAACAAAGAACAAATGTAATGAATAGAAAACAGCTAGCATGATGGTAGATTTTAATCCAACCATATGGAAAATCATTTGAAATATGAATGGTCAAACAACCATTAAAATGACCAAAAGTCTCAGACTGGATAAAAGAGCAAGACCCAACTATATGCTGTCTACAAGAAAGCCACTTTTTAAAATATGAAGTCTTAGATAGGCTAAAACTAAAAGGATGGAGAAATGTATACCATGAAAACAAAAAAACCAAAGAAAGATGTTGTAGCCTTATTAATTTCAGACAAAGTAATTTTAAGAACAAGAGAGATAATGTGATATAAAGAGGGACACTCCATGAATACAAAGTGGATAATTCTCTGAGAAGATAAAACAATTCTAAATGTGCATGAACCTAACAAAAGAACTTCAAAATATGAGGCAAAGACTGATAGATCTGAAAGGAGAAAATTAGAAATCCACAATTACAGTTGGAAACTTCAACACTCATTTCATAGTAACTGAAAGAAAAATTAATTAAGCAGAGAAGCTTTCTGTATATAAATAACTTGAATAGCACTATGAACTACTTGTCCTAAATGACATTCATAAAATGATCCACCCAACAAGAGCAAAATACACATTTTTCTCAAGTGCATATAAAATACTGAAAAATTATACCACATCCTGAGCCATATATTAAACTTTAATAAATTTAAAAAGAATATAAATAAAACAATGTATGTATCAGACAATAAAGGAACTGAACTTAAAACTAATAACAGAAAGATATATGGAGAATCCTCAAATATTTGGAAATTAAACAACACATCTCTAACTGAAAAACCAAAAAGGAATTCTCAAGGGAAATTTCTAAAATGATGAACCAAAACATAATAAATACATAACATACGAAAATATGTGGGATACACCTAAAGCAGTGATCAGAGGGAAATTTATAGCTTAAAGGCTTATATTTAAAAAGATGTAAAATTAGACCTAAGCTCTACCTTAAGAAACTAAAGAGCAAATTAAATACAAACCCAGCACAATAAAGGAGAGTATAAAGATTTGCACAGGAATCAATGAAATTAAAGCAGGAAAAATAAAAATTAAAGAACCAAATATAGGTTCTTTGGAAAATCAGTGAAACAGACAAACCCATAGCAAGACTCACAAAGAAAAAAAAAGAGAGAGAAGATGCAATTACTAAAATCAGGAATGAAAGAGGGGCATCATTATTGATACCACAGACATCCAAAAGACAATAAGGAAATACTACAAAACAGATAACCTGAATAATCCTATACCTACTAAAAGAATTAAATTTATAGGGAAAATATCTTCCAAAAAGAAAACTCCAGGCCCAGAAATTTCCACTGGCAAATTCTACCAAATATTTAAGGAATAAATTATACACAATCTCTTTCAGAAAAAAGAAGAGGGAACACTTTCCAATTCAATCTATGAGACCAGCATTATTCTAACACCAAAACTAGACAAAGATACTTCAAGAAAATAAAATCAGGGTCACCTGGGTGGCTCAGTCATTAAGCGTCTGCCTTCGGCTCGGGTCATGATCCCAGGGTTCTGGGAGAGAGCCCCGCATTGGGCTCCCTGCTCGACAGGAAGTCTGCTTCTCCCTCTTCCACTCCCCCTGCTTGTGTTCCCTCTCTCACTACGTCTCTGTCAAATAAATTAATAAAATCTTAAAAAAAAAAAAAAAAAAAGAAAAGAAAATCATAGAACAATTTCCTCATAAACATGGATGCAAAAATGATCAATAAATTTTCTTAATCAAATCCAGCAATATATAAAATAGATAGTATATCACAACTAAATGAAGTTCATTCTATGAATTCAAGGCTGATTTAACAATAAATATCCATCACTGTAGTTCATCACAGTAGAAAGCTAAGTAAGTAGAAACATATGATTTTCTCAGTAGATACCAAAAAGCATTCAACCAAATTCAATATCCATTCTTGATAAAAACAAATAAAACTTTCACCAAACTCAGAATAGAAGGGAATTTCCTTAACCTAATAAAAGAAATATATGAAAAACTTGCAGTTAACGTAATAGAAAATGATGACAGACTGAATTTCTTTTCCCTAAAATCAGGAAAAAGGCAAACATAATCTTCTCTCACCATTCCTATTCCACATTGTACTGAAAGCTCTAGCAATGCAAAAGGACAAGAATAGTAAAAGGCATACAGATTAGAAAGGGAGAAATAAAACTACCTCAATTCATAAAATAACATGGATATCTATGAGAAAACCCCAGAGAATCTAAAAAGAAATGTCTTAAGTGATTTCAAGATTGCAGGGTAAAGGTCAATATACAAAAGTGAACTGAGTATCTATATAGCATTAATGAACAATTGAAATTTTAAAAGAAAATCCCATTTGCAATAGCACCAAAAATATTTACATACAAATTAACCAAATATAGGTAAGACCTGTGTATTAGCCTGGTTCTCCAGAGAAATGTAACTAATAGGATGAGTGTGTGTGTATGTGTGTATGTGTGTGTAAAGTGGAGCCTTGAACAACACAGGGGTTAGGGTTCTGACCCCCTCCCATGCAGCTGAAAATCTGTCTATAACTTCTGATTCCCTCAAAATTTAACTACTAATAGCCTACTGTCGACCAGAAACTTCACTGATAAGCAATTACCAGATATTTCATATGTTATATGTATTATATATTATATCCTTACAATAAAGTAACCAAGAGAAAATAAAATTTTATTAAGAAAATATTAAGAGAAAATATATTTACAGTACTGTTCTGCATTTATTGAAAGAAAAATCCATGTATAAATGGACCCAAACAGTTCAAACCCATGTTGCTCAAGGGTTGTTCTTTATATACAAACACATACAGAGAGAGAGAGAGAGAGACTGACTTTAAGTAACTGGCTCACTCGTTTGTAGAGCCTGGCAAGTCCAAAATGTGCAGAGTAAGCTGGCAGGCTGCAGACCCAGACAAGAGCTGGATATTGCAGCTCAACTCTGGAGGCAGTCTCAGAACATATTTCCCTCCTCCTTGGGGAACCTCAGTCTTTTTTCTCTTAAGGACTTCAACTGATTAAATGAAGCCCACCCACACCATGGAGGGTAATCTGCTTCAGTCGAAGTCTAGTGATTTAAATGTTAATATTATCATCAGGGCACCTGGGTGCCTCAGTTGGTTAAGCAGCTGCCTTTGGTTCAGGTCATGATCTCAGGGTCCTGGAATGGAGCCCCGAGTCAGGCTTCCTCCTCAATGGGGAGTCTGCTTCTCCTCCCTCTCCCCTTTCTACCCACCAGCCCGCTTGCACTCCCCCCCAATCTCTCAAATAAATAAAATATTTTTAAAAAATTTTTTAATGTTAATATTATTTACAAAAATACCTTCACAGTCACATTCAGACTGGTATTTGATAAAGTATCTGGATACTGTGGCCTAGCCAAGTTAACAAATAAAATTAACCATCACAATCCATATATTAAAAACTCTAAAATACTAAGGAAAGCTATCAAAGATCTAAATTAATGGAGAAGTACACCATGTACATGTATTGGAAGATTCAATATATATGTCTTAGTCTATATCAGTTCTATCCTAATTGATCTACAAATTCAATGGAATCACAACCAAAATCACAGCAAGCATTTTTACAGATTTTGCCAAGCTGATTCTAATTAAATTGGAAAGACAAAGAAACTAGACTAACCAAACAATCCTGAAGAACAAGGTTAGAAGATTCACACTCCCCATTTCAAAGCTTACTATAAAAAGCTAAAGAAATTATGATAGTGTAGTATTGGGAAAAAAATACAGATTAGTGGAGAATAGAAAGCCTAGAAGTAAACCCAGATGAATATAGTCAATGGATTTCTGATAAACGTGCAAAAGCAAAGTAATAAAAACAGCATGGTCTTTTCAACAATTATTGCTGGAACAGTTGAACATCCTTATTCAAAAAATGAACCTCAACATACAGGTCATACCTTATTCAAAAATTAACTCATAATAAATCATATAAATACAAAATATTAAAATAAAATTTCTAGAAGAAAACATGTAAAAAATCTGAAAGACTTCAGGTTTGATAGTATTTTTATATGACACTAAAAGCAATATGCAGAAAAGAAAAAAACGGCAATTAGGACTCCACTAAAATCTTAAATCTGTTTTTGTAAAGGACATTTTAATAAGATGAAAAAACAAGTTACAGACTGGAAGAAAATATTTGTGAATCACGCAGCTAATTAACACATATATGCAAAATATATTAAAACCTCTTAAAATTGAATAAAAATAAGGAAAAAACCTCCACAATAACGAAGAATTACTAAAAAAGAAAAAAAAGCAGAAGATCTGAACAGATACTTTGCCAAAATAAATATATAGGTAGTAAATCAGCACAGAAAAAAGTCTCAACATCCTGAGGCATTAGGAAAATATGAATTTAGACCACAATAAGGTATTACTATATAACTATTAGGATGGCTAAAATTAAAACAAATGAACAAATCTTGACAAATCAAAATCTTGTGAAGATATAAAACAATAATAACTCTTCGGAAACAGTTTGGCAAGTTCTTGATAAGTTAAACATATACTTAGTATATGACCCAGCAAGTGTCAGACTAAATAAACAAAATATCACTAAGGATATAAAAGACTTGAACAACTGTATGAATCAACTTGACCTACTTGGCATTTATGGAACACTCCACCCAATCACTTAATCAGATAAATCATACACTGGACAATGTGAACTAGTCACAGTAAAATTAAAGGGTTCACATCACAAATGTTATATTCTAGGACTAAACACAATTAAATTAAAAATTACAGCAAAAAGATATCTGAAAGTCAGTGACACATTACTGGGTTAAAACAAAATCACAAGTTAAAGAGTGACATGTCAAAAGTTTTCAGATGCAGCTAAAGGAGTTTAGAAAAAAAATGTAATTTAAAAGGTATAAAACCAATAACATAAGTTTGTATTTTAAGAATTTAAAAATAGGAGCGCCTGGGTGGCTCAGTCATTAAGCGTCTGCCTTCGGCTCAGGTCATGATCCCAGGGTTCTGGGATCGAGCCCCACATCAGGCTCCCTGCTCGGCAGGAAGCCTGCTTCTCCCTCTCCCACTCCCCCTGCTTGTGTTCCCTCTCTTGCTGTGTCTCTCTCTGTCAAATAAATAAAATCTTAAAAAAAAAAAAAAAAAAAAAGAATTTAAAAATAGTGGTGGCTGGATGGCTCAGTCGGTTAAGCATCTGCCTTTGACTCAGGTCATGATCTCAGGGTCCTGGGATCAAGCCCTGCATCTGGCTCTGTGCTCAGCAGGAAGTCTGCTACTCTGTTCCCTTCCCTCTTGCTCTCTCTCTCTCTCTCAAATAAATAAATAAAATCTTAAAAAAAAAAAAAATTTAAAGTAATTGCTAATTAAGCCCAAAGTATTTGGATGCATAGAAATAATAAAGGTCAGGGTAGGAATAAATAAAATAGGAAAACAGAAGATAATTAATGAGATAAAAAAATTGATTAACTGAAAAAATCAGTAACATTACATTGCAAAACTTCCAGCTAGACTGACCAATGAAGTAGAAGACAAAAACTACTAATAACAAACAAAAGCGAGGCAGCACTATAAAGTGTACAAATATTAAAATAAGGGAATATTCATAACTTTATACGAATAAATTCAACAATTTAGATAAAATGGAAATATACCCTAAGAAACATGAATTACCAAAACTGATTCAAGAACAAATAGTAAAACTAAGAAAGCCCTATATATACGAGAGAAGTTGCGTTTGTAACTTAAAACCTCCCCACAAAGACTGCACAAGGCCAAACTGCTTTACTGATAATTTCACCAAACACATATGAAAGAAATATTACTAATCCTGAGAATCTTTTTTTTACAAAGAGAGGAGGAATACATCACAGCTTATTCTCTGAGCCCAGTATTCCCTTGAAACCAAAACTAGACTATGACTTCAATGAAGAAAAAAACTACACAAAAATAAACATTAAAATGATAATAAAATATTAACCAAATCCAAAAATATAGAAAAAGGAAAATAAGTCATAAAAACAGATATTACCTCAGAATGAGGAATTGGTTTTACATTTAGAAACCAAACAATGTAATGCACAATAAGAGAACAAAAAAGAAAAATAAGATTCATGTCAATATCTGAATAAACTAAAAGAATGCATGTCCCCGAGAATCTGAGTATAAATTCTGCACATAAAATCCTTGATTAATTGCTAAATTGCAGGAGCAGATAAGATGCCTGAAGGCTAGACAAAAGAGGAAGAAAGAAGTAGGAGAAGAGGAGGAGGAGGAGGAGGCGGTAACAGCAGCAGCTGGAAACTGGAAAAAAAAAAAAATCTTCGTAGGAATATGAACTGCTGAATGCTGTAGGAGAAAAAGATTTCACAATGAGTCCAGACAAGTTAACTTATGAGGAGAGCAAAATCATCACCATCATCATCTGTTAAATAACAACAGAAGAAAAAAGGATTTTAAGTTTTAAGCATATGACTTATGATGTCCACTTTTCCACTAAAAATTACTAAGCAAACAACAAAATAAAAATGAAAGCAGGAAACTGTGACCCCTTGTCACAAAATAATTAATAAAATATGACTCTGAATAGGTACTAATTCTGGATATACATACAAAGAATTCAAAGAAGCTATGATAAGGGTGTTCGAAGAATTAAAGAGTTATTCAAAACTTAAAGGAAAATAAAGTTCACTGAGTGAACAGATAGGGAATCTCATCAGACAAACAAACTATAAAAAAGAATGAAATAGAAATTCTGAATCTGGTGGGGGGGAATGGGTTAAATGAATGATGGGCATTAAGGAGGGCACTTATGATGAACATTGGGTGTTGATGTAAGTGATCAATGGCTAAATTCTACACCTGAAACTAGTATTACACTGTGCGTTTACTAACTGGAATTTAAAGAAAAACTTGAAAAAGAAAAAAAAATTCTGGATCTGAAAAGTACAACTGAAATGTAAAATTTCTATATGGGATCAACATCAGTTTTAAGATGAAAGAAAAAGAAATATGTAAATTTGAAAACAGATCAATGAAATGAATAAAATTTGAAGAACAGAGAGAAAAATATATTGAAGAAAAATGAATAAAAGCTCAGACACTTGTGGAGTAACATCAAATGATTCAATGTTCATGTCACAGGAGTCCCAGAAGTAGTAGTGAAAGAAAGAAACGTTTCAAGAAATAAGGGCTGTAATCTTCCCTAATTTAGTATAAAGGAAAAAAGAGAAGGAAAACAGCAAAATTAACTTATAGATCCAAGAAGTCAAACAAATCTCAAGTAGGATAAACATAAAGAAAATCACACTCACATTTCATAGTGAACTTGTGAAAGCTACAGATAAAGAGAAAACCCCAAAAGCAGGGGTGAGGGGAAATGACATTACAGAGATGTTAACACCCAGTGCTCATCACAGCAAGTGCACTCCTTAATCCCCATCACCCATTTATGCACTCCCCCACCCACCTCTCTGCTGGTAACCATCATTTTGTTCTCTACAGTTAAGAGTCTGTTTCTTGGTTTGCCTCCCTCTCTCTTTCTCTGCTTGTTTATTTCGGTTCTTAAATTCCGCATATGAGTGAAATCATATGGTATTTGTCTTTCTCTGACTTATTTTGCTTAGTATAATACTCTCTAAGCTCCATCCATGTCATTGTAAATGGCAAGATTTCATTTTTTATGGCTAATATTCCATTTTATGTATCTATAGATAGATATATATAGATCTATATCTATCTATCCACACTTCTTCTTTATCCATTCAACAGTTGGTGGATACCTGGGCTGTTTCCGTAATTTGGCTATTGTAGATAATGCTGCTCTAAGCATCGAGGTGCATATATCCCTTTGAATTAGTATTTTTGTATTCTTTAGATAAATACCTAGTGGTGTGATTGCTGGATCAGATGGTAGTTCTATTTTTAATGTTTTGAGGAACCTCCATACTGTTTTCCACAGTGGCTGCACCAGTTTGCATTCCCATCAACAGTGTAAGAAGCTTCCCCTTTCTCCGTGTCCTCGCCAACATCTGTTGTTCTGTGTTGTTAATTTTAGCCATTCAGACAGGTATGATGTGGTGTATCTCATTGTGGTTTTGATTTGTACCTCCCTGGTGAGCATCTTGTCAAGTGTCTGTTGGCCACCTGTATGTCTTCATTGGAAAAATGACTATTCACGTCGTCTGCCATTTTTAATTATTCATTTTAGGGGTGTTGAGTTTTATAAGTTCTTTATATATTTTGGATACTAACCTCTGATAAGTGTCATTTACAAGTATCTTCTTTCATTCTGTAGGTTGCCTTTTAGGTTCATTGTTTCCTTTACTGTGTAGAAGGTTTTAATTTGATGAAGTCCCAATAGTTTATTTTTGCTTTTGTTTCCCCTACCTCAAGAGACATATCTAGAAAGAAGTTGGTATGGCTGATGTCAAAGAGGTTACTGCCCTGTGTTCTCCCTCTAGGACTTTTATGGTTTCAGGTCTCACATTTAGGTCTTTCATCCATTTTGAATTTATTTTTGTGTTTGGTATAAGAAAGTGGTCCATCTTCCTTCTTTTGCATTTTGCTGTCCAGTTTCCCCAACAACTTTTGTTGAAGAGATGGTCTTTTTCCCATTGGATACTCTTTCCTGCTTTGTCAAAGGTTAATTGACCATACAGTTGTGGGTTCATTTCTGGGTTTTCCAGCTGTTCCATTGACCTACATGACTATTTTTGTGCCAGTACCATAGTTTTGATCACTAGAGCTTTGTAATATAAGTTGAATATGAGTCTGGAATTGTGATGCCTTCAGCTTTGCTTTGCTTTTTCAAGGTTACTTTTGGCCATTTGGGATCTTTTGTGATTCCATACAACTTTTAGAATTATTAGTTCTAGTTCTGTGAAAAATCCTGTTGGCATTTGGATAGGGAATGCATTAAATGTGCAGACTGCTTTGGGCAGCACAGACATTTTAACAATATTTGTTCTTCCAATCCATAAGCATGGAATATCTTTCCATTTCTTTGTTATTGTCTTCTATTTCTTTCATCAGTGTTCTATAGTTTTCAGTACACAGACCTTTTACCTCTTTGGTTAGGTTTATTCCTAGGTATCTTACAGGTTTTTGGTGCAATTGTAAATGGGATTGATTCTTTGATTTCTCTTTCTGAGGCTTCATTACTGGTGTATAGAAATGCAACAGATTTCTGTACACTGATTTTGTATCCCAGGACTTTACTGAATTCCTGCATCAGTTCTAGTAGTTTTCTTGGTGGAGTCTTTTGGATTTTCTATACAGGGTATCATGTCATCTGCAAATAGTGAAAGTTTTACTTCTTCCTTGCTGATGTAGATATCTTTTATTTCTTTTTGTTGTCTGATTGCTGAGGTTAGGATTTCCAGTACTATGTTAAATAACACGAGTGACAGTGGACATCCCTGTTTTGTTCCTGACCGGAGAGGAAAAGCTCTCATCATTTTTTCTCCATTGAGGATGATATTAGCTGCAGGCTTTTCATATATGGCCTTTATTGTGTTATGTTCCCTCTGAACCTTCTTTGTTGAGGGTCTTTATCATGAATGGTTATTGTAATTTTTCAAATGATGTTGAAATATAAATATCTTTTTTGAAAATGAGTTATGAGTAGCAGATATGCACTAAAGGAAATGCTAAAGAAGTCTAGAGGATGGAAAAGAAATGATACCAAATAATAAGTCAGTTAAATAATAAAACATTTACACTGTACATATATGTACATACATATATATCTCTGTATATGTATATATACATACAAATGTGTCCCTGCATATATATGTATGTATGTATATACACACATATATACGTTTTCTTTTTTTTTCAAAACATTATGTTGAATAAAAGCAAAACACAAAATGTATATACTGCATGACCCTATTTAGATGACATTCTAAAAGAAACACTACTAATCTTTGGTGACAGAAAATAGATCACTAGTTGTCTGAGGTTGGGGACCAAAGGCAGAAAAGGGGGTGATGGAAATCTTCTATATCTTGATTGTGGGGATGAGCACAGAGATGTATACATGTCGAAACCCACCAAACTGCACACTTAACATGGATGTATTTTACTGTATATAAATTATACTTTACTAAATTTAAGACATAAGCAAAAAACTAATGGACTTGGCAAAATATAAAGGATTTCTATTTAATGAAGAATACTATAAGCAAAGTTAAAAGATTTAAGACTAGGAAGGATGTTTGCAATGTCTAAAACTAATGAAGTATTAGTAGAGTGTGTATACAAGGAACTCCTGAAAATCAACAAGGAAAAGACAGGAAACCCCAAAAAAAGAGTGGACAAAGGCTACATGTATGAAAAAGAAGTTCATCCTCAGTACTAAAGTGACACAAATTTCAAATTACCAGTTTTCAAAATGACAAAAATCAGAAAGTTGGATAGTACCAAACATTAGAAAGTATAAGCTGCCAGGTTTTGCTGCTAGGCCTATAAATTGATTCAGCCATTCCACAAAGCAATCAGGGAGTACTTAGTGAAATTATATGTGCATGCAACCTACAAAACCTTCTTCTGGTAATACTAAGTGTCAATCATAGGAGATAAGATGAGTAAAATGTGGCATATGCATGAGATAGAACTCAAGGTAACAGTGAGAAGAATAAAATTAGATGCAGAGTAGAATTAATAAATCCTAAGAAAAAAGTGTTGAGTAGAAAAACTATTAAACAGAAGATGATTCAAATGATTTACATAAACTAAAAACACATAAACACATACATATAAAGAATAACACCATATAATTTTCAAAACATGTTTAACTCAAAGTCTAATATGAGTATGAGTGAAAAGGAATGCCAGTGGAGATAGGGAATTATAAAAAAATAAGAGAGGCCTTACACAGATTGACATCAGAGAACTATACATCTCTACTCATAAAGAAAAAAATGTATTTATGCATGTTCATGCTTCTCAATACTATTGTAATGTTGTGTCATTGCTCTTACACCTAAGCTATTACTCCTTTTGCAAAAGATAGCCTAAACTATGAGACAAGAGCAGTATTAAAAGCATGTGCTTTAGATTACTGTCTTTCTGCGTATCATAATGGATACAGCATTCCTTGGGGAACTTCAAAGGATCATTTTATTACTTTTTTCCCCTCTAAAGGGAATACATTTATATTTTATTTGTTTTATTATTATGTTATGTTAATCGCCATACATTACATCATTAGTTTTTGATGTAGTGTTCCATGATTCATTGTTTGCGTGTAACACCCAGTGCTCCATGCAGTACGTGCCCTCTTTAATACCCATCACCAGGCTAACCCATCCTCCCACCCCCTCCCCTCTAGAACCCTCAGTTTGTTTCTCAGAGTCCACAGTTATTTTTCATGGTGTGTGTCATATTGCCAAGACCAATCTTGTTTTAAATTGAAAAATGTATCAAGAACCATGATTCAGTTTAGTTGAACATTATGAAGTAATAATGTCATTTCATAACAATCATTTGGTGATTGTGGAGTAAGTATATCTTACATTATTTAAGACTAATCTATTTACAAATATCCAGGAGATCTATTTTCTACCTCAGCTGCACCCATTTTTATTCTTTTGCAAAAATTGCTGAAACCTTTATTTCCATATGCAAAATTTCAGGTAAAATTCAATTAGTTATAGTTTTATGAAAGAATGTCACCATGAAGTTCTTTCTCTAGTGAAGGAAATAAGACATATAGAATAACTGTAAGAAACCTGTGTGTCATAAATGACACTCCATCCTTTAGAAGATGAAGAAATTAGAAAATAAGGGGATCAGGGAAGCTTCGTGGATGAAATAACATTTGAGTTGGCCCTTGACATTAGGAAGAATTGAGCTATTCTGAGATAGAGAAGCAAGATGTTCCAAATAAATAGAACAAAGGGAGGTGGGAAAATAAAGAGTATGTAAAGGAACTATAAGTATTTCAGTTCACACAATATATTGTACCATACAGTGAGGACATATGAAATAAGACAGCAAAATTAAGTTAAAAGGCAGATCACAGATAAAGAATTTGAATTTCACTACATACAATTTGGGTAAAAGCTAATGGCATATCAGAAACAGGTCAGGAGTATTAATCAGTTGCTGAGGAAGAACTTGGGAGAAGAAATGACATGACATGACATGAAATGAAGAGACTGGTTAGAAAGTTGTAATAACTGTCAAGAGATAATGAGAGCCTGAAATAGGGAAGATGCTATGAAAATGGAGAGAAGAGGAACAATGTACATATGGAAGATTTTCTAGAAAATGGGAAGCAATTGGATGAGATAAGAAATAAGCTCAAATGACTAGAGTGTACTAGCAAGTCATTACTAGTCATTACTAGGAAGAAGGAAAAGGAGGAAGCTCAGGTATAAAATAGGTCGGCCACTGGTTCCTGTTAATATTTGGTCTTTAACCTGGTAAGACCTCCTAAAACTTTATAACATCCTGAGTGATAGGAATGTCTGACACAGAGCTCCTAAGTGTCTTGGAATTTTCTGGGTGACAGAAACATATTTTGTTCTAATGAGGTGACTTTGGTGGACTCCTGGATGAGGGATGATCACTAGAAAGATCAAGTCATGATTAGAAGCTTGGAACTTTCAACCCCAACCCCCATTCTCCAGAGAGAGGATAGGGGCTGGATATTAAGTTAATAATTGATCATGCCCACATGATGTAGCTTCCGTAAAAATCCCAAAAGTATAGGGTTCGGAGAGCTTCAGGTTGGTGAACACATCTACGTGCTGGGAAGATGGCACATCCCAACTCCACAGGGACAGAGCTCCTGCACTTAGAACCCTTTCAGAGCTCACCCTATGCATCTCTTTATCTGGCTCTTCATTTATATTCTTTAAGATATCCTATACTGGCTGTGGTAAGTAAACTGTTTTCCTGGGTTTTGTCAGCCACTCTAGCTGTAATTTGTAATTATCAAATACAAGGAGGATGTCTGGGACCCTCTGATTTTGTACTAAGTTGGACAGAAGTTGTGGGTATCCTGGGGACCTGCTACTTGCATCTGGTTTCTGAAGTGGAGGGAGGAAGGCATCCTGTGGGACTAAGCCCTTAACCTGTGGGGTCTGTGCTAACTTTAGTGTCAAAACTGAACTGAATTGCAGGACACCATGGTGATATTGGAGAATTGGTTAGTGTGGGGAAAAACTTTACTCATTTGGTGGCCAGAGCAGTAGTAGACAGGAAATACGAGCTTTTCTTTTCCAGACATCATGTTTAGCAGAATAGAAGAAAATGTATTCTGGACATAATGAGTTTGAAGCATCCAAGATACCTTTAAAAGGAAACGTTCAAAGGGCAATTGTATTAGTCAAGGTAATGCCAGCTGCTGTACCAAAAAAACCCTCAACGTTTAAGTGGCTTAACATAATAAATGCTTATTTCTTGCTCATGTAAAGCCTGGTTAGTGTAGTAGAGGGGAGGGAGTGTCTGCTCCACAAAAATGTAGGAACCTTGGCTGACAAGTTTCTACCATCTTTAACATATGGCTTCTACCGCTTATCTGAGCAATGGTAGACATATTCTTAAAGGAGAAAGCATAATAAGAGATGACATTACAAAAGAGTTAAATACAGGAAAAGCAGAATCAAAATGCAAGCTCCTAGAATTCATATTTTTTGAACTTTATTTATGAAATAAAGATTCAGAAGAAGACATTCAGAAATTCAGTGTCACTAAACCTAGTGAAAGGTTTTCAAGAAAGAATAGACAATAAAATGTATCAAATCATGCAGAGTCAAGCAAGGAAGATGAACACAGGGAAAAAATTGATGGGAATGAATGTCACTTTATAATCATGTGGACTTAATAGTTCTGAGCAGACACCATATGAAAAGGGAGGAAAGGATGAAAGAATAAGTGAATGGTGAAAAACTTTAATCCATGTAGATAATTTAAAAAAAAAAAAGTTTAGTGGAGTCATTAGTTTCAGGTGTACAACACAGTGATTCAACTTCTCTATACATTATGCTCTGCTCACCACAAGTGCAGCTGCCATCTGTCACCATACAACACTATTACAATATCACTGACTATATTCCCCATGTTATGCCTTTTATTCCTGTGACTTATCCATTCTACAAATGGAAGCCTGTATCTCCCACTCCCCTTCACCCATTTTGCCCATCCTCCATCTTTTCCCCTCTGGCATCCATCATCAGTTTGTTCTCTATAGGTCTTATTTTGCTTTTTGTTTGTTTATTCATTTGTTTTGGTTTTTTTAGACTCCACATATGAATGAAATCATATGGTCTGATGATCTTTCTCAGTCTGACTTATTTCACTTAGCATAAGACCCTCGAGGCCCATCCATGTTGCCGCAAATGGCATAATCTCATCCTTTTTTATGGTTGTGTAATATTCCAATGTGTACACATACTTATAGATAACAACATAAAAAAAAAGGAGTGTACACAAGAATGCTGAATGATGAAGATATGGTGGATTACAGGGAATGTTGTTCAGTTAGCAAATTGGAATTCCATGAACATATTTTAAGTTTGAAAATTAAAATCCAGTTCAAAATAAGAGTATAAACATATAGCTATAAACTGTAGGACTGCTAAACAAGGTCACAGAAAAGGTGAAGAAGGCAAGAGTTGGGAAAAAACTGCAGTAAAATACCTCAGAAATTTAGGAAAAGAAATCATATGAACAAGAAAATCCTTACAAAAAATACGTGAATTTTTTTATGAAAAACCATTAAAATTATTGAAAGACAAAAAATAAAATGAAAATATGGAAAGATATACATATTCTTGGGTGGAAACAATCTCATAAACATGACAATTCCTCCTAAGTCATACTATTATGTAATATGTATGAACCCAATTTTAAAATGCCAACAGGTTTTATTTTGCTTCATTTTATTTTGGAGAACTAAATATGCTGATTCTAGAGTTCAGATGGTAAAATAAACAAGCACCAAAAACTGAGAAATTCATAAAAAAGACAAGAAAAGAAATAGGGGAACAATACTCTCAAATGTTAAAACATATTTTCAGCTGTAATATTAGTGTAATGCAAAGCATTATATATAATGTCAATAGCATGAAAAACTGAAAAGTTTTGGAACACCCTTGGAAATTCTGTATATAATAAAGGTGGCATTGCAAACTCATGTAAAAAAAAAAGATGGACTTTCAATTAAAAAATGTTAGGGCAACTAGGTTGCCAATTTGATTGCTTGGATCCACCTTTCTTTCACAAGTACTTTAATTATTCTCTCAGCCATTTTCTTCTTCACCTTGATTATGACTTTGCCTCATCAATCCAACAGGATAAATTCTCAATAAATCAAAAATTTCAATATACAAAATGAATGTACATCAAATTACTAAAAGAAACTACACAAATATTGTTAAATAATCTTACCTAGAAGTCATTCTGTTCACCAAAACCAGACCCCCCAAAACCAAAAAACTTCATTAAAAAATCATGAATGACAAAATCCTAGAGGAATAATATCAAAAGACAAGTAAATTGAGAAAAATAACAGCAACTATTATCACCAGCAATATGCCAGTGTCCAAATCCTCTGAAAAAACGACCCTCAAAAGAAAAATGGGCAAGTATGTAAACTAGTATAATGAGAACATCTTTCTTTTCCTTAATTGGTAAAGACTCAAAATTTAATAACTCACTGTGTTAATGAGGATGATATAAAGATACGGGTGTTCTCACATATTGCTGGTGGCAATGTGCATGACAGTGTAACTTAAATAGAGGAAAATTTGGAAGCATCTATCAAAATTACAAATGTACATATTTTTTTACCTTCAGGTACACTTGCACACAGACACAACTGTATGCACAAGGTCATTCACGGCAACATTGTTTATACTCGCCAAGTTAGCAAACCAAATGTTCCTCTAGTTTGTGAATATCCTATGATGAAAATGGGTTGCTTTCAAAATAAGAAAAAACCCAGTAACTATTTTGAGATACACAAACACATCACACACACATTTACTCACACTAAGGAAAGCAGACCACTGGAGAATGGAAGTGCAAGAATAATCTGATAGCTGCATTTGCGGACAGTAAGCATGCCCAGTCCTCTTAGTGATATAGAAGAAGTGAAAGAAATGGCTTTCATTGAAGAAACTGATGTGGGATATAGCTTCCTAAAAAAAAATTCAGCTACTAACCCAGTCCATTTGTATCTAGGTCAAAAACTTTTTCAAGTCTTTGAAAATGTATGAGGTCTGAAAAATATAAATATATTGAAACTAAAGCATGAAAACTACATTTAAGTAAAATGAATTAATAAATGCCTATACAATTTTTCATGTCAATTAGACAATAATTTAACTCAACTTCCTATTTAGGTACAATAATATTTAATTGATACATAAGTTCATTTCAACATGTTGACTTCAGTGCAGGCCTGGGTTTCCAAAAGAAAAAGGACCTAAAGATCTTTAAAAATGCTCTGAGACTTAATTCAATGAAAAGGTCTTAAGATATATAAGTTTAAGATAGATATTTAATTTTAAGATATATAGATACTTTAAAAATAATAATAAGGTAGAAACAATCTAAGTGTCCATCAACAGTGAATGGATAAACAAAATGCAATATATACATACAATGGAGTATTATTCAGTCATAAGAAGAGATGAATCTCAAAAACTATGCTAAGTGAAATAAGCCAGACACAAAAAAACAAGTATTACAAGATTTTACTTACATGAAATATTTAGATAGGCAAATTAATAGAGACACAAAGAAATCAGAGATTACCAGGGTCTTGGTAGAAGGGAGAATGGGCAGTTATTACTTAATGAGTAAAGAGGTTCTCTTTGGAGTGATGAAAAGGGTTTGGAAAATAGTGATGACTGCACAACATTGTGAATGTAATGTAATGTAATTAATGCCACCAGATTGTACACTTAAAGATGGGATATAATAAAAAAATAAAAAATTGTTTCAGAAGGAGTGTATGGAAAGTGGTTTATAACATTATAAAATGAATGCCATTTTAAAAGATAATTAATTTGTATTTACCTAGCTGATGAACTCACTTCTCTACCTGATTCTAAAATGTCCTAAAATGCTTCCGACAGTTTGTATCTGAAGCATGTCAATTCTGAGAGAGTCCAATTAAGTTTTTATTTTATTTCCTCCAGTTTTATAACAGGCTTAACTAACAACAACGATA
The DNA here is from genome assembly GCF_004348235.1 of Phoca vitulina. Lineage (NCBI taxonomy): Eukaryota > Metazoa > Chordata > Mammalia > Carnivora > Phocidae > Phoca > Phoca vitulina. The sequence continues at coordinate 33,780,685 of NW_022589706.1, forward strand.
GAAAATACGTTCCACTTGATGATAAGACAGAATTTTTTTTGTTTTTGCTGTGAATACTAACATACACATACTCATAAGCACATGTTAATTCACAAATGTATTAATTTTACTAGGCTGTTAGAGAAATGAAGTTATATAAAACATACAGCGATGAGATTGTGTGTGTATGCATGTGTGTAAACTATTTAACTCAATGTCCAGCACAGAATAAGTACTTAGTACTGCATAGTTGTATATGGAGAACATATACTATAAATAGAACTCTGTTTAGATCTACATTAATCTCAAAAAGTAGTGTGCAGAATCAGGATAAAACTTTATAAATACTTTATTTTAGACTATGTCAATCTCCTAAATCCTCTTTTACATTCTTTGTCCAGATTAACAGCTACTATGAAATGTCAATCTCTTCATTATAAATTCAACTACTGAAAAATACTTTTAAAAACTAAGATCTGAAACAGTCTTTTTTTTTTTCAATAAAATCATAACTGGAAAAGTTTAGATATCTAGAATCTTCTGTATTCCATTAATAACATAGCAAATCACACCCACAAAAAGCTAATATTACGAAGTTCCTACAAACAAATGCCTATACCTCCTTCATCTTTATCACTCTATAATATTATAGAATGAGAAATCTGCTTCAGAGTAGAAGTTTCCAAATGCAAAGAAAGATTTGGTTATCACTGTATTAGGAGAGAGAAGATAAGGATAACATTAGTTAAAGAAAATTTTCAACAACGGAGTCACAAAAAATAAACATTCAGCTCGACCTTTATCAAAGATCCAATTAAATTAGAATACTGTTCCCTAGGCATTCTGTCTAAACAAGTTTTTCTATATTGCAATTTAATTATAGAAAATATCTGCACAGGGCGCCTGGGTGGCTCAGTTGGTTAAGCGACTGCCTTCGGCTCAGGTCATGATCCTGGAGTCCCGGGATCGAGTCCCCACATCGGGCTCCCTGCTCGGCAGGGAGTCTGCTTCTCCCCCTGACCCTCCCCCCCTCAT